>NC_073696.1:31294674-31635674 GCF_029784165.1 Wyeomyia smithii
AAGAGTAAAGAGTAAAGAGTAAAGAGTAAAGAGTAAAGAGTAAAGAGTAAAGAGTAAAGAGTAAAGAGTAAAGAGTAAAGAGTATAGAGTAAAGAGAAAAGAGTACAGAGTAAAAAGTAAAGAGTAAAGAGTTAAGAGTAAAGAGTAAAGAGTAAAGAGTAAAGAGTAAAGAGTTAAGAGTAAAGAGTAAAGAGTAAAGAGTAAAGAGTAAAGAGTAAAGAGTAAAGAGTAAAGAGTAAAGAGTAAAGAGTAAAGAGTAAAGAGTAAAGAGTAAAGAGTAAAGAGTAAAGAGTAAAGAGTAAAGAGTAAAGAGTAAAGAGTAAAGAGTAAAGAGTAAAGAGTAAAGAGTAAAGAGTAAAGAGTAAAGAGTAAAGAGTAAAGAGTAAAGAGTAAAGAGTAAAGAGTAAAGAGTAAGAGTAAAGAGTAAAGAGTAAAGAGTAAAGAGTAAAGAGTAAAGAGTAAAGAGTAAAGAGTAAAGAGTAAAGAGTAAAGAGTAAAGAGTAAAGAGTAAAGAGTAAAGAGTAAAGAGTAAAGAGTAAAGAGTAAAGAGTAAAGAGTAAAGAGTAAAGAGTAAAGAGTAAAGAGTAAAGAGTAAAGAGTAAAGAGTAAAGAGTAAAGAGTAAAGAGTAAAGAGTAAAGAGTAAAGAGTAAAGAGTAAAGAGTAAAGAGTAAAGAGTAAAGAGTAAAGAGTAAAGAGTAAAGAGTAAAGAGTAAAGAGTAAAGAGTAAAGAGTAAAGAGTAAAGAGTAAAGAGTAAAGAGTAAAGAGTAAAGAGTAAAGAGTAAAGAGTAAAGAGTAAAGAGTAAAGAGTAAAGAGTAAAGAGTAAAGAGTAAAGAGTAAAGAGTAAAGAGTAAAGAGTAAAGAGTAAAGAGTAAAGAGTAAAGAGTAAAGAGTAAAGAGTAAAGAGTAAAGAGTAAAGAGTAAAGAGTAAAGAGTAAAGAGTAAAGAGTAAAGAGTAAAGAGTAAAGAGTAAAGAGTAAAGAGTAAAGAGTAAAGAGTAAAGAGTAAAGAGTAAAGAGTAAAGAGTAAAGAGTAAAGAGTAAAGAGTAAAGAGTAAAGAGTAAAGAGTAAAGAGTAAAGAGTAAAGAGTAAAGAGTAAAGAGTAAAGAGTAAAGAGTAAAGAGTAAAGAGTAAAGAGTAAAGAGTATAGAGTAAAGAGTAAAGAGTAAAGAGTGAAGGGTAAAGAGTAAAGAGTAAAAAATAAATTGTAATATGTCAATAGTCAAAAGTCAAAAGTCAAAAGTCAAAAGTCAAAAGTCAAAAGTCAAAAGTCAAAAGTCAAAAATCAAAAGTCAAAAGTCAAAAGTCAAAAGTCAAAAGTCAAAAGTCAAAAGTCAAAAGTCAAAAGTCAAAAGTCAAAAGTCAAAAGTCAAAAGTCAAAAGTCAAAAGTCAAAAGTCAAGTGAAAAGTCAAGTCAAAAGTTAAAAGTCAAAAGTCAAAAGTCAAAAGTCAAAAGTCAAAAGTCAAAAGTCAAAAGTCAAAAGTCAAAAGTCAAAAGTCAAAAGTCAAAAGTCAAAAGTCAAAAGTCAAAAGTCAAAAGTCAAAAGTCAAAAGTCAAAAGTCAAAAGTCAAAAGTCAAAAGTCAAAAGTCAAAAGTCAAAAGTCAAAAGTCAAAAGTCAAAAGTCAAAAGTCCAAAGTCCAAAGTCAAAAGTCCAAAGTGTGAAGTCCAAAATCCAAAGTCAAAAGTTCGAAGTCAAAAGTCAAATCTCAAAAGTAAAACGCTAAAAGTAGAAAGTGGAATGTTGAAAGTAAGAAGCAAAAAGTTAAAAGTAGAATATATAAAAAATAAAAAAAAAAGCAAAAAAAAAAATTAAAATTAATCTCAAAAGTAAGAAGTAAAGGGTAAAAAGAAGATAGCTGAAAAAAAAAGAAATCTAACAAGGCTTTAAGAATATTGAAAGCACGGAGAACCCACAAAACATAGTTCGCAAAGGAAAAGCTTTCCAGTAAGCAAATCCATCAAATCAACCAAAACAACTAATTCCGTTCGAGTAAGAATTATCGAAAGTATGCTGCCTGATCTCACGCTCATGCACAACTAACTGGGTGAGTGCCATAAATTGTACCTCCTGCCTTGCCGTATGTAAATTAAAATTCAAATCGGAGCCCTGAAACACCAGAAGCCTCCAAGAGCGAGTGCCGCTGCTGCGTGCCTTATCGCATTTGGCACTTTAGCACGCCACGCCACTGTCAAGCCGTTCGTAGCCAGCCGGCGACGGGATGATTGTGGAGTGTCCAAATAGAGTGGGTGGATAGGCAGAATATTGGCGGTGGGATTACGGCTTAGCAGAGCTACCTTCATCCTCATCAGCAGTCAGCGCTTGGAGACTTTACGCGTAATCCTGCGAAAAACGAGCGTAATCGAATCGCAGCCAAGCCACTCCGGTGGCTCCTGATGATGATTAGCGAAACGGGTTTCTGGCGTTGTTTGGTCGAGGAAGGGAACGGGGAGCGGTTTGCTATATGAACCTTTTAATGACCTTTGGCTGAGGTTCTGAGGCTGATGAAGGGGTAATAATTAGTGTACACTGGATGGTGCTATAAAATGATACCATTAAAAGATTGCAATCGGCACCCAGTCCCGGTGGGACTGCTGGGTTAGAACCTGAACCAGAGCTCCCGAGGAAGAAAGGAAAGATGGAAGTAGGACACGGGCGTGCTTGCCGTGCTGAGTGCTGTTGCGAAAATTGATTGTTTTATTACTGGCCGTCGCCATTTAGAACGACCCCATGAACGTTGCGGTACGTGCCCTCCAGTGGTGCTTAGAATTAATCGCTGCAGTTGATGGAGTTGTGCTGAGGTGGCTCACGGCACTAAATTAATTTGATTGTGCAGAACATCAAATCGGGTCGACATTTGTTAGTCACTACTTGAAATTGTGATTTCCAACTAGTTTTTTAGTGAAAATACTACAAACAATCCAGCTTTAACTTCTAGAGACCATCAAATAAATTGAATTTCATCCTTCGCGAAGCGAATACAAACTAACTATCAGCGCTAATCTCGATCAAAGTTCACAGTATAATTATGCGAAGTGGTAAGTACTTGAACATAAATCTTCACTCTGCATTTATGTATGTCTAGGGAGGGAAAAGCAGCCGCAAGACGGCACTCGACCCTACTTGCTTGGAAATACTGAATAGAAATCTCTCTTATCATCACTTTCCACCGCCGTAAATCTTCCGTTCCGCAGCGGGGCCGATGACAGTCCGTGCCACATTATCTTCCCTCCCGGTAAGATATACGAGCCCCAATCCTGACAGGCAGCGAATAAGCAGCGTCCTTCCGTTGCGTTGCTGCAAATTGAATTAGATTGTATCCTCGCTTTTATGAACTCTGATGGCAACCGCGACGACTGCGAGGATACCGGGGGAGGGGTGTTGTGGGTTCGAGTGGAAAATTGTTAAGGAAAAAGCTGAGCGACGTGAAAATGGCGCAGAAGGGCAACAAAGGGATTCGCCCCTGTTTCGGTTTGTGGCAGCACATGGCAAGATTCACAAGAAGGAAAATTAGATTGGACTGACTGTTACGGCAGGCCGTGGGGAGTGAGGGTGTGTGTGCGATTGCGCTCGGTATCTGCTTTTGTTATTCCGCCCCTTCGTTTCCCGTCTGTCATGCCATATAAGCTGTTTGTAATTCAACAACGATGTAAAACGGTGAGTGGATTATGTATTAAGTAGCAGCAAATTGATTGTTTGGTTAAGCGATAATACCGATTGTATGTGAGCACTGGAAAACGAAACTTTTACCGTAGAGTTTGCTGTTTAATTTTACGTTTGAGATTATGTTACGTGGTTATTTTTGTCTTTGCCAGTGATCGTTTATGTCGGCCATTAAACCTTTCTATTTAGCTTACGGAAATCATGTTCTGCCATAAGCAATAAAATAAAATAGGATTTAAATCGCACTGCTTGAGTCATTATTTTCACCAAAGTACATATTGCAATCTTAAATCGTACAACCAGAACGTTTATGGTTATTTAAAACCCCACGATTTCCAGCCGGTTTTTGTTAGGAAATAGAGTCCTAACAATAAATCGATCGACACGACCGTACATTTTCGTTCGCCTTTAGAAGGAGCGGTTGTTTCGTATTGAATCCAAATCTGTGTTCACTCAGACGAGGAAAGTCGATCAATTCTAGTGCTCTGTTTCGCTGTTCAGAGTTATTGCCAATCGGGTTGATAGTCGTGCCGTACTAAATTGTTGGCTGTAACAGTTGTAGCGGAATAGAATCATTGACCTTTGCCATGCTCACTCATTCTGCCCTCACAATGCAGGTGTCTTTTTGGCAATTCTCTGCGAATTTTTACGTGTGGTTGAAAGCACTCCGTCATACGTTGGCGTAGGTTTTGGGCGGGTGTATGAATAAAAACCTAAATTAATCCACCTAGCGGTCAGACCCAGCGTTTCTCATTCAAACTTATTATTTGGAAAAATAGATTTACATGAACGCTTCAATCCAATAAATGTATATTCACTTTAGGGGTTCTAAAAATTGATGTTGTTATCTATACATATAAAAATTCAGTCCGGTCTGTCTGTCTGTCTGATCCATATAGGCTCGAAAACTACCGAACCGATCGGCGTGAAACTTTGTATGTAGGGGTTTTTGGTGCCTATAAAGGTTCCTATGATAGTTTGAGACCCCTCCCTCTTCTGGAAGGGAGGGGTCCCATACAAATGAAACACAAATTTCTGCCCATCTCGAAAACTAATCAACTTAATGGAACCAATTTTGGCAGGTGAATGTTTTTAGTGGTAAAAAATATGTTCTTAATGTTTTGACACCCCTCCTTCTTTTGGAAGGGAAGGATGCCATACAATTGAAACACTGATTTCTGCACATCCTGAAAACTAATCAACTAATTGGAACCAAATTTGGCAGGTGAATATATTTAGAGGTAACAAATATGTGCATAATGGTTAGACACCCCTCCATTTTCTATGAGGGAGAGGTACCATACAAATGAAACACAATTTTCGCACAGCTCAAGAAACAATCAAGAAAATACAACCAAATTTGGTATGAGAATGTTTCGAGAGGTAACAAATATGTCCTTCTTCTGGAAGCACATATTTCTGCACAAATTTCTGCACATCTCGCGAACTAATCAACTAAATGGAACCATATTTGGTGAATGAAAGTTTTCAGTGGTAACAAATGTGTTCCATAATTGACCTCAGGTAACATTTTGGATTGTTAGATGGCAACATACGGTTTCTGGAAAACAGCCGATTTCCACCCAATATAATAATATCCGGATCTAGAATAATACACAGGAGCTCAAATCGACCACAGATACCATTTTGAATTCTAAAATGGCAACTTCTGGTTTCTGGAAAACAGCCAAAAATGGCCGATTTCCGCCAAACATGAGTATCTCCGGAACTTGAATGATACACAGCAGCTGAATTCGATCACAGACCCCATTTTGGATTCTAGGTTGGCGACTTCCGGTTCCTGGGAAACAGCCGAAAATGATCGAATAACACTCAATATGGGTGTTTCTTCAATCAGAATGACGCTCAGATGCCAGAAATTATCTTAAATACCACTGTGAAATCCAAGACGGTGACTTCCGGTTTGTGAAAAACATCTTAAAATAACCAATCAGGCACCATTTTGAATTGCTTGATGGCAACTTCTAGGAAACAGTCGAAAATAACCAAATCATACTCAATATGGATATCGAGATGATGCATAGAAACCAAACATTGACCCTGGACACCATTTTGAATTTAAAGACGACCACTTTTAATTTCTGGAAAACAACCAAAATAACTAAATACCTCCCAATATGAGAATTTCCGATGTCAGATTGATGCCAGAAAATCTGCTGAAAACGACTGAATACCACCCAATATGAATATATTCAGAATTAAGGCGATGTACAGAAGCCAAAAGTCGAGAATGTTGTCATTTCGATAAAACCAATCATTTCAAACGATTTGTTATTTGACTTTGATCATATCCTATGGCCGATTCTCCGTGCATTTGCAGACTTTAAACACATCGCAAGGAATCAACGAATTTGAAACGATCAAATAGTACGATACCACATTTAAATTATATAAAAACAATATTGCACGCTATCCTGGGGGGCTAATGCGGTCTCGATCAACTAGATTAGTTGAGAGAATTCGTTATCGATATTGTTTTCGGCACATTATGCATGTGTAGGATAAGTACAACGATACACCGTGCCCCAGTGCTGAGTCGAGAAAATTTTCAGCTCGAAAAGATCCTCGACATGATCGGGAATCGAACCCGATATCACAACCGTGTGGGAGAGCTAGCCGACCGACATCGCTAACCACAGAACCACGGGGACCACTTTAAATTATATTGAGGTCACAAATATCGATCAAAGCAGGTATCGTTTTAAATAGTCTTTGAATTCCTTTTCTTTCCATAACTTTTGAGCCACATAACAGATTGTTGTGAAATTTGTTATTTGTAAGTTTGAGAGATGACTCATTCGTATGACACTAGTTATGTTCAAATAAGTCATGTAATCTTTGAGATAATAGACTTTCGTTGTTTTATGAACAATTTTATAACGATTACTTAAGTTCGATTATAATCAAATGAAATGGGAACGTATAGGGCAGCCAAACTTTGAAACCACGTGTTCAATCATAATTCATCAGTTAACGCTTAACTAGTCCGCTTGTCTGATAATAATGTTGATCAATTCGGTTGTGTAGTTTCTGAGATAATGAAGTTTCGTGATTTTCACATTTCGGTACATTACAGACGAAGTTACAGTTCGATTACAGTAAAATTCAATAGAGTGTTATGAGGCAGCTATACTTATCAATTGACACTAATTTTGTGGAAATCGGTTCAGCCATCTCTGAGAAAAGTGAGTGAGTCCAAGTAGTCGTCGGAATATGTTCCTTTTCTTAGCTGGATTTCACATTTTTAAACATAACAGTCAAATTAATATTCCGATTGCGAAACAAATCAATAGGGTCTTATGGGGCAACAAGCCTTCCATTTGAGTCAACCTTCCATTTGACACTGATTTTATGAAAATCGGTCCAGCCATCTCTGAGAAACATGAGTGAGATTAAACAGTCTTCAGAACACGTTTCTTTTCGTAACTTTTGAACCACAAGTTCAATCTTTATAAAATTCAAAAGTTAAGGGCTAAGGGTTTTAAGGGAGCCCGTTCATTTGAAATCAATTTTGTTCAAATCGGTTGTGTGGTTTTAGAGATAATGATGTTTCATGATTTTTACATCTTGATACATAACCCTTTAAACTATAATTCCGATTACAATAAATTTTAATAGGGTCTAATGGGACAACAAGACCTTTCATTTGCAATTAATTTCATGAAAAGCGGTCTAGCCATATCTGAGAAAAGTGAGTGAGAATAAAAATCTGCACATACACACACACACACACACACACACACACACACACACACACACACACACACACACACACACATACAGAAAATGCTCAGCTCGTCGAGCTGAGTCGAGTGGTATATGCCATTCGGCCCTTTGGAGCACTTTTATATCATCGGTTTTGCAAGTGATTGCTATACCTTTCTAGGAGAAAGGCAAAAATGGGGGATCAAAATGTAAACAAGAAAGCTTGTCTTCGAAAATGTGCAGAGAAACCAATAACAGTTAATGTGTACAATAAACTGTCACTTATTCTTGAAAAAATGGGATTCCGAGAATTTTAAAATTCATCAGAGTACCGTTTCACTCATCAAACTCAACTAAAATGTATTTTGTACCACTATATATTTAATTAAAGCGGTCCTCGTGGTTCTGTAGTTAGCGATGTTGGTCGGCTAGCTGTTCCATACGGTTGTGATATCGGGTACCATTCCCGATCAAGTCGAGGATCTTTTCGTACTGGAAATTTTCTCGACTTAGCGCTGGGGCACGGTGTATCGTTGTACTTATCCTGCAACATGCAAAATGTGCCGAAAACAATATCGATAACCAATTCTCTCAACTAATCTAGTTGATCGAGGCTAGCGTGCGATATTGTACTATGTATATAGTAAAAGCTTCCTTTATGCAGTAACGAGCAGCAGTAGTTACATCAGCCGGCACTTCCTCTAATGAAAAGTTGCCGTTTTTTGACAACACACAAACGTTTTGAAATGCTGGTTTTCAAAGTACCTAAAATTTTCAGTGTGAAAATAAACAGCTTTCTGTTCTGTGTTATCAGAAAAATGCCGTAATCTCCTCTGTCGGGGTAGCACATGGATGCGATCAGCATTATATCCGATATGAAATTGATCAACAATAGTCCTTATAAGGACAACAAACAAATTATTGAAAGTTTAATATTTTTACGTTTTGTGTACAATGTTATTTCAATCTACATGTACTGACTGACTGTTGAAATTTTTTTGCGCTGTATAGTGTTTGTTTCATTCCTGTTGTAATGTATGGGCAAACTTAAATTCGCTAGCACTTCAACTGTTCTTTTGCACAAAATTTTAAACATATTTAATACAAGTAATGCAGTAAACAACCTTATGTAGTTCTACGTCAACCTTGCGGTCGTGGCTTTGCATACAACCCTTGTGATTTTTTCTATTTATGACGTCTTTTACGCTATTTAACCTTCATCTTTTTGTTGGTTTCTAGAGGTTTTTATCCCACATCTGACATTTTTACGATTTGTTTATTGTTAATTTTGCTCTATTTTGGGCTGCTTGGATTCAACTTTCGCCCTTTGCCTGTTGACAACTAGCAACTATTTAATCGCCGCTGGGCTTGCAACCTGAAATATGGCATTTCTCGTGTAAAATTTAGCAATATATCGATTGGTGATTGTTTCATTCTGTGCAGGGCACGGAAAAGGGTCTATATTTCCAAAAATATGCAAACTATCACCAATCGATTTGTTGTCCAATTTCACATAAAAGATAAATTCTAATAAATAAATAAATTTAATAAATAAATAAATAAAATATCATTGTCGCTATCGTACGAAAGCGCGTCGTTTCATGTGGGCAATAATACCAACAACGAAAAATGACGCGCGTCTTAGCACATCCCCAACTGTTTCGCCGTGCCGCTTCCATTTACAGTCGAATCCCTTTATAGCGACATCGCAAGGGACTGTCGTTATAGGGAAATTTCGCAATAATACGAAGAATTTTTGTATATGTAGAACAGAAGGTACCGTCAGGAATGTCATTATAGATTTAGTAATGTCGTTATAGAGCGGTTCGACTGTACTGTTGTCGCAATAAAGAATGACAAGTATGAGTTCTGGTATGCCGTTATATAGGAATGTCGTGATGGAGAAAAGTCGCAATAAAACGAAGAACTTTAGTATAAAACTGAGGGACCTTCGAGAATGTCGCATTAGCGAGATTTGTCGTTATAAAAAACGTCGTTTTAGAGGAATTCGACTGTACTTTCTTATAACATCAGCCTCAGAGAAGTGCCGGCAGCACCTACCGCTGAGGCTGTTATCATACTGTTACTGGTACCCAAAGATATTAACTCTTCAAATGAGTGTTTTATTTGTCCTCAAAAGAACAATTGTTCAATTCAATATCGGATGTAATGCAATCGCATCTCTGTAATATTACCGACAGTATAATATTTTTCTAAACAAAATGATCCAACTTTTTTATCAGAGGAAGTGCCGGCTGATGTATTTACTGCTGATGCTGCCCGCTACCACACTAAGACAGCATTTTATTCAAGAGAGTGTCGCTGCGTCAGCTGACCCTGCTACTATCGATGCTGATATACCCGCTGCAACTGCTGTCGCTATCTCTAGCCACAGCTGAGACCCGCTGCAACTACTGCGCTATCCGTAGCCATGCACAGTTGTGGCCGCGATACGCTGCCATTGTAATCCGCTGCCCCTTCATCAGCTGGCCCTGCTAATGTCGATGCTGAGATCCGCTGCAACTGCTGCGCTATTTATTGCCATGCCACAACTGTGACTGCTATCCGTTGCCACTGGTAACCACTGCACTGCTACTGCCGCTGCTAAGGAAGGACTGCTGTTGTCGCTGTCTAGAACTATTATGAGCGGCTTCGACTGAAACAGGCTCTTATAAAGGGATAAAAAACCTATCGATAATTATCGATAGTATTAGGATATTATCGATAACTATCAATAACCATTTTAGTCGATATTTCCCATCCTCACTCTTATACAGGCCAAACAGCACATTTCAAATTGCAAGGTCTATGTTTCTGTCGACCGTGCTTGGGAAGCAATCATATTAACGACCAATCAGACCAATCGAATTTTGCGCTTCAACAAGGATTGAACATTTTCAATAATATAGTAAGTTGCTTGTCATGATTGGGGCTTGATAATTTTTAAATTTAGATTATGCGAAAACTTGGGGAGCTCCGTAGCCGCAAGGTTACAGAGTCCGCTTTGGCAAGCGGGTGGTCGTGGGTTCGAATCTTAGTAGAATCAGGCCATTTGGTTGTCAAAGGACTTTAAGCATGGGTTTATTCTCAGGCTCCCCACCACGTACCCTTCCTTCAATCTGGATTCTGCAGTACCTCTTTTGACTCTCCTCCTAAAAAAAATAAGTTTCTATTATAATAAAACTAGTGTGAGTAACATATAAAAGTTCTCTCCAGGGAATTGTAAGTAGGCGATATTGTTAGGATGGACAGAGGTTCGGTATAGTAGAGCAGTAAGCTTGAAACGAAATGGTAATTACACACAAGCACTGATATGAATGATAAGCGAATCACTTACTTCAATAGTGTTACTGCTAATAATGTGAAGTGCGGAGTACAGAAATCACCTGGGCAATATCACAATAGATCTAAGCTCTGGTCGCAGTGATGAGTCCACACAGGAAAAAAATGCGAAATCCTAATTTTTATGCAGATAATGAAAGTTTTTCGGATGTTGAGCTCATGACCAGTGATGTTACGGATATAATTTTTCGGATGCGGATGCGGATATGTGATTACAGATTGTGATGCAGATGTTGATGCGGATGTTAATTTTCATGCGGATGATCCGTAGCATCCCTTGTGTTTTATTTTGCTTTTTTCACACAACCATGCCCCTCCCCAGTGCAAAAGTTATTTGGGCGAGCAGTAAATATACCTAGAAAAATTATCCGCATGGTATGATGCGAATGCGGATGCGGATGCGGATATGTGATTACGGATGCAGATGTTGATGCGGATGCCAATTTTCATGCGGATGTTCCGCATTTGCGAATGCGGATGCGTATATCCGTTACATCCCTACTCATGACTAAAGGAAAAGGTAATTCAGTACGTTCTGAGACACGGAGATAAAGTCAAATTTATAGCTTTTAGAAATCTAAAAATGTAAACTAGTTCAAGAGAAAATATTAACTCTTCAATTAGGTTTTTATTTTATCCTAAAAACGACAATTTGATGTTCAATTCAATATCGGGTAAGATGTCGATCACATCTTTGCGTTATCACTGACAGTGCGAATAAAGTATTCCTTGGGATAAAATAAACACTGCATTAGCTGGCTCAGCTGCTATCGATGCTGATACCCGTTGCAACTGCTGCGCTCTCCGTTGCCATGCCACAGCTATGGCCGCTATCCGTTGCCACTGGTATCCACTGCACTGCTACTACTGCTGCTAAGGGAGGACTGCTGTTGTCGCTGTTTAGAACTATTATGAGCGGCTTCTGCTGAAATAGGCTCTTATATAGGCAAAATAGCATATTTCACATTGCAAGGTCTATGATTCTGTCGACCGTGCTTGGGAAGCAGTCATATAACGACCAATCAGAGGTCGAATTTTTCGTTTTGACAAGGCTTGACAATTAGTAATAGTACAATAGTTCGAATAATAAAATTACAATTATCTTCATTTGGGAAGAATCTTAGAAGATTTTCCAATCTATTGCTGCAAGAACGAACAAAAGCCATCGAAAACTAACCGATTCGTTAGCATTTGAAATTGGACATATTTCTCACTTTTCCGCTTTTAGATTTTCATTTTACATCCCTATGTAGCCGAGTATGTAGCCGAACTTCCTACGAGACGTAGTTATACGTCAAAAACCGGAACCCACATTTCCACTAGTCAACGAATCGATTGATGGAACGTTCATTTTGTGCAGGGCGCGGGAAATGGTCTAGATTGCCCCTGTTCACCCTAGATTTGCATATTTTTGTAAATTTAGACACGTTCCCGTACCCTGCCCAGGATGAAAATATCACCAATCGATTTATTGACCAATTTTATATAAGAGCTTGCCCAGCGGCCTATGTTTAGAGGGAATTTGGGTTAATTTTTTCAAGTACGCAACGGCTTGAAACGGTGAGGTGGTACCCGGTGCAGGAGTCTCCGTTCTGTAAAACCTGGCAGGTCTTCCAGCACGTTCCGAGTCCAGAAGTAGGATCAGTTGTCTGTTTCTGCGTACGCTTGTCGGGATAGTTGTTCATAGGGCGCTATGACGACCTACCCTAACCATGACCTCACCGCTTCGGCATAGACCACCTAGGGGCCACATAGACAACTTTTTCAGTATTGACAAAGATAGCGACTGGCAGAGGGACCCATTAAACTAAGATGAGTAGAGGGGTTACCGAATTCCTTTGCTCGTGGGAGCATCCAGCGGTCCACACCCGATATATCGGTAGATGGTCTTTTGGTAGTCAAGGCCGTCGAAAAGCGTATGAGTACGCGGCCAAGAGCGACTGTTCACGAGTTTTCACCAGTGACCTGAAGCAGCGCCTTCTCCTGCTTCGAAAAACCATTGATGAAACCAGGGAAGAGCACGAGCAACGGATAGCTCGGGTGAAAGCTGTCGGGAAGGAATTCAGTACCAAGAGGGAGACTTCATATAAAGAGGTTCAGGCGGACAACCCCTCGTTCGCAGTGCTCTGCTTCACTCCAGGGAAAGCGGCCTCCGCGAACATGAAGAAATGATTGGTTGAAGCAGCTTCCTCGGGAAGGCACACCAATTAGTTTGCGGTCCGAAAAACCGGCCGAAGTGTAAGCTGCAGGGAACCTTTAGATTACCGTGGTAGGTAGAAGGCGTCAAGAAAGTTCGACGCGTCAAGATATTGCAGCTGCTTGACGACCAATAAAGATCAGTAAAGCTCGGAGCAGGGGGTACGCCCTCATACTTAAAACGACTGGTCGACTACTCAGAAGTCTTGAAAAAAAAATGAAGGGCGAATCCCAGCTCAAGGATCTAGTGGCGGTTATGCGGAGCATCCGTCGATCCAACACTGGCGAGATAATAAACGAACTTCGGACGGACGCCCAGAGCAAAAAAGCTACCAACAAGACGGTAGCTGAGCAGCTTCTAGGGAAAGTGGTGCATGTGGTGATTCTCCAGCCTAAAAACCTGGACGAAAACATCAAGGTGAGTGACGTTGCACAAGCCCTCAAGGAGAAATGGAACGTAATGGAAGTAGCCACGGAGTCAATCCGCTTTCAAAATAATTCAGCGGGGACCCAAGTGGCTACTTTCCAACTAGCGTCGGCAAACTTAAGGTCGGCTGGTCAGTATGTCATCAGGGACAAACTCCAGCAACCAGCTTCAGGTGTTCAGAGGAAGTGAATTAGTCCGGGACCTTGTAGGGGCCCAACAGGAGCAAAATGTGCAGGATTTGCGGTGGTGCAGGTCAAAAAGCGAAAGACTGCGGAGTGTCTGGGATATTCCGGTAAAGGGGACGCCAAGCACTTTAAGAAAGGCCCCAGATGCCTGACCGATAGACCGGATACTAAGTCACAGGCCTAAGGGTGACACGACTGAACCTAAACCATTGCTACGCAGCCCCGTAGTTGCATACCAAATAGCCTTTGTAATAGTAACACATCCCTCCCGAAAACGATAACTGAGCCGCGGATAAGTCCAGTATGGCAGCCATATGGATGACGAGCAGGTTCCCGGTTCAGGTGGTTGTGTCAACCTTATACGAATGGTACGAGGCTGCCAAGGTGAATGGAGTGTCCTGCTGCAGTTGGTCTATCGAAAGATTCACCCAGGTGGTCGACCTGTCATCTATGGAGCTGAAGGAACTAACGACATTGGTACTGGCGGGCGACTTCAACACTTGGCCTGTTGAGTGGAGAAGCCGCTGTACGAGCCAGAGGGGTCAGATCTTGTTGGAAGCTCAACTTAGATCTGGTCAACATTGGGCTTAAGTCGATTCGCTATAGTGTAGATCACAACGGGAGGCGGGAAATGACGAGCAGAGCCAACATTCTGACCGTCCGCGGGGGGATTCGGGATAGATGCTAAAAAGAACGACAACGGCGAGCAAGAGTGCTTTTTCTACTAGGCAAGCCGCGAGTGCCTACAGGATCGTAATGGCCTAGACCAAAGGCGTGATGGCGCTTACAGAGCGATCACCAGCGATAGTGGAGCATATCATCAACGAACTTTTTCCACGCCACGGACAAGTCCTTGGCCTCTGGCGGTCGAATTGGTCTACCAATCTTCCGGACATTCAACCCCTCAACGACGACCGCCTCGTCTAGGTTGAGGCTTACGAAAAAGAAAATCATCTGAAAAATTAAACGACCTCTGAAAGAGTGCTCTAAGCCTACTTTCGCAGAGACGCTGGAGAAGGCTGTTACCACTAACCTAGTTTTCCCGGTTGTTTACACGGGGTGTGGTCTTCCGATGAGTCTGACTCTGATAATTAAGTTGGGAAATCGTCTTTTGCTGAACCTGGATATCTGGGAAAAGAGGAAGACCTCTCTTCTTCATCGTTTGTGATGAAGAAATTTTTTCTCTGTTTTAAAATGAAATTAGAAACAAATTAAAATTAGAAACAATTAGAAATTCAGAAACAAGCTAGAATTCAAATAGAATCATCCTGAAAGATATCATATCATACTGGAACTGTAAAGAGATGAACCTTTTAGAGCTTAACGTCATTTATGACTAAGGTTAAATCCAGCGTTCATTTTTCGAATATTAGTCAAAATTTCCCGATAACATTTGATGGCAACTTTTATACTCCAATGAGGTCCGGTTAGGCTTAGGAACAGTGCCACTTTTAAATCTTATGTTTCTTTTGTTTTTAATTTGTTTTGTTATCAATATCCCCTATGCTATAAGTACATCGATATTCGGCTTCCTCCCGTCAAAAGATACACGCACTATCCGGATTCCAAATTATGGTCTGTGAACATCGAAAATGCATCGGCCAGCGTGACTGAGCATCCTCCTCCCGAGATGTAACGTAAGCGTCGATTCCACGCAGCGATAATTTTGGCTTTTAACTGGTCAACCCTCGTAAAACCCTAAACCCGAATGTTATCTGAGTACCCTGCGTAAGAAGTCGCCTCGGACTGCCCCCGGTCAGGATCAGCGTGCGCTGCGCGGGCACTTATCTTCCACACACCGTTGTTGTCCGGCTAGGCGGCAAGCCCCGCTCGGACCCTCGGAGGTACGAGGCGGTGAAGAAAGAAAGACAACGACACGCCAACAGTAGAAGTGACGACGAAATGGATGAACATAAGCGTTTGCTTCTTGTGTCGAGATATAGATTAAAGCCTAGTGAAACCGACCATCGCTCGTTTTCAGCTATTGAAATCCAGCGGGGGTGACTGACCAACCGGAATGGCGGCGGCAACAGCTCTTCTTCCCCACGGGGAGGATAACAATAAACTAGTTTCGGAATGGAACCTAACCGCTAACTGCGACAGCTAGGATGGCACCGAGGAATTCGAGATCACTTTAGTCACCTTTTAGTGGCCGGTTAATATAGTGCAATGTTTATGTTTTTTTTCTGTCTCTGTGGCTATTACCGCAGCCCGGGGCGACTCGATAACGTTTCGAAAGTCAGAGGCCGGATGCTGTGGACGGATTGAGTGTGAAGGCGGTGTTAAATAGTTCTTGGAGTGTTCCTCTGTTGGGTGGGAGTTAACCGAGGGCTCATTGACGAGCATAAAAAAAATTGAATGCTAGAGTAAACTCAAATATCATCTTGCTCATTTTAATCCAGCGGCCTTATAAAGACTCGATTTGATCGTGAATCTGGAATCAATTTTTTGTTTTGACGAAAGTTAGTACACGAAACTAAAACTATTCATTAACGGCGTCACTCGATTAAGAGATTGTTCGGGCTGATTACATATCGACCCGTGCTGGCTGCTATTGAGCACCGAAGGATGGATCGCTTCTGCATGAGTCTACTTGCTTTTGCCTGCACCAGTCGACTGAACGTTGCAAACAAAGTTGTCCAAGCTGAGCTGAAACAGGGTTTTAATATTTAATTATCGGCAATTACTTCGTCCCGTACTGAGCTACGAAAAGTATCAATTATGTAATACATTTCCATTACTGTAGGCGTTGTTTATACCCGGCGGTTGGTTAATCGATCGATTTCCGGCAGACGGGCTCAACGTTCTCTCTCTCTCTCTCTCTCTCTCTCTCTCGCTGGCCGGGAGAACCATAATTGGGTGTTTATTAACCTTGGATGACGGTTTGTACAACACTTTTTTTCACCTCCAACTATGTATGAAGCGGGGCGTAAATACAGAGGTGCCAATTGTGAAAACTTGTTTAATTAATTACATTCATTGGAAATTGTTACCATCATCAGTGGATCGATGTGAAACTCACTAAACTTCATCAGATTTCACCTTCACTCTCATTTCAAACACCAACCTGCGACAATCGTCTATTCGTCCAAATGACAATACTTACGAGTCCTTCATTTTTCTTATGGTTCTCCTACACTCCAATCCACCCGATCGTCGTCCTAGCTAGAAAGATCACATCAAGATCTCGCTGTTAGTTAACTGCTGGATTCGGGTTCCGCAGGGGCTATTTAGATATAATGTGCCTGTTTTACCTCATTCGTCTTCACAGCGCCGCAGCCGGTTCTCATGTTAGTGGCATTTCCTTCTGTTCCTGTCCGTCGTTCGACCATCCGTTAGACCGTCACGAAAGGGTTCCGTCGTGGTGGTGGCGAAGGTATGCATGTTGTTAAGATTACAACGCGCCGCTCGGCACGGTCGGTTCTCGGCTTTCTCGCGGTCTCGCCACTCTGATGGGAATTCATCGTGTGTGGTCCTTTTCTCAGGTTTCCATCGGTGCTGCTGCTACGGCTGCTGAAGCCGATGGCGAGTCGCAGCTCGTTGGCAGTGCATTTTATAACATTTAAATAATTCGAGCTGCAGCAGGAGCCGTGCCAACCTTTTGTCGTAGTAGAGAACGCAGACCACGCTGCTGGCGCAGGGTATTGAGTTTTCGATGTTCATTTTTTCGGTTGCATGTGGGAGCCCAAACGATCTCGGAAGACGTTCCGGGGCACCCACAGATCGCCGATAATCTCTCGGTTTATGGACATTCTCGCGTTCTCTGAGGAGTTGTTTGAACTCTTTTATTTATTTTGCTTCTTTTGGCAATGGTTTGTTTTTTTCGCGGAAAGGATTCAAGTGTGCAATAACTTTTTTTCGGAAAGGAAATAAATTGCTCTGGGACGAGTGAACTCGTCGTGCTTCGTAAATGATACATGTTAATATTTTCTTTTTTGGTTTAATTTCTTGCGTCAGAATGAGCTTAGAGTTGATAATGAAACGGCACCTTTCAAGGTATTGCTTATTTGATGGTAGTTCACGTAAGTAATAATGGCCCCTTAAAGGGCTTTTTGTAAAAACTTTTTCAGGGATTATTTTCTCAATTAAAAACTAATAGCATACCAATTTTTTCTATATGTATTTGAAGGCTGTTATTACAAAACTAGGACGTATATAATGTTATAATAACATCCTTGTTTTGTGTGGCGTCGAAGTTGATGCCTTTCAAATGTGGAGTCGAACGGCGTGCACCATAGCCTTCTCCTAGAACAACAAATTTTTAAGGTCTCGCAAGACATGTACGGGGATTCTTTAAAATTCATATTTTTTCAAAATGGCGGACTTTTAAAATATTTTTTTCGTAGAATGGGAAAAAATCGACTCGAAAAGAATGATGAAACAAAACAAATGTCAAAGATTATACAAAATCCGAAATCGCTAGGTGGATTAATTCGGGTTTTTTATTATTTTTAACATTTGTTTTGTTTCATCATACTATTCGAGTCGATTTTTCATACTTTTCGAGTTCCTTTCCGCGAAAAAAGCAATTGAATCTCATCAAACAGATTGACGAGAACACTCCAATTTTTAGAAAAACACTAGTTTGAAAAGTGTATTATTTAATAAATTAACTTATAAATTTTATAAATGTAAATTTGATAATAAATAACTCATACATATATCATTTAGATCAATATGTTGCAAATATATCAAGCGAAAAATCAAGATGACTAATTCTGGCTGCCGGAATACATCCTAAAATAGCCAAATATTGCCTAATATGGGTGTTTTTATGGCGAAGATGGCGACATTAGTTTCTAATAACGGACAAAGTTGCAGTTCGATTACAGTTTTTAATAAATAGTGCATTCTGAGGTATCTGGACCTCTTATTTTACACTTATTTTGTGAAAATCGATCCAACCATCTCTGAGAAAAATGAGAGAGTTTAAGCAGTCTTTGTAATATGTTTTTATTCAAAACGTGATTCCACATTTTCATACATAACAGACAAAGTTACAGTTTGATTACAAAAACCCTAAATTAATCCACCTAGCGGTCAGACCCAGCCTTTCTCATTCAATTTTTTATTTGTAAAAATAGGTTTACATGACCGCTTCAATCCAATAAATGTATATTCACTCTTTAGGTTCTAAAATATTGATGTTGTAATCTTTACATATAAAAATGCAGTCAAGTCTGTTTTTCTGTCTGATCCACCCGAAAACTACCGAACCGATCGACGTGAAAATTTGTATGTAGGGGTTTTTGGTGCCGATAAAGGTTCCTATGATAGTTTGAGACCCCTCCCTCTTCTGGAAGGGAGGAGCCCCATACAAATGAAACACAAATTTCTGCACAACTCAAGAACAAACCAAGCAAATGAACCGAATTTGGCATGTGGATGTTTTAAGGGGTAACTAATATGTCCATAATAGTTAGATGAAACACAAATTTGTGCACATCTCGAGAACTAATCAACCAAATGGAACAAAATTTGGCAGGTAAATGTTTTTAGTGGTAACAAATATGTACATAATGGTTTGACACCCGAATCCCTCTTCTATAAGGGAGGGGTCCCGTAAAAATGAAACACAAATTTCGCACAGTTCAAGAACCAATCAAGAAAATACAACAAAATTTGGTATGTGAATGTTTTTAGTGGTAACAAATTTGTCCATAATAGTTCGACGCCCCTCCCTCTTCTGGAAGTACATGTTTCTTCACAAATTTCTGCACATCTCGCGAACTAATCAACTAAATGGAACCATATTGGCAGGTGAATGTTTTTAGTGGTAACAATTATGTTCCATAATCGACCTCAGACAACATTTTGAATTGTAAGATGGCTACTTCCGGTTTCTGGAAAACAGCCAAAAATGGCCGATTTCCACCCAAAATAATATTATCCGGATCTAGAATAATACACAGGAGCTTAAATCGACCACAGATAGCATTTTAAATTCTAAGATGGCGTCTTCCGGTTTCTGAAAACAGCTGAAAATGACCAAATACCACCCAATATTAGTTTTTTTTAACCCGTTCAAATCCAGAAATTGTCTCCAAATGCCATTATGAAATCCAAAATGGCGACTTCCGGTGTCGGAAAAACAGCGGCAAATGACCAAATACCACCAAATATGGGTGTTTCCGGAACCGTAATGATGCACTGGAGCCACAAATCGACTTCAGACAACATTTTGAATTGTAAGATTGCAACTTCCGGTTTCTGGAAAACAGCCTGAAATGGACGATTCCCATTAAATATTAGTATTTCTGGAACCAGAAATGCACAGAAGCTTAAAATTGATCACAGATATAATCTTAAATTTTAAGATGGTGACTTCCGGTGTCTGGCAAACAGCCGGAAATGACCAAATCCCATTCAATATGAATGTTTTCGGAACCAGAATTACGCCCAGATGACAGAAATTGATTTCACAGGCAATTTTAAAGTCCAAAATGACGACTTTCGGCTTCTGAAAAACAGTTCAAAGTGACAAAATATCACCCAATATGAGTTTTTCATTAACCAGTATCCTAAATACAACTTTGAAATCCAAGATGGCGACTACCGGTTATAAACAAATACTATCCAATATGAGTATCTCTGGAACCAGAATGATGCAAAAAGCTAACAATTGACCTCATGCACCATTTTGAATTGCTAAATGGCAACTTATAGGCAACAGTCGGAAATGACCGAATAATACTCAATATGGATATTTCCGTAAACGTGATGATGCATAGAATCCAAACATTGACCCTGGACACCATTTTGAATTTAAAGACGACCACTTTTAGTTTCTGGAAAATAACCGAAAATACCTCCCAATATGGGTATTTCCGGTGTCAGATTGATGCCAGAAAGTCTGCTGAAAATGACAGAATACCACCCAATATGAATATATTCAGAATTAAGGCGATGTACAGAAGCCAAAAGTTGAGGATATTGTCATTTCGATAAAACCAATCACCTTGCAAGGAATCAATGAATTTGGAACGTTCAAATAGTACGATACCACATTTAAATTATGTTGAGGCCACATATATCGATCAAAGCAGGTATAGTTTTAAATAGTCTTTGAATTTCTTTTTTTTTTCCATAACTTTTGAGCCACATATCAAATTGTTATGAAGTTTGTTATTTGTAAGTTTGAGAGATGACTCGTTCGTATGGCACTAGTTATGTTCAAATAAGGCATGTAATCTTTGAGATAATAGACTTTCGTTGTTTTATTAACAATTTAATACATAACGGTTGCTTAAGTTGAATTATAATCAAATGAAATGGGAACGTATGGGGCAGCGAAACTTTGAAACCACGTGTTCAATCATAATTCATCAGTTAACCCTTAACTAGCCCGCTCATCTGATAATTATATTGATCAAATCGGTTGTGTAGTTTCTGAGATAATGAAGTTTCGTGATTTTCACAAGTCGGTACATTACAAATGAAGATTCAGTTCGATTACAGTAAAATTCAATAGGGTCTTCTGAGGCAGCTAGATCATTCATTTGACACTAATTTTGTGGAAATCGGGTCGGCCATCTCTGAGATAAGTGAGTGAGTCCAAGAAGTCTTCGGAATATGTTCCTTCGCATAGCTGGATTTCACATTTTTTAACATAACAGGCAAAGTAATAGTCCGATTGCAAACAAATCAATAGAGTCTTATGGGGCAACTAGACCTTCCATTAGACACTAATTTTATAAAAATCGGTCCAGCCATCTCTGAGAAACACGAGTGAGATTAAACAGTCTTCAGAACACGTTTCTTTTCGTAACTTTTGAACCACATGTTCAATCTTCATAAAGTTCATAAGTTAAGGGTTTTTTAGGTAGCCCGTTCTTTTAAAACCAATTTTGTTCAAATCGGTTGTGTGGTTTCTGAGATATTGTGATTTTCACATTTTTTCACATTTTTAAACATAACCTCTAAACTAAAAATCCAATTACAAAAACATTCAATAGGGTCTTATGGGGCAACAAGACCTTTCATTTGCGATTAATTTCATGAAAATCGGTCCAGCCATCTCTGAGAAAAGTGAGTGAGAATAAAAATCTGCACATACACACACACACATACACACACATACAGAAAATGCTCAGCTCGTCGAGCTGAGACGAGTGATATATGCCATTCGGCCCTTTGGAGAACTTTTATACTTTCGGTTTTGCAAGTGATTGCTATACCTTTCTAGGAGAAAGGCAAAAAAACCAATAGGGTCTCATGGGGCAACTAGACTTTCATAACAATACTAATTTTGTGAAAATCGGTTGAATCATTTCTATGAATAATGAGTGAGTTTTAAACGCCTTAGGAACACGTTTCTTTCAATAACTTTTGAACCACATGTTTAATCATTATAAAAACCATTAGCTAAGAATTTTCAAGGCAGTCTTTTAATTTGACACCAGTTTTGTGAAATTTGGTTGCGTAGTTTAGAAGGTAATATAGTTTCGTGATTTTCACATTTTGAAACACGGCACCCAAAATAAAAGTACGATGACAATAAAATTTGAGACCATTTCATTTGCAACTGATTTCGTAAAAATCTGTTTAACCATCTTTGAAAAAAGTGAGTGAGTTTAAGCAGTCTTTGGAAAGTATTTTTTTATAACGTTAATTTACACGTTTATAAACAACGAACGAAGTTTAAATACTTGGAAGCTTCGAGTGATTAATGGTTTTCGCGCGCGCCGCTCGCATAGATTAACGGTGTTTGAGAAGAAAGATACTCATCGTTCGCCCTTATAATGATTTTACTTCGCGCACAACATTGTTCGATTCCGTCACTTACCACGGTGATACAACCCTTCCTTTCCGTCGCAGTCGTGGAGATGCAAAGTTAAACTCGGTCTCCCGCAACAACGACTGTCACACCTTCTTTCTTACAACATACTTCCTCACTTTGACGATCGTAAGGACGTGGCCGGTGCCGGTATCGATTCATACAAAGAGGGAACTACTGATTTGTTGTACATTGAAGATGATAAACTAATCCCAGTCTGCCACATACGTGGTTCTTTGTGCAACTTCGCTAGCTCAGATCAATCACGGAGGAACAACTACGGAACGTGCCGTCGTCAAGCTCAAGCTCAAGAATTTTACTATTAACTTGAGTGAATTGTTGTGAAAGAAGCGACACAAGGAATAATCCTTTGTATTTGTTAGTGAGATAAGTTCGTACATGAGAAAAAATTATATTGTTTTAAAAAAGGAAGGTATAATTATTAACAATCTCGCACGGCGGCTCTTTGTTAGCAGCTCAAACAGTTTGCACTTTTTAACCCCCCTTTTCCCTATTGAACACCAGCGAAATATTTCAAAATTGGTAGAAGTTTTCTGCCAATAATCAGACACTTTTGTCAAAAAGAAAAGACTGAAAATAAATGTAGAATAAATTTCTGTATGAAATGCTCGCATCGCATCATTAGCGTTATTAATCATTAGAACTCGTGCCTGTACTAAATGTGTTTCATTTGGCAAACTAGCTTTGATGAATCTATTTTTTTTTTCAATCTTTCTATGAAATACTTATGCATCACAAGAAATTTAAGGAAACTGTTCGAGATTAGATTAAATATGGGTGGATTGGGACAAACAGTTTGTATTCAGTACACCCAACGCAAACGGGGAACATTTTATTACTTTAGGGCAATTTTTTATTACTAATTGTGTCTTATGACTGCGCATTATACACAATTAGTAACAACTAAAAAGTAACAAAAATTATGACGGCCACACGCTTGTATGTGTTTTTGCAGGAGAACATACAGCCAAGCACCGCACTGCATGTGTTAGCAAGACTTCACTCGCTACATTTGTATTGATGCAAAGATCTGGTCTATTTTTGTCCCTTTCATCCATTCATAATTAGAATCTATACCGTCATACTCAATTGTCTAATTAGAAACACTTTCGTTTCGTCCCCCAGTGTTTACTTGAAATGGAAATATGTAATACTGTCTGACCAGAGTTGCCGAAGTTGCGAATATTGTTCTGGATGGGCACAAGTTTTGTATTTTCAAACAGGTCCAAATAAGTTTCCATGAACCAACGATTATGTGCTGTAGATAGCTTGCAAGAGAGCGAATGTATTCGTTTTTCTCTAACGCAGTTTACAGATCGTGATGTCTTTTTAGGGCGCATTTCAAGTCTTTAAAATCATCAACGTTTGCTCACTCTATGACGGGGAAAATGCTGCTTGGCAGCTCTTGTCATATTTTTTCGCTACTCCGTATGCATACAACGAGCGAACTAATACACGCACACCGGATGAATTGGAGATAGAAGAAACTTGAAAGGCCTCTGTCAGGTTGAACGCCAACACGAGCGATGGGGCGAGATTTCTGCCGAAGGTTAATGAACAGTTTTACTTACGGCTGTTTATTTACCGACGGCAAGAATCTCGTCCGATCGCTCGCGTTGGCATTCAGCCTGGCAGAGGCTTAACATGTGCAACATATGCGACGGTGTGTGGTTTTTTTTTTTACTTGAGATGGAAAGTGAGCATTTTGCGATAGAAAAAAATTTGCATGTGGTTGAAACGACCATTATTAGATAGTCGTTCTCCCGTAACACGTGCTAAATATATGACAGTATGTGTTGTTACTCGACTGGGGAAGAATTTTATTGCCTTTTAAGTAATAGGTTTGTTACCCAAAAGGCAATTTTGCGCTATTGCTTCTTAAGTAATAAGGAAAAGTTTTGCGTGTAGTTAACTAAGCATTGAGTATTAAGCAATAAGTATTTCCATCATCAGAAAAAACCGGTTAGTTTCAGCGAGAATTGTTCATTGTATCTAATGTCTTCACTTCGGGCCGAAAAAACACAACCTATGGTCCCGCTTATCCTTCCGGGTACAGTTTCATACGATTGAACACCTCTTGTGGGGTTCCTTTCCCGACCTTGATTCGGGAAGCAATCTGATATAATGAGACGACCGCCTAACACAATCGATGTTGTCAAGTGTTCGACACGTAATAAAAAGTTTAGTGATTGTCTTGACAAACATTGGTGCGTTCAAACTGCTGAATATTTTTTGGAAAAAAGGGAGAGAAATACGATGGAACAACATTTATGTATTCAGAAGACATTTGACAAATGTTTTAACTTCAGCTAGTTGTGCCTCTACTCACCCCTTGACGTTCCTAAAGTCATCGAAGAAAAGTTAAAATATATATTATTATATTCCTGAAGATGTTTGATCTTTGGCAAAAACGTGTGTTTTGTTTGCTTTTGTGATTTCTTAGAACAATGTTTTCTTGTACAATGTAACTAAGAAAAAAATTCAAGTAACTTTCATATTGAATACTCTTTAACTCACTCGGAACCAAATGAAGATAGAAATTTTGTTTATTCAGCAAAGTTTCAATTTTTAACATGTTTTAAATCATTGCCGAACAAATCATTTCCCTATCGCCTAACACAAAAGGTTAGTTTTTCTTTTATTTTATTGCGGAGGTCTATAAAAAATAACGCTTTAAGATTGTGCGAGTCATTTATACAAACAACTGTTCCGAAGACACAGTTACTGTTTCCAAGAGGATTTTTGTACAGTTCATACTTCAAAGCCACGAAACAATATATTGTCCCGGTCCTAGAACTAGAATTTTTTCCAACGCGATTAGGGGCCATCCACATACCACGTGGACAGATTTTAAACGATTTCAACCCCCCCCCCGTTCCCCTCCGTGGACAACTGCCCATATAAATTCTAAAAAAATTGTATGGACCGTGGACAATGGCCAATCCCCCCCCCCCCCCCCCAAAGCTGTCCACGTGGTATGTGGATGGCCCCTTATCACGACACAGATTTGAATGTTTTAATCAAGAGAAAAATGGCGAACAAGATTTTTACCGAATTTCTACAACCGAGTTTTTCACTGTTTGTTTCACCCAGCGGAGGGCAAATGTTTGATAGGATTTTTTTTGGGAAGAACCCTGAAAACAATTATTTTATTAAATTTGTTCTCTATGTGGTACACAAGCTTCAGAACATTCAGAAAATGCATGAACATTATATTTTTTACAGATGAATAGTGCGCGTTTGTGACAATGTCTGAACTAGGATCCCAATGGAATATATGAGGAAATTTTGATTTTAAAATTTCAAATAAATTTCTTTTTGAGCGTCTTAGTAGAATGGAATTGAATATTTAGAATAGGTTATGTTTCCATTTAATTCTACTACAAAATTTGTAGTAGAATTAAATGGAAACAACCTATTCTCAATATTTAAAATTTCGTTTAGCGATAGGACTTTGTTTCATCGCACATCAGAACTGTTGAAATGTTTAACAGAATTCCACCTTGTTCAAATTAACCTGAAACGTTGTTGGTTAATAAACGCAGGAATGAATGAAAAACAGGAAGCCAAATGATAGTAAAACAATTCGTTATTTTAATTTGAAACCTAAATTAGTGATGAGATTTAATTTTTTCCCGACATTAAATTTTATGTTTTCAAAGTTCAAAGTGCCCAGCCTTGTCTACGAGCAGGCCAGCGTTATTAATAACATCAACTTAATGCAAATCAAATTCAGCATGCAACGAAAGAATGTCAAAGTTATAGACTGACTCACGGTAACTGCCAACTGCTGCAGTGCGTTGACTATCCCTTAACCAGCCGCCACCACAATTGAATAATAAATGAGCGCGACCTCTTTGAACTGAGCAGCACCCTCGAATGCCACATTCTTGACAGCGCGAATCGCATGCATACATACTCCGTAGTTCAGGGATAGCCACCGAGCGTTCAAATCACGACACCAGATTCACCCGAAGCTGCCCGGTTGCAGAGCTGGAGCTAACAAAACGATTTGCGCGGAAAAGTGTTTACCCAGGAAAAACTGTCTTATCGCACCGAACCGCATAGACAAACATTAACAGCCAGCAGCCAAGGCTTTTCGACTATGAAGGTTTACAGGTAGGACATAGGTACGGGGACGATCGAGTGGCCGCCGAAGGATGCAAAAGGGGTGTTGAAATGGTTGCTGTTTTGCCACCGAACGCAGCCGGAGCGACTCTTCGGAATAAAAAGCCATTAAAGTGGGAATTATCGCACGCGGAGAAATACCTTTTATGGAATTTGCTGCTGCTGCTGTTGCTGCTGTTGTTACTATTTCACCAGGTCCAGTCTGACACTTCTAGGGCTCGGTTGGGAGACAGAGTTTCCACCGTATAATGAATTGCAAACCAAGTGCTGACTACATTCTTTCTCTTGCCACGAGAAGAAACCCGAAGGGAGAGTGAGAGAGAGTCGAAGGGACAAAGTGAACAACATGAAACCTAAGGGAGGTTATTTATTTTCGCTGACCTCGCAGACCCATCCGTTTCGGAATATTTTATGAGTTTCGCGAAACAATGCATTTTTGTGGGCTGCCGGTTTTATCGACGATAAGGTTGACTCGGCTGATTGAATTATGCTAATTATCTCCTTGGAATTATCAACAAAGTGGCAATGTTAACTCGGCTGATTGAATTATGCTAATTATCTCCTTGGAATTATCAACAAAGTGGCAATGTTAACTCGCAGACTCTCGTTTAGGTGACGAATAATTCGTTACCAAAACGACAATTAGGTTCACATGTTTGCATCAAACTTACATTCATAAAAAAATTAGTTTCACAATAAATATAGTGTTTATTTATTACTTGATATACAATGTTTCGTTTTCATTTCGTCACAAAAATATGCACAAACCTCTCGAGAGCGTTGGCTCATTGTGTCGGACGAAAAATTCCTTTTCGCCACTTCTGTCTCAACCAGGCTCTCGAGCCCCGTAAGTAATACTCGCGGCACGGTTCCTCAGCTTGTGCAACGACCGGCGAAGGCGCAGTTGATCATTGCAAACAAGCTGGAAATTGCTGGTGAAAATTGCTGGGCTTCGGTATCACAGTACGGCAGGAGCTGTGTATATTTTTTTTCTTCCGTTGTTGCTGTTTGCATTTTATTTATGAGTGAGCTCGAGCTGAATAAAGCCATAAATAATAATGAACTGCGTGAGTACTTTCGCACAGTACACTCTACTTGCGAGTCTCAATCTGTTATTTGACGAAGTGTGCTCTGCACAGTTGTTCTATGATCAACATGCAAATGAATGTTAAGCAATGAGTTAAACTAATCTGGAATTTTCAACGATAGGAGTCGAGATGAAATTTAAAAGAAAATGTTCCTACTTCAACAATTTGAAGGCAATTTGATAAATAATAAAGAAATTGAACTCGCAGCTGTTGAAGGTGTTGTAGAACTTTATTCGAAGTATTTTTCATATAACTTCACCATCCGTCTTTGACACGTTCTACACTCAAAACCTTTAACTTTTGAAACTCAATCATTATCATGATCATATTTTCGGTGAGCTTTCTGATCTGAAGCCTTCAAAGAAAATAATTGAACAGAAACCATTGTTTGCAAAATTGTTAACAAGAAGCTGGTTTAGTTATTCTCTACATTGAAAGATAAAAACCGCGTAACTCCTAATAGCAATAAGTAGTACCTTCTCTGATCGATACAAGCAGATGGCGTTTGTCTTACGATGTGTTTTGTGGCCAGGAGCAAAACCAAATACAACACGCTCTCTCGCAAACACGAGCATATCTCTGGTGGCTGGTTCTGGGTCCTCACAACAACGCCAGCAACTGGGATGATGATTATGGCACACCAAATAATTGCCAAAGCCAGGAAACATAATTAGTGTAATTTTTCAAACTGTTTACAATCTTGCCAAATGGGACTGACCTCACCAAAGCGACAGTAATTCTACAGTAAAGCAGGGCAACAGCAGCAGCAGAAAAAAAAACGAGTGCATTAATTTTCTCCGGATGCATCGTTTTTCTCCTCGTTTAGTTCTCTCCGATGCGCTGCACAGTTCCAGCCTGTCTGCTGCAACCGAACGTTAGCTATGGGGGACGGTGGAGATGAGGTCGCAAGGAAAAAAGGAAACATTCTCGCCAAAGGCGCAAAAACAAACGAAACATCATCACCGTTTTGTTTGCGATTTTCTTTCGCAAGCCGTGGGGGGAAGGAGAGTGCGCATTTAGCTCTCGTTCTGTCGGGCAGCTTCCCGTCCCGAGCTTCTCGCTGCTACTTAGGTACTTTGTACCTAATTATGTGGTTAGAATGTAGGGCACTTCACTCGCAAACATGATGAAAAGTAATGCGAGTTGATCAGTGAATGGAAAGTTTTTAAATACATGAGCATGAGAAAATTAATTTAACTTTTCATCCGTATCTGCTCTATTACAAACACAATCCATCCTGCATCCGTTCAAAATACATTCTCTGGACGCATTCTTCTCTCCCGGGGCCCTGGAATGCAGGTTATGTGTATCCTCCCAACCAAAAAACGAGCCGCCCGAACATAAAACTGTAATGTTTCATCGCTTGTCTGCATTGCCAAGGCCATTATCGTGCCGTGCTGACGGGTGCGATCGGTTCTCTAGTTGTCCATTCTACCGTTGTTCTGGATCGGCTATAAATTAATGGAGGACATCATATTTTCTCTTTTGTAATCCAAAAACGGACTCGGCAGGCTCGCTGAGGCACTGAAGTCGCCGACCGGTCAGACAGAGGCGCGGGCGAGGGAAAGCATCGGGAAGAAGGTAGGTCAGAGCGAAGCGACCGCCTTTTTTCACCTTTTGTTATGCTTTCATCTAAAAACCTTTTCGGTTACATCTGACGGTTGGTTATCTAGAGCGGTCATTTTCCTGGATCGTGGGAGTGGGTGTATGTGTGCATCCCAGTTAGCGGGCGAGGACGGTTTCGCTTCGCCATGTTGGTGGTTTCGGTTTTGGCTGGAGGAGGTTTACCCTATCGAATTTTTAGATTGTTATAATACACTGATAAATGTATCCAAGTGGTTTTATTACGACACTGAGCCGGTTGATTGGAATTAGCAGAGAAGATATTCATTTCGAATATTTTACATCAGTTTGGAAGACTTGAAAATAAAAAATATTTTTTGTTATTAACTCGTATTTTTATTGAAATTTGCTAAAACGAAATGACTACTGTTTGGAATATTAATCATTGTATTATACTATGATTCAAATTCCGAACACTTTAATATCCTTCCAATTTTTAAAATATAGCATGAATGAAGTTCGCCAGCATTTCTTAAGATGGACAGTATTGCACAGTAATTCTACCTGAGGCTGCCAAATTCTCCATGAATTTTGGCTTCTTCTACCAGAGATCGTTCTGCAACTTTCGCAGCCAAAACAGCATTCCGAAAGGGACACATATTTGGCTCTAGACACTTATTGGTTCCGTCCAGTCTAAAATTGTTTTCGCTTGTCCCAATCAAATAGCGTAGGGCACGCTTCGCTTTCGTCCAGTTTACTCTTTTTGGAATTGGAATTGAGCCGTTGCGAACCAGAGTGGTCTATGTGCCATCGAGCAAATTGTTCAGAAGAAGCAATTTTCGAAAAATCTCTGAATAAAATTCTGTTCAACGGATTCTTTCGAACAAAATGTTCTAATATAAAGGGTATGAAGTGGTTTAACATTGGGATACATAAAATTAACAGTTTCTCTGCGAAATCGGTGATTTTATCTCACCAATGTACATAGACCACTCTGACTGCATATATACACGGGTAAAAATCTTTTTCCGTTTTCATGACCTTTTAGGTCATGAAATCATGAATGGTGTTTTCCGACAAAATCATGACCTATTACTCATATCATGATCTCAACTCCGAATACTATGAGCTATGAAGAGCGTTTTCATGAATGCGACTCATGGCTATTAAAAGCGTAAATCGGTGATTTTATCTCACCAATGTACATAGACCACTCTGACTGCATATATACACGGGTAAAAATCTTTTTCCGTTTTCATGACCTTTTAGGTCATGAAATCATGAATGGTGTTTTCCGACAAAATCATGACCTATTACTCATATCATGATCTCAACTCCGAATACTATGAGCTATGAAGAGCGTTTTCATGAATGCGACTCATGGCTATTAAAAGCGTAACACATCGCTGTCGCATGGACTCATAGAATCATGAGTCATGACTCATGATACCATAAGTTGAATTCTGAATATCATGAGCTACTCAGAGCGTTTTTGTAAATACGACACATGACTGCTATAAACGTAACACATATCTGTCAAACTGCGCGCCGGTATATTCAGTGATTGCAAGTTTAGAAACCGTGATTAATACTGAGGTGGACTAGCGTATTACATGTGCAAAACAAGGTTTTCGCGAGTGAAAGTGTTTATAAAACATATGACAAGTGTATTCTGTGCCGAACACGCATCAGTATCGGACGTGTGATTGGTGATCGCTCCGATAGAATATAAAACAAAAGACGTGTGAACAAGTGTTGGCATTGTTTGCCTGGTCGAGTGAAATAAATCCGGGTTCAAGGTCGCGCCTTTGTGCAACTGTTTCGCATCGTGACTACCAGCTGGTGCGTAAGCCGATTTGGCTGCTGGCTGAATTGTGCTAAAGCAGTGGACGAGACACAAAAGAGGAAAAAGAAGAAGCCATCAGTTGACAGTGAGTTGTATCGCTGTGTGGAGTGATCTCACACCTGGCTCGCTGCTGGTGGCTGTTTGGTGCTGCTGTATTGGTGCTGCTGGCTGTAACGGCTGCAGCTTCGACCGTTCGGACAACCAACCTTACTGTAAGGGAGAAGTGAAAAGGTACGTGCTCTTGTCGGCGCTAGTGCGCTAGACTTAGCGGGATGGATGTAGATCCCTCGCCTCCCGCGCCACCATCCCCGAACCCCTCTGACCCTGACCTTTCTGTTACCCCCTCCCCTGTTCATTCTTCATTCCCTTCTCGCCCCAGGCTTTACCCAGACGAAGCCCAGGGCAGCTATGCTGTCTATTTTCGGCCAAAGGCGGGACCGAAATCGAAACAGTTGAACCTTTTGCAGATTTCTAAAGACCTGACGAAGGAGTACAAGGGCGTGACCGAAATTTCCAAGGTCCGGCCTAACAAGCTCCGTGTCGTGGTCAGTAACCTGAAAGAGGCCAACGATATAGCTTGCTCTGAGCACTTCACACGCGAGTATCGCGTTTACATACCCGCACGAGACGTGGAGATCGACGGTGTCATAACCGATTCGAGTCTGTCCGTCGAGTGTATACTGCAAAGTGCCAAAGGGTGCTTTAAGAACAAAACGTGTCCCGAAGTAAAGGTGCTCGACTGCAAGCAATTGCGGTCAGCATCGATCATCGGTGGCAAAACAGTATACACCCCGTCAGACTCGTTTCGAGCTACGTTCGCCGGGTCAGCGCTACCAAGCCACGTCTCGATCGACCGGGTTCGTCTGCCTGTGCGATTGTATGTACCCCGTGTTATGAATTGCACCAATTGCAAGCAGTTAGGCCACACCGCCGCCTACTGCTGCAATAAGGCACGTTGTGGCAAGTGTGGGGAGAATCATGCGGATGATTCCTGCAGTAAAAATGCTGAAAAATGCATTCACTGTGGGGAGAGTCAGCATGAGCTCTCGACATGTGCGGTGTACATGCAGCGCAGGGATAAAATAAAGAGGTCTCTCAAAGAGCGTTCGAAGCGTTCTTACGCTGAGATGCTGAAGAAGACCGTTACCACTTCTCCCATTACATCAAACCCTTATGATCTGTTGTCCTCTGATGAAACCGATTCTGACGATTCACCAGCGGGAACATCTTACGCCAATCCTGGGGAGTCTAGAAAGAGGAAAAATATTTCCTCTCCTAAACTTCCCAGAAAAGATCCTAAGATTTCTCAAAGTGAAATGAAAGTTACAAACAAACCAAACAGTGCTGCGGAAAAACCGAAGCAAACTCCTCCTGGGCTTGCAAACTTAAAGTCCCAGAAGGAGTTCCCAGCACTGCCAGGAACATCTAAAAACCCCAGTTGTTCCTTTTGCACATCCAGTTGATGAAACAAACTCTGGATTAGTGAAATTTTCTGACATTGTGGACTGGATTTTTGAAACTTTCAATGTACCCGATCCAATTAAAATTTTTCTTACAGCATTCCTCCCAACAGTTAGATCATTTTTGAAGCAGTTGACTGCCCAATGGCCCCTCCTTGCAGCGATTGTATCCTTCGATGCCTAATTCAACTGCGTATATGAAGGATTCTATCTCTGTCTTACAGTGGAATTGTAGAAGTATTTTACCAAAAATTGATTCGTTCAAAGTTTTGATAAATAAAAACAAATGCGATGCATTTTCCCTTTGTGAAACTTGGCTTACTTCAAATATTGATCTCAACTTCCATGATTTTAATATCATTCGCCTTGATCGAGACACCCCATATGGAGGAGTACTTTTAGGGATTAAAAAGTGCTATTCTTTCTATCGTATTAACCTCCCCTCGATTCCAGGCATCGAAGTTGTCGCATGTCAAATGACAATACAAGGTAAAGAGCTTTGTATTGCCTCAATATATATTCCTCCCAGAGCACAGGTTGGGCAACGGCTGCTCTTTGATTTAATAGAACTTCTTCCCTCGCCACGTTTGATTTTGGGAGACTTCAACTCTCATGGTGTGGCTTGGGGTTCCCCTTACAATGATAACCGCTCCTCTTTAATCTATAACCTTTGCGATGACTTCGACATGACTATTTTAAACAACGGCGAAATGACACGTATCCCGAAACCTCCAGCGCTCCCAAGCGCTTTGGATCTATCCTTATGTTCGACGTCGCTACGGTTGGATTGCACATGGAAGGTAATCCTCGATCCTCACGGTAGCGACCATTTGCCTATTCTTATTTCAATTAATAACGGGTCAACTCGCATACGACCAGTTGACATTCCGTATGACCTCACACGGAATGTCGATTGGAAGTTATACGAGGAAATGATTTCAAAAGCGGTCGAGTCGATTCAACATCATCCACCACTTGAAGAATACAACCTCCTCGCGGGCTTGATTCTCGACGCCGCGTTGCAAGCCCAAACGAAGAAATATCCCGGCGTAACGATCAAAGAACGGCCTCCCACTCCGTGGTGGGACCAAGAGTGCTCCGATGTCTACACGCAAAGATCCGACGCGTTTTTGGCCTACCAGGAGGGAGGTATACCTGGCGACTATTTACGGTATTCGGAGTTTAATACCAAGCTTAAAAGTTTGGCTAAAGCAAAGAAACGCGGATATTGGCGTCGGTTCGTGAACGAGACGTCGAGGGAGACATCGATGAGCACTCTTTGGAACACAGCCCGAAGAATGCGGAATCGCGTAACGGTCAACGAAAGCGAGGAGTCTTCAAGTAGGTGGATATTTGATTTTGCCAGGAAAGTATGTCCGGACTCTGTTCCTGAGCAAAATATTGTTCGTGATGCGTCTCCGGGCCACGACGCGATAGAATCACCTTTTACGATGGCAGAATTTTCAGTTGCCCTCCTGTCCTGTAACAATAACGCGCCTGGGTTAGATAGAATCAAATTCAACTTGTTGAAGAATCTACCCGGCAATGCCAAGAGGCGCTTGTTGAACTTGTTCAATAAGTTCCTGGAGCAAAACATTGTACCGCAGGATTGGAGGCAAGTGAAGGTGATCGCCATCCAAAAACCAGGGAAACCAGCTTCTGATCACAACTCTTATAGGCCAATTGCAATGCTATCCTGTATCCGGAAATTGATGGAAAAAATCCGATGATCCGTTTCTATTGACATTCTTTCGGGGAAACTTCACCGACAAGGATTTTCTCCAATTTTAAACAATTTTTTGCACAATTTGTTGTCCGAAAAGCACATGCATTTTACGCACGGCGATTTGGCAACTTTTCGCATTAGCTACATGGGTCTTCCCCAGGGCTCATGTTTAAGCCCCCTTCTTTACAACTTTTATGTAAATGACATCGACGAATGTCTGGCAAATTCTTGCACGATAAGACAACTTGCAGACGACAGTGTAATCTCTGTTACAGGAGCCAAAGCTGCCGATTTGCAAGGACCATTGCAAGATACCTTGGACAATTTGTCTGCTTGGGCTTTACAGCTAGGTATCGAATTCTCTCCGGAGAAGACTGAGATAGTAGTTTTTTCTAGGAAGCATGAACCTGCTCAGCTTCAAACACAATTAATGGGTAAAACGATTTCTCAGGTTTTGGTACACAAATATCTTGGTGTCTGGTTCGACTCTAAAGGCACCTGGGGTTGTCACGTGAGGTATCTGATGAAAAAATGTCAACAAAGAGTGAATTTTCTTCGTACAATAACCGGACAATGGTGGGGAGCCCATCCAGGAGACCTTATAAGGCTTTACCAAACAACGATATTGTCTGTTATTGAATACGGGTGTTTCTGCTTCCGCTCCGCAGCAAACACACATTTGATCAAACTGGAGCGAATACAATATCGTTGTTTGCGTATCGCCTTAGGTTGCATGCAGTCGACCCATACGATGAGTTTGGAGGTTTTAGCTGGAGTACTACCATTGAAAAACCGCTTCTGGAGCCTGTCTTCTCGTATTCTAATCAAATGTGAGGTCTTGAACCGTCCCGTGATTGAAAATTTTGAAAGGTTAATCGAACTTAATTCTCAAACCCGTTTTATGACATTGTATTTCAATCACATGTCCCAAAATATTAACCCTTCTTCGAATATTCCAAATCGTGTCGACTTATCAAATACTTCTGATTCTACTGTGTTTTTCGATACATCCATGATAGAAGAAACTCGTGGAATCCCGGATCATTTACGCGTGCAGCAGATCCCTAAAATTTTTTCCAATAAATATCGAAACATCAACTGCGACAATATGTACTACACTGACGGATCACTTCTTGATGGGTCCACTGGCTTCGGTATCTTCAATAGCAATTTAACCGTCTCCCATAAGCTCGATAATCCTGCTTCTGTTTACGTCGCAGAATTAGCTGCAATTCAGTACACCCTAGGGATTATCGAAAAAATGCCCACGGACCATTATTTCATCTTCACGGACAGTCTCAGTTCCATTGAGGCTCTCCGATCGATGAAAGATGTTAAGCACTTTCCGTATCTCCTGGGGAAAATACGGGAACATCTGAGTGCTTTATCCGAAAAATCGTTTCAGATTACCTAAGCGTGGGTCCCTTCTCACTGCTCGATACCGGGTAATGAGAAAGCGGACTCTTTGGCTAAGGTGGGCGCAACAAACGGTGATATTTATGAAAGACCAATTGCCTTTAATGAATTTTTCGCATTTGTACGTCAGAATACGATCATCAGTTGGCAAAATTCTTGGACCAAGGGGGAACTGGGAAGGTGGTTACATTCCATAATCCCCAAGGTATCGACGAACCCGTGGTTTAAGGGGTTGGATGTAGGTCGGGATTTCATTTGCGTGATGTCCCGGCTTATGTCCAATCACTATAGATTTGACGCGCATCTCCGTCGTGTTGGGCTCGGGGAAAGTGGTATCTGTGCCTGTGGTGAGGGTTATCACGACATAGAGCATGTGGTTTGGTCATGCCCTGTACACCGTGACGCCAGGTCTAAATTAATAGCTTCCCTGCAGGCCGAAAGTAGGCAGCCGGCTGTTCCTGTTCGTGATGTCTTGGCGAGCCGTGACCTATCCTACATGTCCCTTATATACGTTTTCCTGAAATCCATCCACGCCCCAGTTTAATCCTATTCCCTTCCGCCTACATCCAACCAAACGACAAGAACACGTTAAGCCAGTCCGTAATATCTTGGCCCAGCAGCGGAACATATTCAATATGCTGCTTACCTATGGCGATGGAAAACCATCAAACAACAAATCAGTGCTTTTAATGCAAAACATTCTAGCTTTAAGTTAGATTTAGTTTCAGCTCGTAGTCGGCAGCGAGGATAAAAAATTTGCTTTTAGTTATTAAGATACTTTAGAAAGTAAGCTACCAGATATAATTGGCGCCGTTAAACATTAAATTGTATTTGTGCCGTGTCAAATAAATTATAGATGAAGAAAAAAAAAATATGACAAGTGTCCGGTCGCGTAAATTAACTCAACACAGTAATATAAAGTGCGGCTAAAACAACTGTGGCAGAGAACATACGATCGGAAAAAAATCGGATTGGAGATCGAAAAGGATACAAAAAAGTAAACAACTTCTGATACCATAATATAATATGGTTATTTACTTATTGCTCGTTTACAAATAGCTAGCCGTAAAGTTTGTATTTTCCATCAAGCCCAGTTTAGAGTTCCATCGCTAGAAATGTAAACTCGTTGTTGTTATTGCTGCTAGAATTGATGGATAAGAAGCTGTGTGGCGAGTGCCATTTGCCTATTAATGATTTGAAACCAGTGCCCCGCGGTTTCTGCGCCGCTTTTCGTCACATCGGCTATAGAAGTATTCGTGCCTATTTTGCCGAAAACCTAAATGGCTGTGCCAACAAAATCTGTTCAATTTAAACAGCTGTGAGATACTGTTGGTAATGGTTATGTGGTACGTGATTCTGTTAGCCGCGGCACTAACTGGATCGATTTAAGTGATCTTTCGGTTGCATCTATCACCTTCGCTTCCCCCTTCTGTTAGGTGGTGGTTGTATTCGCTTCGCATGAGGTGTAAACTGCAGATTGGTGAAATACCTGTGTGTTCTCCCACCGGGTTTTCTTACAAATTTCGCTAGCGGAAATTTGGAACTGTAAACTATCTTGACACATCACTGAAGTTGAGAATAACAAAGACTTGTTTTTTTACGTAGAAGTACGTTTTTCAGGAAGATCAGCTACATTGAGGTGAAAATGAAAATGTAAAAACGGAAAAGTAGTGTGTTTTTTTAATGCTTATAAGCCGTTTCCAACGCACTTCCGTCGTTTTTTAACAATCAATTGAAAATTATCCATGCATCAGCCCAAATGCAAACAATTATAATTTGTTTATTTGAACTATTGTAGGTACCGTACGGCTTCGGCAGTGGTTAAGATTGCTGCAGAAAACCTGCCGAAGCTGTTCACTACCCTACTATTGAAAATTTTTATTGAAAAGTGTTAAAATAACAAGAAATAAAACAAAGTTTATTGAAAAGTCTTTAAAAAAGCATTCAGTTAACTGGTGAAGGACGGTGCTTACTAGGTACCAGTAGCTGTAGTAGTAGTAGCGTCAGCGGTAAATGTAGCGGTATGACATCTTCTAGTAAAAAACGCTGCTTTTATGCGGTAGCGACAATTCCAGTGAAAAATTTGACAACACACAAACGGGGGTGTTGGCAATCAAAATCTGTTTGCCGTCAAATTTTTAGTGCGAAAACAGCTTTCAATGTCGGGAATAGCACAGATTTGGGATCAGCATCATATCCTAAATTGGATTGAAAAACAAATTGTCCATTTAGGATGAATACTCACTTAAGAGTTAAAATTTTCTTGTTCATTCATTACATCTTCTTCAAAATGTTGGTGCGCTTTGACATAGGCGATTGTAAATTCGATTTCATCCCCATGTCTCAGCACGAGCTCGGAATTTCAATATGCTCCAAGGAACAAATAACTGAGTGACCAACTTTTTTATAAGTAGATCCTGTTGATATTTTCCACTATAATGCGAAGGAGCCCAGTTCAGAGCTCATCAACCCATCAACGTCAAACATTAGTTCTACTATTCAGGATGTCCATGATTTAGACCAGTGGTTTTCAACCATTTTCAGTTCATGCACCCCCTTTTGATAATTTACACAAGCTTTTCCCCCCCTATCGGCACCATGAAAGAAAAGCTGTAGTAATTAAAAAATATAAGGCTTTTTAAACTTTAATTTTAAACAGGTTTCAAGCAGGAGCAGGAAAACACCAATACACGGGCATTTTCAGCATCACTTGTGAAGGTGTGTGTTACGATTTATTGTCAACAAGCATATAGAGCGTTCTAAGCCAGATCTCACCAATACAGGCTTAGTCGTGTATCCTTATAAAATCGATTTGTTTTCAACCAAAAATTAACTGATATTCAATTTCGAAAAATATTTCACTTCTGAATCCTAGTTCATTCGTGTTACCTGTTTCAACAAACTGTGTTTTAGTGGAAACATAAATGAAATTAAACTAAAAATCGGCCTACAACTTGAATAAAAGTTCGAGGCATGAGGAAATTTTTGTTATCACCAGCGTGTTGATTATTTGCGCCCAAAAATAAAACTTGTATTAGTGAAATCGACCACTAATACTAGCGCAGATAGAAGGGTCTATTTGACGTATGCCTATAGAGCAAAATAATGCGCAAAAACCGGTGCATGGGTTTTTCGCGAGCGAATTCATTGGACACTGAAAAACAATGTCGCACCACCGTCAATCACAAAATCGCATTACATGTGAAATTTTTCCACTCGCGATTCCCCCCCTGCAACGGTCAAATTCCTCCCTAGGGGGGAATTCCCCCCCGGTTGAAAACCGCTGATTTAGACGAAGGATGTCCATGATGTTCAATTTGCCGAAAAATGTAAATTTAGTTTTGCAATACAAAATAGATCTATCTGGCAACACTTCCGGTCAATACTAAAATTTTTTTTTGGATTCCTTGGTTTATTTTCTTCAAAATTCATCTATCACTATTTTTCGGGTATCTTACGTCTATAAATTGTAAAAAAAATTACGAAGTTTATACAATAGCCAGCTATAAATAATAGTCTCTACTGAGTAAATGTACGAAGTGCGAGAATTGGATAAGCGATACAAAACTCGATTCTAGAACTACGTCTTTAACGTTCTGCGGTGGTGTAACGGAAACACATCTGACCGGAGATTGGAAGTTGTGGGTTCGAGTCCCACCTGCTGAACTATATTTTTCGTAGTTTCTACAATCATATTTTCAGTTAGTTTATTTTCTATCTTCATTACTACATTTACTCCTAAAATTCAAAATAACTTTATTCGTAAAAATGTTATATCTCGAGATTGGCTTATATTACCTCGGGATGATAGTTGTTTCTAAGTGAAATTTTCCAAGGAACACGATGAAATTATCAAATTTTAATTGTAAGGGAAAGAAAAAAAAGATTTTGAACAAAAAATGCGTGACTTTGCAACAAACAGGGGGGTCCCACAGAGCGGGGGGTATTCCAATCGACACCAAATTTGGGATTTTTCCAAAGTGACAATAGATGAATAATTCTCCCAACTTTGAGCAAAATCTGTGATGGTCGTGTCCAAGTTTGTGCTTTTTCGTGGTCACTTCGTATGGAATGACCCATATTGCTTTCTTAGAGGATCTGAGGCGACATTTTGATGACAACTAATAAATATTTAAGCATCAGATTGGAACAGCTTTCACTACATTTACACAGTTCACCTAACTATAATCGATCTATAACATTTGAAATTGTTTCTTCATTGGAAAAAAAAACTTTTTGAAACCACTCATGTCAATTCTTTGTGAAACCAATAATTTCAGAAGTATAAAAAACACATGAAATATTGTTAGAGCCAGAACGGTTTGTTTGACTCATATGATACCTTAGGTGAAGCAGCAGATGGTTATTTTGTCTAAAAATAAAACAACAAAAAAACCAGAATTATCGGAATGTGCACAAAAAATGCAACCATTTTTATTGACCAGTTTTTATTTGCTTGAAACTTTGCACAGGTGTTCCTATAATTGACTAAAGATGTTGTTTGTGCTATTCGTTATTTTTTATTGAATCACGACTAATATGTGATAACGGTTTAGGTAAAAATGGTATTGTTAATAACAAATATTTTAGAGCCAGAGATAGTAATTTTGTAAAGAAAAATAAAATCGAATTTTTGAAGTGTTTTTTTTAATGTATATTTTATAATTATATTTTTGGGTTTTTACTTGAAAAATATATTTTGTCCTACGGAGTATTTTTCGGAAGGTCAAAATTACTGTCTACGAAATTGTACTGTTCTGACTTCTCCAATCGTTTGCACACACACTTCCGAGAAACTCTTTGTTATTTACGCATTCGCCAGAGCAGTAATCCAAATTAATAAAGCAGAGGTTAGGCAGATACCTACCGCATACCTCAAAGATACATACAGATACAGATACCTCAAAGCGCTCGGGGGTATAACGTCACAAAGTTTGTTTTGAAAATCGAAGTGCATTCATTTCTTCTAAGTTGACGTTGAGTTGAAGTTGAGTGTTGTAATGTTTTACTCAGTAAAATCACGTGAAATTTCATCATGAAACATACGGAAAGACAAACTAACAGTTAGCATGCATAGTTTTTCGCGGCCCAAAAAAGTTGGCTCAATTTTGTGTCCGTTGTCGGTTGATGCCAAGTTTGTGCGATTCCAGCACTTCAAACCAGAGGACTTCGAAGGCCGGAAAATATCTTAACTTCTTCAGTTGTGATTTAGAGCATTTCTAATTGTTTTGTTATTTTTCACGATAGCGACCAGTTTGTTTCTTTCTCTGTGTGCGAGAAACAAAATCAAAACCGCGCAGCTAGAAACAAAAACGAAAATTTAATGAATGCTCATTGAGAAAACTTGCAACTCTTTTTACCAATAACTTATGATACTCAAAAGAACCCGTTTTGATCTAAATCAAATTTCTAGTAAATAAGTGTTGATCATTCATAGGTAGTAATTTTTCCTCGATGAATAAAGACTGGCTGAAGAAGTTAAAATCGCTGCTGTAAAATCAAATTCACAACTGTGTTCGTTAAGACGTTTTAATATTTTCAATGACAATAATAATCTTCGATAAACACCCGCTATAGTTATTCACACACATGCTATAACTATCTAAACACGCGTTAAACCTATTCATACACACGCTGTAGCTATAGCTATCCATACACACGCTATTCCTTTCCATACATCCGATACAACTATCTATACACACGCAAAAGCTATCCAACCATGTGCTATTACTATCCATACATACGCTATAACTAATCATTACACACGCAGCAGCTATCCACACACAAGCTATAACTATCCGTACACACGCTGAAGATATACACGCAATAGCCATAATATGCTACACATGCTAGTGTCTTACACACGCTATAGCTAGCCATACACACGCAACAGCGCCATCCCTATCATCGCAAATGTCATAGCAATACAGATGCACATACGCTATATGTGCACACTGCACACACACTAAATGGCGGTAGCTTTCCTAGTGGCGGTGCTGGCTCGTGCAGTTTCTGGCTGTTTTCACCAACGATATCTGAATTGGATTACCGCTGGTGGGGTCCAACTCAGATCGAAGGAGAACCGAACTGAATGAAGAAATGCAGCTTCCCACTACCTCCGCCGCTGCTGCCTGATACCACCGCTCTGGTTCTGCTGCAGCTCAGTTTGGCCGCTGGAATCAGCCACCGCTGCTGATTATACAAGACCGGCCTGGTGGCCTTTCACTTGTTAACTGATGACTGCTATGAGACGACACAGGCTATTATATAGCCCAAAGCAAAAATCCATCCGCGAGCAAACAAGAAGCGAGCTTGTGATTGGTTGAATGTGCACGACTTTTAACACAACTTTTAACTAGTTTAGTATCGAAAACATATTTAAATTATTATATGACAATCTTGCGCAATATTTCCCCTATCAATCAAGCCATTGGTGTTTAGAATCTGTTCAGTGGTAATGATAAAAGAAGCATTTTAAAACGGTGTTGAAAAACCTGTTGCAGCTACCGAAAGCGAGCTCGTTATTGGTTGAAAGCTGTGAGACTGTTTACAAAGTCAGATCGGTTGTATCCGTTAGTGTCGACTGTGCTTGTGAAGAGAGGTGGTGATTGGTTGCTCGGTATGATTTAGACAATCGATGTGATTTATCAATTTTTCAATAGTGTATCTCGAACAATAGGTTATTTTTGTTACATAAATTCAACCGTAAAAGAATTTCTGATCGGTTGATGCCAAAACCTCGAAATTCTGAAAAGAAATGACTGATATATAAGCGCTCAAAACCTGACCACTTTTCCCTGGTTTTCCCCGGTTGAATTACTAGATTTTCAAATTCAGGTGCCTAACTTCGATATAGACGTTAGTCCAACGTCAAAATAGTGATTATGGCGTTTCGAATTATCAAATAAGAAACAATAATAAATCAACCATTTGATGCTGGATATTGTTTTCTATTCTGATGGATATTGTTTTCTATTTGTCAATCAGTGGAAAATAGATTATGCATTACAGAATGTACAGAAACCACCATAGGCTTAGTTCGTAAACAACTATCTGGCATCTCTTTCTTACATGCGTAGTAAATCGCAATGTTCTTTTTTTTTTTTTGGGTGGATCTGCACTGACTCAGTGCAATGAAGAAATTCGCGCATTCGTGGGTCAGAATTCGCCATAACAAAGCGCATGCGCAAATGCGTTGCTATGACAACATTTACCCAGCGCATGCATCAAGAACGTGTTATTTTCGTATAATCAACACAAAAAGGTGATATCCATTTAAAACGTCACCCAATATATAAAATATTACTTTAAATTCGCTTGCTCCATTTTTCTAGTGTCTTTTCACACATGATATAAAACAAATTCATTCACACATGATATAAAACAAATTCATTTAATAAAATGTAAATGAAATAAAAAAGAGGAACCAGGAGGAAGATTTTTTTCTTTTCGTATATTTTCAGAAGGCTTTGACCTTTCTGTCAATGAATAAAGCTTCGACGGGACTTGCCCGGAAGGTTACTAAATCATAAAATTAATTTCACAGTATTATGGATTTTTCGCGGTTGGTTTTCATAATCATTTATTTCGTAAACAATCCATGATTAATTTATGCATTCAACGTTTTAAATATTGCAAAACATTTTACTTATCTTGTAGATTATGTCCTGTGAGAGAGAAAAACTATTTGACATAATTTTTCAATGTTATACGCCACCCGAGCAGTAGCACGTATTTTTCAAACTGGCCAATTTACTGTGAAATAACTTTGAAATGTAACAGTTTGGTTTATGTAATAAGACACCAATAGGTTCTGGGATAGCATGAGGGTATGTTTTAACTGAAATTATTTAAAAATAGTGGAAATCGTGTATTTTGTGTGTCGGACTTTTGGCCAACTTTTTGGGTCAAATACTCCTATGTGCGTCGTCAAAGTGTATCATTATTTGTCAAGGTGTAAATATTTGCTTGAAATTACGTTCAATATTTGCTTGTCGTGTAATATCAAATTATTTACTTAAATTTTTAGTTAAAAATATTTGCTGTCTTATTTAGTAAACTAAAAATAAAGTAAATATTTACTTCGTCTAATGTCTTCTTTGCTAGTTAGTTCACTACTAAGCGAATAGTTGCCTGATTTTTTTCTTTCTTCGTTGATAAAATGTTTGAAACCTTTAAATTGATAAAAAAAATTAAAACCTTTAAATCAATGGGACCAGCAATAAATAAATTAATAAAACTTAGTCAGTGTTATCTGGCTCGTGGCCGCAATTGCACATAAAAAATCATTTTTGCAGGTTAATTACGTAGGCATTCAAATGTTGTAAGACCTGCCTGCCTTCGCACTCCGCTTTATCTTCAGCAAACTGAAAGTAGTGGAAGCTCCAGGATCTTCACCAGCGGTGATTCAGCGAACTTAAGCAATGTTTTACAGAAGGGAATTACATTATTTATGGCCTAACGGAAAGTTGTCAGCGGATCTGAAGCGATTGTTCGACGACATAAAAAACCTGAAACCTACTCTTCTACTAACATTTGAGACAAAAATCGATCATGAATATCTAGTGTGAACTTGAATAAGTTTTGTTTTTCAACTCGTTTTCCATTCGAAATAATAATGAAAATGGGAACGATTATTTGATACCTTTTATTAATAAAATTTATTCAAAAGCTCATTTTTGCTTAGGTTTTCTTTCCATTCCCGGTTCTCGGGAATTCCCGGGAAATGAGATTTTTTATTCCCGTTTCCCGAGAAATCAATTCCCGGGAATATTGCAAACCCTAAACCAGTTCGATGATCGTTTTTGTCAGTGGCACTTTTAATCAATGATGAAAAGCAATGTTCAACCTTTTAAAATTAATTGTTTCTGTCGCTTGAATATTGAAATTGTTTTCGCATAGTTTCAACGTTATCTAGATATAAAATAATTCAAAACTAGAAAACGTTGTTAGATATACGGTAACAAAAATTAGAGTGATATTGGTTGCACTGTAAGCGTTCTGTTCACCTTTTCATGGCGCATTTTGACCCACCTCGAATAGGTTTATTCAAATCGTTTAAATAATTTCATTAACAATTTGATCAAGTAGTTTTTCGTTTGTTTTCGAATACCAATAATAGGAAAAGTACTTTACAGGTACGTAGTATTGTTTTTTGGCGTATAATATTAAACGCGCGCGGCTGCCCCGGCTGGGCATTTCATACACAGTTTTTCTAATACATAATGAAAACATCTGGAGGACAACTTTAAGACAAGTGTCATTTGTGTCATAGTTGTTGTTTGTTCAACTCATGTTATTGAAAAACATCTCCAAAACCAGGAAAAACTGAGTTTGTGTTCGAAATGTGGTTAAATTACTGATGAAAAGCATCTTCTCACAAATGTTGTATTTTAAGTTGCTTTCTGTACTGTTTTGATAACATCATAAACACAAGTTACAGATAAGCAGCAGCAGTTTATATTCGAAAATATATTAAATACACTTATGCTAGGAAATAACATCTCGAGAACTAGAATATAACAACACAAGTTTTGAATTGCGCTTATAGTATTATAGTCATGGTGAATTATTTTCTAACATGTTTTGTGTGTTACTTGGGTGGGTTGGTGAACGGCTGGGCAGTGCGTACCAGCAGTACATTTATACTAATCGGCATAAAATAGACCCCAGTGTGGTCCAAAGCAGAATGTCCAGCAACTCCTATACCTACCTCCACATGGTACCGATTGGGGTACAAGCAACCAAGGGAAGGTCGGTGAACCGGTGGAAGCTTGGTCTTATGCTGCCAGAAAAGGGGGAGCTGTTCTCCTCGGAGCGTCTGTTCTCCATTATAGGGGCGACTCAAACAGCGTCTGATCCGGAGCGGACGGCTGAGTTATGAAATGCGGTGCTAGAAAGTCAATGGGTTGCGGTGCACAGTGGCAGGTCTCCGAACAAAAGTCGTACCTTAAAATGTTCATTTAAAATGCAGAAAAATCCACATGAGGTTAATTTTTATATGCCAAATTCAATCTTGGTATCAAAAATTCAGAGAGTTGGAAAAATATCTCCTTAAAGTGCAATTCAAATTTTCCTGTGGCTAAAATTCGGTCGTAGTGTTTTTATGTATATCATTATTCATTTATATTCCCATATTTTGTTATTTTTGAGGATCCAGTAGTCATCAGCGAAACTGAGAATAACATATATAATATGAAATATTTAATAACAATGAATTATTTCAAAATAATAATTCAAAATTGTGATTACATATTATATTGTATAATATATTAATTTCAATTTATTAAATAAGTACGGTATCAGTATAGTCAATTTCTGGCGAAGCGAATATAGGAAACCAGTATAAACTGTCAAAATGTAAACCAGCCGATTGTGTGCCAAATTTCGCAGTAGGTAACTGCGATCATGTTGTATTGAAATAGATATCATTTTTGCCTCAATTAATACAACGCATTAATTTAGGAAACAAAATGTTAAATACGTTAAATTGATTCGTGAGTAGAAACCAAAGAAATATTTATTCATATAAGATCAATTAGTGTGTAATTAGCTGTCTTTAAAAAAATCAACCGCCATTAATTAACTGTTCTGTCATTTTTCCACGTTATACTATTTTAAGAGCAATGTGCATTCGAAACGGATTATACAGTATATTATATGTTGAAATATGCAAAATGGTCCCATTTGAATAGATTTAAAAAACTTGAGTCTAAGTAAAAATTCGTCGTTTAACATGGTCAAAAGGGGGTATTCCAGTTTTATGAGTTTTCATACTAGTAAAAATACAATGTCTATATACGTTAGTGCTTAATTTGTGACGTGTCACCATCGTATTATCGTAATCAGGGATACCAGATATGCAAATTTATCAGAAAATGAAGATTTTTAGAGTCCGTGTGCAAACTTTTATTGATTTGTCGATATTTGCAGTTTTTTCAGAGAGCAGATTTTATATTGAGTCCCATTGGCAAACTTTTGGAAGGAGCCCAAGAAAACATGAATAAAGCAATCCGGAAAACGCGTGAAAATAAATGCTTGAAAAGGATCACGTGAGAGAACTATCGGTGACGTGTTTCGTGAGCTGCTAACTGCGCCAGATCCGGTAGTTCCGAGTTTTAGACACAACAACAAGTCGAAAAGTGTTTTCACAAAAGAGGTGGAAGATTTATTAATTTTCAGTCATGATGATACTGACGATGCCGAGTAAAATGTTAAAACCTAATGCATTGGTTTGCAAAATGAATATTCATGTAAATTGAATATAATTTCATGTGTTCTTTCAGCAGATGTGAAAACCTTGTTTTCACATCTGAACGTAAGCCGATGATGTTTTTCTAGAACAATTGAATGAAACTACCAACTACTTCTGTAAAACAACGTAACTTTCACAAATCACCATGCGCCTTCATTCAAACTATTTTATTTTCAATTATATTTTTGTTCAGCGGGGCAGAAAGGGGCGAAATGGGACCTCAATTTTCGAAAAGTAGAGAAAATTTCCTATGAAATGCATATTATGCGACCTGTGTGAACCGATGGATCAGATCGTACAGCATACATTTGCGCAAAAAAAAGTTTTTTTCTGACTACTCAGTAGGTATTTCAAACATTTTTCAAAAGTTATGATGAATTATATAAAAACATTCAACACGAAATACAATTCTGATTACTTTTCTTCAAAATGCAATCTATCGCATTGAATTCGAAAAAAATTAGGTGAGTATTTACTAGCTAAAATAAACCCCAATTTTGACCGAAAAAATCATTGAAATAACATGATTTAACAACGTTTAAAGTGCTCTCAAAAATTCAAATTTAATCCAATTGTCTTGATATTTGAAAAACACGTTTTTCAATACAGTAGAACTTTTAAAAAATATATAAAATATCAATAATTAGAACATGAGTTTTGTCCGGCTTCCGGCCACTGCGGTGGGCTGGTCTCGTCGTAAGGATGCCGGACGACAACCCGGTGAAATCACTTCTCTTCGGCAACCCTACCGACACCAGAAATAGAAGGGCGCAGCGTACAGGATGGCACGACCAGAACTAAGGAAACTTGCTGGTGATGTGACGCCTGGGTAACTGGTGAAACACATCCCAAAACCGAGCCACCACGGCTCTCGTCTGATTGGTAAGGTGAGTAAGAGGAGTGGAGTCTCTCTTCAGGGAACCTCCAGGGCTTAAGTGACTTTGCGAAAATTATACCCCTCCCGTTGACGCTCGCCCTCCGATCGTACGCTCAAGGGCAACATAAACAGCAAAAAGTAAAGTCCATCAAAGAGACTCGGGAGTATCCTCAGAGCATGCACGTAACACATCACTTGCGCCACTTGGGTCTCGATCAATCGCGTTAGTTTATCTAGGATTCTGTTGTCGTGCATCATCTGCCCTAGCTGTTCTCGATCGATCTGTCGTTTTGAAAAGCTCCGGTTCGTGTTTACGTGGGCTCCCATAAAACCCGTTTTCCTTCATCTTAGCACGTTTTTCTTGGTAATTAACACGTAGGCTTGACATTCTTATACATGCAGATTGGCCAGAGTGGGTTGATTTCCAGATTTCTAACGGCGCTTCTCGACTGCTTGACTTGGAAGAATGTTCTGAATGTAGTCGGGTGCAGGCTTCGGAAAAGTACTGCTGTGTGACACTATACTGTCCACTCTTTTTACTATAACAGCCATATGAATAAGCTCAAGCCACTCGCAGTAATATTATCCACCTTGATCCAATCAAGGTTCCAGCCAGTTAACATTGCACTGCACTGCACTGCACACTGAGCCCGTATTCCACTGTAGTAACCTTGATACCAAGTGCCGGGTCTATTCGCTCGAGTTGTCTCAATGGGCAATCCGTAGGTCGCTTTTGCTCGTTGGTAACCATAATACCAGGCTTGAATTTCCGCTTGATTCCCTGCTTGTTCTTCCGTGGTCACTCGTTCAGCCGATCGATTTCCAGAATCAACGCAGCACTAAAGAAGCTCCCTAAGAAGCAGGATTATGGATTTCCACGTAAAATAATTTCGGTTTTTCTGCCTCAGGATGCCCCGAGTCTTGAAAGTTTTCCCGATTCTTCAAGTGTATTTTCAGAATCCAGGGCCTTCGACTTTCGCTGTTTGAAGATTGAACGAATAATGATGGTGTTTTATTTTACAAGCTCTATAAGCTCACAGTTTCTTGTGATTAAAGTCAATTATGCTTAGCTTAGTTTAGACTGACTACGTATATCAACTTTGTGATTGAATGGAATCCGTAAAAGTGTACAATGAATCAACTAAAATGGGAATGAGAGTGACCGACCATTCCCGCTGTACAAGATGTAGTGACTCTAACAAGGCCACGTACTTTTGATAACGGTGAAACTGGCTGTCTGGAGATCGTGTTTACCTCTGCATCTCTACAAAGTTCACGGAAAAGATATATTTGTTTGCAAGGAAGGGTACGTTGGATCAAGATTCACCTTGATTCACATATAGATTCTACTTGTCTCTATTTATTTCCGTTTTATTTGCTGTTCAACCAGCTGATTAGAGAAACACAATTATCTTGTTTATATTCGGTTTAGGTATGACCAACAGACAGGAAGAATGTTGGTGAGGCCACGCACAAGGGTGTGTGTGTGGTTTATTTCAATAGAGCACATAATTCAAGCTGCTCCCACAGACCAAAGAATCCGAGTACACCATTCGATTCGTTATGACGTCCAGAATCTGTTTGGCCTTTCGATTGAAGACTGATTCGAACCAGCATATAATAGATTGCTATAGGGGCCATTCACAGGTCTGTGTGATATATCTCAGTGAAATTATGTGTACTTATTATTATAATTACTGTATTTTCAATGACTCGAGTCACAATTATTTCTAGGAATCTGCAATTACAGCTTCTGCTACCATTTTAATCTCCTTCAACACACAATCTCAAACGGAGCTCATTAAGCATAGACTAATGGTTCACCACTGCAATGTCTTCTTGGTTCAAATTGACATTGCCATAATAATAAATAACATCCGAATGCTCACGATGGGGTAAGATTCCAAACCAAACATACTTCGTGTCGGTAGTTTAAATTTTGAAGTCTTGTCAGCTTTCTCTCACTTAACAGATTCATAGACATTTATACTACGATCTTTACGAAAAAAAATCAGCTCAAATCTGCAAGCACTTCAACATGATAAACTGGGAAATATTTTCAAATTCATTCTTTTTTTAATTGTTAGATCTCGATCAAAAAAACGGAGGTCCTATTTTAGTGCAGATATTCGTTTGGTATTTCAAAATTGGAATATTACCGGCTGCTTACGATTTTCAATCCAAATTGCACTTATTTATTTCAGGAAACTAAATGCAAAGCGTAATGTTAAGAAAAATTTTACAATTTCTAGCATCTTGCTGAATTATATAAAATTTTCGACAGAACTTACCCTGTACCAACATATGCGGTTATAAGCGTAGATGCGTAGTAGATAACAACCCTATCTGCTCCAGAATCTTTTTAAGTTTTAATGAACTTTAACAAAAACCATAAACAAAATAAACATTAGTGCTGCCACTAAAGTTGTGAATACAAATTTACTGTACGTGGACAATAGCCTGCCCTCGAATTTCTGTACCGTATAAAAGATTTTCTTTTCTTCCCCTGTCATTGGAAAAACATACGACCTCTCACTCGTAACTCGCGGCAGTGATTGACATGTAGCCAATTGTATTGTGTCGCTTTTTGCACACTTTGCCGCCCTTCAGCAGACTCGAGAGTTATTCGAGCGGGGTCTGAACTGGAAGGAAGAAAGGCTGCACAAATTCAATCGAACTCCCACAGGATCGTCGTACAATCGAATGTCCCCAAGTTGTTGAACGAAGCTCGTCGTTGTGTTTCCTTTTTTTTTTTTTTGCTTCGCCATGCTTTTCAGCTTCGCGTAGGCATTTCATACGTATCATCGCTGCTGCATCGTCGCCGTGTGGCGTAGGTCCGATCCCCCGAAACGGAACATTGTCATTTCGTACCACATCGACCGACTCGGGGTGTTCGTCGCTTGCCCCAGCAGCAGCAGCAGTCACTCTGCGCTTGATTGTTAATGCATCGCTTCCAATTGCATCGGCAGGAATTATGTATTATTAACCAGAAACAGACAATCGGTTGACAAATAAATTATCGATTATTAGTATGTCATGTGTATCTACGTTATTATACTGAATAAGGCAAATCGAAACCCGTTTTCCGGGAAGCGGTTTTCCTGACTTTGGACCAGACAATCGTTACGCCGTTGATTGTGTGTTGCCTATTCTGGATTTAATGAATGCCTCATATCGAAATGCGATATAATGCATCGTTTGCGGTATTGCTTCGGGAAATGCTGGTCAGTTATAATATAATGAATTAATAGATTTAATGACATTCAAGATAAAACTTTTTCTTGCAGAATCGACTTCCCTTTAAAAACGGAACTAATTTAGCAAATTTCCTTAAATTACCTAAACACAATTGATCCTATTTCGACGCAGAGCGTCGATAAATGGATTTTCAGCCATTTCTCTTCACATCCCACAAGTTGAAGAACGAGCACCCTAAACAGTTTGCCTCTTAAGCCCGGTCGAAATCCGATTAAAAAGTCAAAATATTGTCCGTTTCTGTTTTGGCAACAATCTTGCACCTTGCCTTGGGGCAAGTAAGCAAGACCGTGACCAAACGGAAGATATTCCTTGGAAAATATTTACACTTTTTAGGCTGTTCGGTTATGCATCTTAGAGCAGCGTAGCAGATTGCGCACAGGGATCGGACCAAAACGGAATGACCCCGACCGACCGGAGAAAAGCACAATGCCACGTCTAAATGACCCGCAACGGATACGACCAAATTGGATAACAAGTGACTGGCTGACTGACTGACTGACTGACTGACTGACAGAGCAGCGACACCCACCCGAAACCTTCGAAAGGATGGATTCGACCTTCCTTCCTTTTTTTTTCGGATTCTGGGATTTCACGGTTGTCGCCTTTCTTCGTTGCAATTTGCACGCATCCAGTTGCCCGAAATGCATGGAAGAAAATTGAAAATTCAGGTATATAGGTGGAAGCTGGTGTTAGGCGATAACCGAGCCATCGACAGGTCGCGCAATTGGGCCGGTTGAATGCCGGGATGCAGTGCACACAGAAGAGCACTTATCAGTGGTCAAGGGATGCGAAAAGGTGTTGCGAGAGCAACGGATGCATGTGGAAGACGGATGCGTTCGGTTGTTTAATAGGCCAGGAAATAAATTTGCCTGACAGGCTTGGGTTTTGAGTTCTTTTAAATTTTTAGGTAATCATCAATATTTATTAGTCACAACGTATGGCCCACAAGGTTATATGGTTAGGGATTGAAATGTTTGCTTATACATAGTGATAATGTATCAGAATGATTAAAACAGGCTTTTTTATTCGGCCTCAAGAGCCGAAAGATATCGTTCTGTTAAAGTTATAAAATAAGGCTCTGTGAAATCGATTGATGATTTAGATGTTCAAAACAAAGTTTTTACTTCAAGAGAAAAACAACGACGAGTTTTTTCTATATTCTATCACTGTATTATGAAGACAGCTGATATTCGTATATTATTTGTAAGCTAAAAATAAAAAAAATATCATCTAACAATGTTGAAATGTGAAAAAGATTCTGAATAAATCTTAGTAAACTGACAAAACATGACTGGACTGGACTGGACTGGACTGGACTGGACTGGACTGGACTGGACTGGACTGGACTGGACTGGACTGGACTGGACTGGACTGGACTGGACTGGACTGGACTGGACTGGACTGGACTGGACTGGACTGGACTGGACTGGACTGGACTGGACTGGACTGGACTGGACTGGACTGGACTGGACTGGACTGGACTGGACTGGACTGGACTGGACTGGACTGGACTGGACTGGACTGGACTGGACTGGACTGGACTGGACTGGACTGGACTGGACTGGACTGGACTGGACTGGACTGGACTGGACTGGACTGGACTGGACTGGACTGGACTGGACTGGACTGGACTGGACTGGACTGGACTGGACTGGACTGGACTGGACTGGACTGGACTGGACTGGACTGGACTGGACTGGACTGGACTGGACTGGACTGGACTGGACTGGACTGGACTGGACTGGACTGGACTGGACTGGACTGGACTGGACTGGACTGGACTGGACTGGACTGGACTGGACTGGACTGGACTGGACTGGACTGGACTGGACTGGACTGGACTGGACTGGACTGGACTGGACTGGACTGGACTGGACTGGACTGGACTGGACTGGACTGGACTGGACTGGACTGGACTGGACTGGACTGGACTGGACTGGACTGGACTGGACTGGACTGGACTGGACTGGACTGGACTGGACTGGACTGGACTGGACTGGACTGGACTGGACTGGACTGGACTGGACTGGACTGGACTGGACTGGACTGGACTGGACTGGACTGGACTGGACTGGACTGGACTGGACTGGACTGGACTGGACTGGACTGGACTGGACTGGACTGGACTGGACTGGACTGGACTGGACTGGACTGGACTGGAAAAGCAAAGCCGTGGTGCTACATTCCGATTCGGAACTTGACCTTCTGTTTACTATACACAGACTTCGCAGCCAACCGTTAAGTGTACAGGACAATTGCGGGGCTAGCGCTACGATCCTACTGACACTAACAGTCTCTCCCGAGCCAGGACTCGAACCTACGACGACTGGCTTGCTAGGCCTGCATCCTACCTCGAGACCAGCTGGGGAGGACTGGACTGGACCGTAGTTGAAAACCTGGCTCGTGTATAAGGTTGTGTTGCACAGTGGTGCGAATTGTATGGCGGTCATATATAATTTTTATACAGTATTGCTCTTGAAAACTACTGAAATTGACAGAAATAGGGTTTTTCGACTATAACAAACTTTTCCGGGACTGCCATCACCCAACTTGTTTAAATTTTCTGGCATTGCCATTATTATACATGCATAATAGGGAGCCAATCGAATATAGGGAAAAGTTTGACCATTGAATTTCAAAATACGGCAGCTTTTAAAAGTTTTGCTTTCTCGAAAAAAGTCCTTATGCAAAATTTAACACAGTCTGGTTTCATTAAGTGAACCCTCAAAGCGATCAAAGTTTGATTTTTCTTCTTTACGTTATTTTCCTGGAATAACTTCAAACAAATATGATATTTTTTCAGGAACTTCCCGTGTTTCAAAATCAAACATAAAAATTTGAATGAAGACAAATGTTTATGAATAAATTTGAAAATTTGAGCTTAATGTTCCACAACCCTTCTAAGAAACTATGTAAAAAGTATGAAATTCAACCATCTTTAGCCGCTTGTCATCGACTTAGATGCAAATATATGCAGCTGGAACCTTTAACAAATCTTTTTTTGGGTCCTAAATCTTTCATTTGGTGGTAATTTGGTGAGAGTATCACGCGAGTAACACATTTCAAAGTTTACATGAATTTAAGCATGAGTGGTGCCCTCTGCCTTTATCATTACGTTCCCTCTTACGACTAATTATGATTACAGTTTAGCACATACCTATCCAAACAACACCACAATAACGAAACAAACCTGTTTTCTGAAGGCTCATGATGAAAATAAACAGATAAAGCAATTGAATTTGTTCTACAGCGGATATGTAGACAATGTAAAAAAACACGTCTGTTCAAATTGATTTTGTAAATGTCAAACACCTTCCTCTATCTGGTGCTCAAAAGTAGACTGTTCTTAAAATAGGCCAACAAAAACAGCTTTTCTGCATTCTCGGGTTAATAACCGATCCATTAAATCAATAATAACCAGAAAACAAAAAAAAAACAATTATTTTTATTTTTGGCCTATGGGCGAACCACTGTGTGTTGGTGTGAGATTTCCAATTAATATCCTTCCTTTTCTCTTAGGTAATCTTTGAGATACCATTAAAAAAATTACGATTTATTCTTTAAGATTTTTTTTTTCAAACTGCAAGAAAATAAGTTGCAAAATTATGCCCAAAGTAATAAATTGACTTTTTTCATTTCATCCAAAAAAATGGCTGCTGAAGCGCATCGAGAGTTTAAAAAAGTTTACGAAATTCCTGCTCTAAGTTGGATTATTCATTAACAATAAATTTGGGAATTATTCATTAACAATAAATTTGAATTCCGTATGCTTTGAAGCTAAGGTACGTTTGAGCGTAGTTCATTCACCTGTTATCAATTGCTCCAGTTGCAAAAAGTAAGTGATGAATAATGGATTCATTACAGTGACGCAGATAAAAGAAAATCATATATAGGGATTGTTCGGTATTCTTCTACGCCGTCGGCTCGGTCGAAAATGCATGTTGCGAAGGTTTTGATGTACATTTGATGGAATTAGGTCGGTATTATTTATTATGAGTTGTTGAACAGAGTGAAACCACCCAGGAATGGAGAACGATATCGACTTCAATTAATTGATGCGATTAAGCCGAACACTGCGTGAAATGCAGCTGCAATAAAAGTAAAAACCAGAAAAAGTGATTCTATTGCATGACAACACTCGGTCTTATACTGCTCAAGTCGTTAAAACCTACCGCAACCGAAATATTCTCCGGATATTACTGCCCATAAACGCATAAGAGTCACACTGCCAAAAACGTACAACTGAGTAAAACGCAGTAGACGCAGGAAAACCACTGCATTTTGTTCTTTCTGTTGATTCAATCAAAGAACAAAATATTAAAAAATGCATTCGTCCGAGGTAAATATATGTGGCAGAATACTTTTATATGCAATAAGGTTGTGGTTTTTCCAATTAGTACACTTCAATTGGTCTTTTAATGAAAGTTATTATAATTTTCTATTAATTGTTTTTAGCTCTGAGCCTGTTTTGCATTTATTTCTAACGTGGGACTGACCAAAATTTATATTTTTTTTCATCATTTCAGCAACAAACATAGCTTTTTTGTGATTTTTTGAGAGCGCACGTATTGTAAAGAAGTTTTTGGGGTTTATCTCAAAACACGGTGTCTCTGGTAGAAGAAACTTATCCGAAAAAAAAATATTATCGCTCTTATACTCATCATTCGAAAGCTCAAGGTGTCCCCTTTAATATGCTACTAAAATTGAAATGTTATATCGGCGGGTCCAGAACAATATTTTTTCAAACATTTTTTTTGTAATTGAAAAGCTGGTGGAATGGGAACTATGTATACAGGGCCGGATTTAGACGGTGGGGGGCCCGGGGCAAATTTGTTTGTGAGGCCCTCTTTTCTTGAAACATTTAGAGGTAACGTTTTGGAAGGTGACGAGCAAAAAAACAAAAAAGGTCGCCCCAGGACTAGGGGGCCCCTTGAATCGGGAGGCCCGGGGCATTTGCCCCCTTTGCCCCCCCCCCCTCAAATCCGGGCCTGTATACATACACTCATCGAGGGGGGGCCCGATCAGATAGTGTTGAAACCTTCAAGTTTTGTTATTTCATATGAGCCGTTGCAAACCAGAGTGGTCTATGTGCCATCGAGCAAATTGTTCAGGAGAAGCAAATTTCGAAAAATCTCTGAATAAAATTCTGTTCAACGGATTCTTTCCAACAAAATGTTCTAATACAAAGATTATGAAATGGTTTAACATTGGGATACATAAAATTAACAGTTTTTTGCGAAATCGGTGATTTTATCTCACCAATGCACAATGCACAATGGTCCAGAACCCGAATTTAGGGGGAAATTTGGGTCTAGAGCTCTATAGCAACATTTTAGAGAAAAACTTTTTTTTACAAAAATCTTACATATGATGAAGCGCTCATTGAAAAATTATCAAAAGTTAGGGTGACCAACATTTTCGATGCAATCAAGTATCTTACTTTTTTATCTTTGTAGATAGAAGAAAAATTTGTTCTACAAAGTTATAGCTCCATTAATTTTAAGAACTTTGTAAAATAAAGTTTTTCTCTATCTTTGAAAACAACCGATTCATATTGAAAAACATATTTTACGCTCTAACTTTTTTATCTAAAGTTTCATCTCAAAACTGTCTTTGAACGACTTTTAGAGCTTTTTAAGAGAAACAATTTGCAACGCTGACATCGTAAATATCTCAATTTTACTCAAAGTTATTGATGTTTTTCATCAAAAAACATGCGTTTTTCATTTGTATGTCATTCATTTTGGGGCAAACATAAAAAATATCTCTTGGTCTCATTTTGAAGTGCATACTTGACTCTATAAATGGAGGAACTTTTAGAGATATGTTATTTTTTAAATTTGAGTAAATTCAATTTAAAATCAAGACGTAAATTTCAATAATTTTATACACTATGCATATAAAAGCACCCAGATTTATTTTTTGGTATTTTTTCTTATAACTAGACGTAAATACCTCTAATTTAACCCAAAAAGATCGAATATCGATCAACTGGTTCAAAAGTTATGAATTTTTTTAAATTAAATACATCGAACACAGTCGTTTTTTATGGTCACCCTATTTCGAAGTTGATCGCGCAAAGTGCTTCAATTGTGCTCAAAATCGCAGGGATGCATCTATGTTGAAAATAATCAAACCCATATTGTTTCGTTGGGTTGTTAAGGGGACCAGCTCCGAAATAGGGTGACCATAAAAAAAACGACTGTGTTCGATATATTTAATTTTAAAAATTCATAACTTTTGAACCAGTTGATCGATATTCGATCTTTTTGGGTCAAATTAGAGGTAATTACGTCTAGTTATAAGAAAAAACACCAAAAAATAAATCTGGGTGCTTTTATATGCATAATATATAAAATTATTGAACTTTACGTCTTGATTTTAAATTGAATTTACTCAAATTTAAAAAATAACATATCTCTAAAAGTTCCTCCATTGATAGAGTCAAGTATGCCCTTCAAAATGAGACCAAGAGATATTTTTTATGTTTGCCCCAAAATGAATGACATACAAATGAAAAACGCATGTTTTTTGATGAAAAACATCAATAACTTTGAGTAGAATAGAGATATTGGCGATATGAGAATTGCAAATTGCTTCTCTTAAAAACCTTTAAAAGTTGTTCAAAGGCATTTTTAAAGTGAAACTTGAAATAAAGAAGTTAGAGCGCAAAATGTGTTTTTTCAATATAAATCGGTTGTTTTCAAAGATAGAGAAAAACTTTATTTTACAAAGTTACTTAAAATTATTGGAGCTATAAAATTGTAGAACAAATTTTTCTTCTATCTTCAAAGATAAAAAAGTTAGATGGTTGATTGCTCCGAAAAATTTGGTCACCCTAATTTTTGATAATTTTTCAATAAGCGCATTATCATATGTAACAACTTTGTAGAAGAAAGTTTTTCTCTAAAACATTGTTATAATTAAAACATCTAAAACATTTTTAAATTTCCTCCTAAATTTGGTTTCTGGACCATTGTGCAATGTACATAGACCACTCTGACTTCATATATATATTCACTGGAAACGTCGAATCGTTTCGGAACAGAGTGGTCTATGTACACAAACCTGGTAAATGACAATGAAAATGATGGTAAATCGTATAAAATGGCTAGTGTCACATGTTATATGATACATATAGCATGTCACATGTAAGATGTAACGTGTAACATTACATGTAACACAAAATGTTACATATTACATAATATTTTACATGTTACATTTTTCGTGTTACATTACGTGTAACATGTTACATATTACGTGTGACATGTACAGAACAAGTGACATGTTACTTATCACATGTAATATGCTACATGTTACGTGTTAAATGATAGTATTAAACCGATTTTTGTACATAGACCACTCTGTTCCGAAACAGAATGGCCATTCTGTTTCGGACGCAATTTCAACATGGTATAAATCACCTTTAAAGTTTGATTTTTTGAAATATTTTTGATCTCCTAAGTACAGTTTTTTGTGTAGATGCGGAATATGCAAATAACTGTTTTTCGAAATAAATGGTCTTTAGACCACTCTGGTTCGCAACGGCTCATATAATGAAACAATGTTTGGCATAATCTTAGATTTTTTGAAAAGGGTAAAGTGGGGTAAAAAAGACTCGAAAATTTTGAGTCCACAAACTGCTGAAAAGACTATAAAAGCTATAACTAATAGATTTCTCTGAAAATTGATATAGTAATTCTATCCCATAAAAATATACAATGTCGGTTATTGAAAGTTGCTGTCGAGGTTACACAATTAGATATTTACATTTTTCTTCAAAAACATGGTGATTTTTGGAGTTATTTTGTCAGAACTAGGTCCTACAATTAAACAATACGTTTTATAAATCAACTCAAGAGTTTTTATTGGACGTATTCAAAAAGTTCACCGTTTAATAATAAATCTATTTTTTCATAACTAGATTTAGGCCATCATTTGAACCTGTTACACAAGGAGCGCAACTCCATTTTGTACCTACATTTGAAATGCTGGCTATAGCAGGCTATAGCTCTATAACATCCCAGTCTCAAATTGGTTTAATAAATTGACCTCCAAAAAAAAAATCTCGGGTTCGGGTCTGGCTCGGGTTTTCACAGCTTCGGGTTCGGGTTTCCCAAGAATAAAATTTTCGGGTTCGGGTTTGATCGGAGAAGAAGTTTCGGGTTGGGTTCGGGTTTCAACCGAAAAACAAATTTCGGGTACGGGTCGGGTACGGTTTTGAAAAAAGCCAAACCCGACCATCTCTGGTACAATGGTACAATAAGCATACCGAATTGCAGAAAAATCGATGCATTCTGCTCAAAGTTACAGTAACATTATGATTTTAGCAGCACCTGGACATTAGAGTTTAAAATGCCATTTTACCAGGCCCGGATTTAAGTGGGGAGGGCAAATGTCCCGGGCTTTTCGACACGAGGGGTCCCCCTGGTTCTAGACCAGACGTGAATACAGGTTGGAAACCTTTTCACTCCACTAACTCCTTTCCCAAAAAACTTATATGTACAAATTATTCCATGAATGAAAAAACCCTGGAAATTTAAGCCTCGATACAAAACGTAGTTGCGCTCCCGACACCATTTAAATAATGATTTGAAACATGTATGAATAATGAAATTTTCTCGGTCGTTACTAAAACGGCGCAGTTTTTAATAACATCAAATGAAAGCTCTTGAGTTGCTCTATAAAATGTATAGCTTAGATACAGGGTCCATTTTTGTTGACAAGCAAAAAAAAAGCTGTAATAATCACCATTTTTTGGAGAAAAATGCAAATATCCTATAATGAAACCACGACATCAACTCTTAACAACCGGCATTTTTTTATAGGATAGAATGTCGATTTTGAAGAAATCAATCAAATCAATCATCAACCAAAACCAATGTAATCAAAGTCACAACATTTTATTTGTTTTCAGCTGATTTTGGACTCCAAATTTTCAAGAGTCATTTTTACCCCACTTACCTCTTTTGAAAAAATCTGATATTATGTAAAGCTTTGTTTTGTTATATAAATAAAAACAACCCCCCTTTCCATTTCACTAGTTTTTCAATTATAAATATATGTTCGAGAACAAATTGTTCTAGACCCCCCGATAGAACATTTCAATTTTGGTAGGATATTAAAGAAGACAGCTCAAGCTTTCGAATGACGAGTATTAGAGCGATACTAATTTTTTTTGGATAAGTTCTTCAACCAGAGACACCGTGAAAAGTGATGAAAATTCACATGGGACTGTTATACATTTACGGGCAGATTACGCCGTCCGATTATTAACTGGTCCGTTCCATTACACATGTTCAGGCTGATCAGCAGTTCTGCTCATATAAAAACATCGATAAATGGCCTGATTCGTGGATAGACTTTTTCGTTCTAGAGTGACATAGAAAACTTCTGGTTGTGTTGTTATTTGAGCATTTTTTTCTGATCTTTCACTTAATTGCGATATTATTGAGGCTGTCCTTAGGCTATTGTGTATTTGGTTTGAAGGAACGAACTTTGCCTTAAAAATTTGTTTTATTTTCTGGTAGGAAGTCGTTTTTTTTTTTTTTTTTTTTTTAAGGGGGGATTTGTTAGTAGCTTAAGTATTTATGATAAATATTAGTAAATAATGAGTATGTGTGTCCAATCACAAATGGTGACTTCTCAACACTGTTAGAAATTTGTAATTCTAATTGTTAGGATTTGTTTGCTTTCGCAATAAGGACTTATCATTCGTAGGGATTTAAACCTACTTGTCAGAAAAGGGGAAGTAAACTTACAACTAACTTATTTGCTAACTTATTGGCTATAAAGAGAGCTTATCGTAGCAATTGAGGATTGCAACGATTTTTGTCGAAAATTGTTAATAATTTTATTTGACATAGCTTCTAATGGTTCAACACCAGTAAGTCGAGTGTACCAAACCAAGGAGGACGCTTCAAAATCATTTTCAGAATTTTATTCTGAATCCTTTGGAGCGTTTACTTCCTTGTTGAACAGCAACTTGACCAGATCGGTACAGCATAAAGCATTGCTGGTCTAAAAATTTGTTTGTAAATCAAAAGTTTGTTCTTTAAACAAAGTTTAGAATTCCTGTTAATGAGAGGATATAAACATCTCGTATATTTGATGCACTTGGCTTGTATACTCTCAATGTGCTCTTTGAAAATAAGTTTTTTATCATAAATTAGTCCCAAGTACTTAACCTTGTCGGACCAACTTAAAATAACCCCATTCATCTTGACAACGTGATTATTGTTTGGCTTGAGGAAAGACGCCCTAGGCTTATGCGGAAAAATTATCATTTGAGTTTTAGAAGCATTGGGAGAGATTTTCCACTTTTGCAAGTAGGAAGAAAAAATATCTAAACTTTTCTGCAATCGACTGCATATGACACGAAGGCTTTTTCCTTTTACGGAAATGCTTGTGTCATCGCAGAACAATGACTTTGTGCATCCTGGAGGCAAATCAGGAAGATTTGAAGTGAATATGTTGTACAGGACTGGACCCAAGACTGAGCCTTGAGGCACACCTGCTCTGACAGGAAATCTATCAGATTTTGAATTCTGATAGACAACCTGCAGAGTTCGATCAGTAAGATAATTTTTTAAAATTTTGATAAGGAAAATCGGAAAATTAAAAGTTTGCAATTTCGCAATCAAACCTTTATGCCAAACACTGTCGAATGCTTTTTCTATGTCTAAAAGAGCAGCTCCAGTGGAATAACCTTCAGATTTGTTAGCTCGTATCATATTAGTAACTCTGAGCAATTGATGAGTTGTGGAATGCCCATGGCGAAATCCAAACTGTTCATTTGCAAAAATTGAATTTTCGTTGTTGTGTGACATCATTCTGTTAAGAATAATTCTCTCAAACAGTTTACTTATTGAAGAAAGCAAACTGATTGGTCGGTAACTTGAAACTTCAGCTGGATTCTTATCCGGCTTTAAAATTGGAGTAATTTTTGCATTTTTCCATAATTTGGGAAAATATGCAATTTTGAAGCAGCAATTGAAAATTTTCACTAAAAATTCCATTGTGCTCTCAGGGAGATGTTTGATTAGTATATTAAAGATTCCATCGTCACCAGGTGCTTTCATATTTTTGAAATTTTTAATAATTGATTTAATCTCATTCAAGTTAGTTTCAATTATTTCTGCAGGTAAAAAATTCTGGGAAGAAATTAAATCAAATTGACGTGTGACTTCATTTTCAATTGGACTCACAAAATTCAAATTTGAGTTATGAACACTCTCAAACTGCTGTGCAAGTCTTTGAGCCTTTTGTTCATTGGATACAAGAAAACGTTCACCATCTTTTAAAACTGGAATAGGCTTTGAAGGTTTCTTAAGAATCTTCGACAGCTTCCAAAATGGTTTTGAATATGGTTTCAATTTTTCAACTTTAGTCTCAAAATTTTGATTTCTCAGAAGAGTAAATCTATGTTTAATCTCTTTCTGTAAATCTTTATAAATAGTTTTAAAAACAGGGTCACGAGAACGTTGATATTGACGTCTGCGGACATTTTTCAAACGAATTAGAAGTTGAAGATTTTCGTCAATTATTGATGAATCAAATTTCACTTGAGCCTTTGGAACAGAATAATTCCTGGCATCAACAATTGCACATTTTAATGCTTCCAAAGCGGAATCAATATTCACTTCGTTTTGCAAATCAAGCTCATTATTGAAATTTCTCTCAATATGAGTTTTGTATCATTCCCAATTAGCCTTGTTATAATTAAAAACAGAGCTCATAGGGTTTAAAACTGATTCATGTGATAAAGAAAAAGTTTTTGGAAGATGGTCAGAATCAAAGTCAGCATGTGTGATCAAATCACTACACACATGACTTTGATCTGTTAGCACCAAATCAATTGTTGAAGGGTTTCTTACAGAAGAAAAGCATGTAGGACTATTCGGAGACAAAATAGAATAGTATCCTGAAGAACAATCATTGAATAAAATTTTTCCATTGGAATTACTTTGAGAATTATTCCATGAACGATGTTTAGCGTTAAAATCGCCGATTATGAAAAATTTCGAACGATTTCTGGTGAGTTTTTGTAAATCACCTTTAAAATAATTTTTGAGCTCGCGTGTGCATTGAAATGGTAAATATGCCGCGGCAACAAATAAAATCCCAAGTTCAGTCTGAACTTCAATTCCCAAAGTTTCAATAACTTTCGTCTCAAGATGGGGAAGAGCACGATGTTTGATTCGGCGATGAATAACAATTGCAACTCCACCGCCGGAACCCTGAATCCTATCATATCTATGAACCACGTAATTGGGATCATATTTTAATTTTATGTTAGGTTTCAAAAATGTTTCAGTAATAATTGCAATATGCACATTATTTACTGTTAAAAAATTAAAAAGCTCATTCTCATTGGCCTTCAATGAGCGAGCATTCCAATTTAATATTTTAATTGTTTTATTTAAAATCATTGCTAAATTCTAAATTAGAAACAATTTTAATAGTAAAATTTGTGCCTATTTGAATGGCTTCAAACATTGATTTTGCCTGCAACATGGCGTTCATAAGATCGAACATTGCCTGTTGCAAAAAAGAAAGTTTACCTGCCGTAATAGGCCCCAGGCAGTTGACATTAGAAAAAATATTTTCGGTAGCAATATTAGCTGGAGTGATAGGTGTACAATTATTTTCTAGCGTGTTTTGCTTACCCATATTAACGGTCATTTTCGAACTACCAACACTAGGCGGTATAATGTTCGAACTACCTGTAACCTGTGCATAAGTTAAACGGGTATGCAAAGGAGTAGGTAAACTATGCGTCACTGGTACGCTTGGAGAATTTTGTTTTGAAGTTGGTTTTAATTGAGAAATTGAATTTTGTTTACCTTGCCTTGCCTTAACAATTGCTAACCGGACTGGGCATTGATAAAAATTTGACATATGGTTGCCGTTACAATTCGCACAGCGAAAATTTTTACTCTCTTTCACAGGACATGTGTCCTTTTTGTGAGAAGAGTCTCCACAATTAAGACATTTTTGGTCCATGTTACAGAATTTGGAACCATGGCCATAACGTTGGCAAGTACGGCATTGGGTGATATGCTTTTCACCTCCGCCATACTTCCTATAAATTTCCCACTTTACACGCACATTAAACAAAGCATGTGCTTTTTCAAAAAATTTTAAGTTGTTAACCTCATTGCGGTTAAAATGAATTAAATAATTAACAAGGGAAATTCCAGTTCTCTGACTGTTTTCGCCTCGTGATTTTTGTTTCATTAGAATTACTTGGGTAGGGGCTATGCCAAGTAATTCTGTTAAAGTAAGTTTGATCTCATCAACGGTTTGATCGTTGGTGAGACCTTTCAAGACAACCTTGAACGGCTTGGCGTTCTTGGTGTCATATGTAAAAAATTTGTACATCTTGTCAGTTAAATACTGGACAAGACGATCACGACCCTTTACTGAGTCGGCTAATAAGCGGCATTCACCTCTACGGCCAATTTGATAGGTAACTTTAACGTCAGAAACAAACGTTGAAAGTTCCTTTTTGAATATATTAAATTCAGAAGAAATAGTTACCACAATAGGTGGAACTTTCTCCTTTTTTAAAGATTTTATATTTTGTATAGTTTCATTATTAACAACTTCCATTTCACCAGCTTCTTGCTCAGGCAAAATATCAAAAGGATTGTCACTACAGACACTCGAAGTGTCAGAAAGAGATGCCTCTCTTTTCCTCCCCGCAGCGATGCGAGGTTTCTTTTTCCGTCCAGCCATTTCAGGTGGTACGAAAAAAGTTAAAACAAATGTTAAATTCAAAAGTAGGTAGTCTTGAGAAAGACTGATGGGAAATAACTTTCAGGTAGTCTTTAAAAGACACACTGACAAAACACAAACTTTGAAGCTATAGGCAGTCAAAGACCAGTCCACAAGCAACCGAAAAAACGTCTGACCTGTAGGACAGTTCAAGACGCACTGGTAGGAAGTCGTTATTTTAAGTATTGCTATGATGGTTTAGAGATTTTTTTTCCAAAATCAAAAATAAATTCATTTTTCAGTTATTTTTTAACCTTTTTCATTTTTAAAATTAATTTTCTTCATCGTATATGGGTCATTCCATTTCAAGTGTCCGAGGAAATGCATCGACCATCTCCGATTTCGACCAAAATTTGTAAGTCGATGTATTTTGGGTCAGAACTTATAAGTACAAAGTGTTGTAACGATTGGTGGACCCCTCAGCCAATGAGACTGCCTCCAGTTTTTGCGAATTTAGCAAAACACCTTTTTTAATTTGTGGATATCTCGAGGCCCTGAAGAGCTACAGATGATATTGACATATCATTTTGAAGGGTTTTAGATGTGAAATCGAACCACGTGGTCAATTTTTTCTGCAGTGTTGCCAACATTGCATACATAGGAATCACTTATCAGCAAAAAACAACATGTAGCGTTCCAGAGATACGACATTTTTGAAATTGTGAGATTTTGGATTTTGTCTACGCAAGAAAGCGCTTCTACATAAATTGCTGCTATCTTAATGGTATCCTAGCACGCGTTTGTGTAATCGAAGAGATGTTACTTAGAGGAGCATCCGTTAATGATGTAACGCAAAAATAACGCAAAATGATATGTCAATATCATCTGTAGCTCTTCAGGGTCTCGAGATCTCCACAAATTAAAAAAGTTCACGCAAAACAGATTTTTTCTTTTCACCACACAGCAACAGTAAGGGTACTTTTTTCGTTTCTGTAGCCCGTGTTTCACTTAATCACTTTTTAACACACGCGTACATTTATGAATCAAAATTTCGTTCACGCAAATTCGAAAATTTATTTTCCACTAATCGCGGCCGGCGGATCGCAAACAAAAGCGCGTTGCTTTACTTCGAGTCTGTAATTGAGTTGGCTTTCTTATGTTTGCGCTACGATGACAATAGTAGGAGGGTGGTATCTGGGATACGACCGCATAGTTGACGTAGGACTACAATAGTTTTAAATTTCCCTTTGAGGCTCTGTTTGATTTGAGCTCGTTTTACTTTTGGCACGGTTCGATTTTGGCACAGATGTGCCAAAACGAGCGAGTATGTCTAAACACATTTCTTAGTCTTCTTGTTTATTTCAACCAATTTAATCTCAACATCTCCAAAAGAAATGTATTTTGGTTCTTTATGTTGCCGTAGCGAATGACCGAAATCGGTAAAACGGTTCCTGGAACATGACCGGAACTTGTGCCGGTGATATGTATAATGATCATGATCTAAGCTGTACTAAGCCTCTAATTACTCGGGTAGTAATATCAAGTATCTAGGTCATCAGCCTCAACTCATCAAGCGACACCTCAAACGACTTGGAACTAAAACTAGTTCATTGGTGAAAATATCTATGAAAAAACGTCATGAAAACCGTTCATTTTTGGCAAATTCTGCCATGTCGTGTTTGGCAAAATCGAACGAGGTCTGTATTTTGATTATTTATTTGCAGCACTCTATTCTAGAAGAAAAAATATTCTCTTCAACATTGATGAATACCTTTCATTCTAATACAGTCAATTTTCTTCAATACGCGAAAGGGCAAGCTTCCGTACAGACCTAAATTGAGTACGATTTAGTGGAAATTAAACAATATTTATTTGTCTTGTGAAGGATGGCTCACTCTCCGATCACCAAGCGGCAAAGATGTTATAAAATTTTCCTGCAGTTACAAGTTCGTGGAAAAAATAACGATAAAAAACTACAGTTTTTGAACAAAAATGTATATTCACAGAAAATTCAAAATGGACATGAGAAAAACAGAGTGTAGAGTTTAAAAATAAACAACACATTTTATCTGTTATTTATATAATAGAGGCAGATAGCAGGTTATATAATTCATATACCCTGCTATCTGCCTCTACCGACACGCACAGAATTTTGTTGTCCCCGGTAGCGCAGTGTATTTTGCAGCACCCGAATAATCATATTGAATTCTGATATTTGCTACTACATATACGAAACAAGAAAAAGAAGAAGACAATTCAAACGGCAATACGATTGTGTTCAAGATCGCAAAACGATACCTACGCGTTAACCCAACACGCCCCACTTTGCGTCGACAACGGCAATGTAGTCTTCACTTGGCTTGGTTGCACACAAATGAATATCGAGTTCTACTGCACTGATAGACGACGAGTGACCAGTATTCATACATTGCTCGGTGCAGTACTGTTGCTTGTGCCAGCATGTTTTCCATCAAGACATCAGTTTTAATAACATTCTAAGAGCAGAACGTGAAACTGTCTGATAGTGGAGGTGGTTATGAACTTTCCGAAAAAGCTTCACCTTCAAGACATCAATATAGTCTAGGCTCATAGAAGCAAACGTTAGTTGACCTATTGGGACGGGGAGATTCTGTCAAATTTTTTTTGCCACTGCTATACAGGATATCACAGCAGACAATTGGTGTCTATTCATGAAGTCTGTGCCAGGGGTGCTCGCATGTGATTGGTACATTGTTCGTGAAAATTCGACCTTGAAACTTTTATTCAATTTTCACTGTTAAACAATGAAATGATAATGATAACTGAGAAAACACAAAATTGTCCATAATTTTATCAATCCAACGACACATTGATTATTGTAATCCATCATGTGGTTACATCAGCATTACCGTTTGAAATCTTTCATTCCAACGTTACACCTTGGTTTTAGTTTCCGCAGAATGTATCTCGATATAGTGCGGTTAGACGTAGTCCTACGTCAAAAGGTGTTTTGCTAAATTCGCAAGAACTGGAGGCAGTCCTATTGGCCGAGGGGTCCACCAATCGGTACAACATTTTGTACTTATAAATTCCGGCCCAAAATACATCGACATGAACATGAATAAAATAAAATTCAATCGTTGCAATAATGAAACCTCCTACTTTCTACTTCTATATTTTTCATTTTTTTTTTTATTATCTTCTTGCAACATGTAATAGCCTGTTTTTTCTCCTATTGAACTCTTTTTCTAAAGCAATTTCACCGTTGATTTTTTTGACAGCACATTGATCCGATTATAACAACACGCTCGTTAAGTGAGAACCTTGCCAAAATCAGATCTTATTAGTCAAATGGATTTTTAAAGTTTTTTCATATTTGCAGGCAATTATTTTAAATTTAAATACAGTCATCTTACAAAACAGATGCTCTCTTGATAATTTTTACGCAACAAAAAATTTATGACTCCCAACCTGGTTTCGTGATCGGGTACAAGGTCTGCTGGGATTTCCACGGAACCACTAGCTGCAACGCCATCCTTTGTGGAGCATCGCGTGTAAGCGGGAAATCCAATTTGGTTCTGAGGTTGCGGCGGGCCAACAACATGTGCATAATTTAAATCCAAATATTTGCTTTGAATTCACTTACGAGTACAAACTAAAAGGACAGAAAACCTCCTCAGCTTTCCACCGTGTTTGGTCTAACCACTGCTCATGCAAGCCGTACATTCAATTATCATGCAGTGACGCACGAGTTGAACGACGAACACCAATCAAATGCTAGCAGCAATAAATCTTAGATGCACAACTGATGGAATTTGTACGAACATGAGACGGCAAAATTAAGGTGTACAAAATTCGATTTTTTTAGCCTCACCGTATGCCGTCTTAGAGTAGCAGTGATGCCATTCAAACAAGCTCGATTTTTAGAACCATTCCAGTCCCCCTCGGCAACCGGGTCGCAGTCTTTGTCTCAATCTTCCAAAGCTGCGCCATTTATTTTCTGACCAGTCGAAAGGGCGAGGCGAACCGAGTGGAAAAATAAAATAAGGAAAAGCCCGAAAACAAAAATCCACCATAAATTAAGCATTCTCCTCGCTAGCATTGTGTTTCCACCACAATATTTAGAGATCTTCACCGCATGATTTGCTGGGTATTTCTTCTTCCCTGTTACTTCTGCTGCTGGTATTCGCCCGAGAACAGTGACCGGCAGGTTCAAACCTCTAAAATTCGGTTGGTAGACAAATTCCGAAAAAAAAACAACCAAAAAGGTGGAAACCCGACTTGGTCGAGACAAAAAAAATAGACAGAAGTTCCCCTCTGGTTTTATTATGCCCGCAGAACGACTACTACCGGCTTGCACCTTGCGCTGCGGATTTCGAACAGCGATTTCGTCTGTGCTTTTGTTTCCGCACTACCCGTTGCGAGCGGACCCGTTCTGTGTCGGTTTCCCGGACTTAGAATAGAACCGTGCAGATCGAAGTGCAAAGGTGGGTTCCTTTAGGCTTTAATATGGAACGCCTAGCGGCGGGATTCGCCGGTTGGAGATCCAGAATTGACTGACGGACCGACGACGGTTCTTTGTGGCTAGCACACGGTTGGGGGTGCTTCTGCTGGCTTTACTGCGGAACCGATTACAATTTTGGTCCCTTTTTTGGCTCAATTTACTTGTCAGCAACTCACAGGGAAATATATTGGCAAGACCGAGTGTGGACGGACGTTCGCAATTGACACGTACCTTAGCTGAATGTGTAGAAAATTGTTGCGTAAAAAATGAGTCCCAATTCTATCATTCTTGTATATAAAAATAAGAACAGCCAGAAAAGCACACAAAATCCATAACACTTCTTGTAAACTAGTATTGAGCTAGATCGCGCCAAATGACCTATGGTCGAATATCGACCATTTTTGATTTGAATAAAACTTTGCACACGTATTTGGCTTAGCAAACTGAGCATTTTTCACAGGTGGAGAAATTTTTTACACCCATGAGTTACATTCTAAAAGGGCGTATGCGTATGCTTTTTGATTCAAAATGACTCTCTGCATCTCTGAAAATCATCGGAATACAAATATTTTGAAAAATGTTCAAATTAGAATTTTTATAAAAAAATTAATCTACCATAAAAAAAATATTTTTCTTTTCTCCATCCTGGACTTTTTTTTAAAAGTTGCGTATTAATGTCAAGTTTCTTTAAAAAAAAAAAAAAAAATTCACCTTTTTTTTTTATTCTCGCTTATTTTCCGTCGGTCTAGTTCCGTTACTGTTGTGGCCAATCACCGACGCCCGGGGAGGCGACTCCACACGCAGGACCCTAACTCACGACCCGTTTATTAACGGACCGGCGCCAACGGCTTTACTTCCTCATGCGATGGAAGGCGTGATCCCAGAGATTTTTCGCCTCAGAAAATCTCTTGGTGTCGGCTAGAATTGAAACTAGACCAGTTGGGTTGGTTGTGAGTGGATCACGCCACCTCACAATCATCGACACCTATGTCGGCGGTGGGATTCGAACCCAGGCGTCAAGCGTGGTTGGCGGAGACGTTACCAACCACACTAGGCCCCCGCTAAAAAAAAAATCAACTCTATTTTTTTTTAAATTGAAATTTTATGTTTTTTTTTTTTGATCAAAAGAAATTTTGTTTTGTACAGTGTATATTTTTTTATGGTGATTTTTAATTCCCTACAACTCATTCTCAGACAGTTTTTCTATACAACCAACGGTTTCTTGGCTACAATGCTTCGAATAAAATCTATGCCAAAAGGCATGCGCCCTTTTAGAATGTAACTCATGGGTGTAAAAAATCTCTCCACCAGTGAAAAATGCTCAGTTTGCTAAGCCAAATACGTGTGCAAAGTTACATTCAAATCAAAAATGGTCGATTAAATTTTCGCGTATTTCCATGCGATTTGAAATGATTCTGCTCTATTCCTTTTTTTTCATCAATTGCGACCTGAAGTCTCACCCGAAAATTCTCGTCAAATTCTATTATTTTAAAACTAGATTGATTGGAAATTGTGCGGAAATTTATAGACATAAATTACAAAGCAGTTAGATCCGGAAAAGGTAATGCAGACACAAACAACAAAAACAACAAATTTGAAAACTGAGAGATTATTTAGTCAAAATTAAGACGGAACTAAACACAAATTGTACGAAAACACGGTTTGGGAAATGGTAAATGCTATATAAAAAAATGGATGCGCATAAAATAACCATCAGGACAGATTTTTTGTTTGCGAATTTGAAACTTGGATAAGAATTCTTGGGTCCTCAATCTTCAATTCGCTGCAATCAAGCAAAGCCGAAATATAATCAAAGCCGACAGGATTTTCAGAACATCCTAAACTAATTACTATTCCGAAGTCAAATATTTATCTTCTCCGGAAATTGTTACCCCCAAAGATTAAAGAACACAGCACCAGCTAAAAGCCGCCACGCCATCAAGGGATGACATCGTTTGGGCGGTTCCTTTGAGCAAGCGCATCAAGCCCTTCAGGGGGGATCCAAAATAACCCTAACCCGGTCGGACAGTCGCAGCAGGTGGATTAAATCTGCAACTAATGATAGGTTTCCACCGATTTCCTACCGGAGGCCGCCATTTTCTGTACCCAGAAAAGAGCCAGCACCGATTTGGAGTCTGAGACCGGCATGGCGACATCATTCGTCACACGCGCAACGGTGCCGCCTGAATGGCCGAACGGTACAAAGATGAAGATCAAATGATCGTGCAAAAATGATCAGCACTTGCGAGCATCGATCACCGGCCATCAGCATCATCGTTGCAAGATCTCTAGCCCCCCTTGACAATTGCGCTCTGTCGAAGCTGTGCGTGTCCGTATGCATGCGTGTGTTTGTGTGATTGTATGTCGTCGCAATCAATTTGTACCTCCAGCCCAAAGATGGCAATTTTGTGCCGGTATCTCGAGCGGGTGATCTGTGCGCGGTTTTATAGCCAACACACCGGTTTTAGTGTCACTTCCCGACTATATCTAAATCGATCATAACTTTTTATCGGCGTCTTAAGATTGCGTTTCACTTCGTTTTTCCTGGAAGAACACTTTCCGGGAATGCATCACCGGTTGCTACATAAGAACAGGGTCGGACTTCAGTCTCAGTGATCCTCTATTTCGATCCGAAAACTCAGCCTAATGGTACAGCCCCTGACAGCGTTCAGTAATGCAGCAGCGGACCAACATTCAGTCACACATTCCAGTTACAGCCCCACACGGCCGGCAACAACGGTGGCATTTAAGCCCCACAGAAAGACTCCACAGGCAGCTGATTGTCAGTTTTACGTGAGGTGATTTTCTGACACGCTACAAAATAAACCGTCGACGAAATGGCTTTAATCGATCATGTTCTTTTCGTGTCTGCGAGAGCGAGAGAGAGAGAGAGAGAGAGAGAGAGAGAGAGAGAGAGACGAATACTGAGGCGATAATAAAAGTTAATTAATGTGGTTCAGCTACTCTCTCGGTGCTGCGCAATGCGGACGGTCATTAGCGGGATCAGTGAGACTTATAAACTCATCATTAAATCAATTATAATTACATACAGCAGCGGTCGCTTGAGCCGAGATTGCTCTTTGCGTGGACTTTGGTGGCATTTTCGCAGCCTGCTGCTGCTGGTGACATTTTTCCCGTTTGTGGCGCAAAAGTTTTAAGCCAAGCAAAGCGACCCGCTGCTTAAAGGCTGCTGGGGACAGCAGCGCGTTAACGATAATGACCATATATTATATCATTACCGGTGATTGATAATTGTAGAAATACTTTCCTCACGGCAAAATGGCACGACACCGCAAGCTGCTGTGGGATTCGCATCTGTTCGGCTATGATTGGAGCGGACCCTAAACAAATTGATTACGATTCCTATCACGATTTGCTCTGCCTGGAGATCGCTGCAGGTGCCGCCTGGGAACTGGAACTCCTGGGATTGGATTCCATGTTCAGGTTTTGTCTTGGGTGTGCTCCGATGGCGGCAGGTGGCAAAACATTCCGCTCGGTGGGTCGGCGCACAGTAATCAAAAGTTGCTGCTGTTCGATTGTTCCAGCACCTACTAATCTTGGTCGAAAATTAGCAAATTCGGTTAGCGATAGACAGTCAGCTGGCTAGCGCATGAAAGGCGGCTAACATCAAAGGAAACCAGACCGGCTGAGGCTCGTGATTCGGGTGCGATAATTAGAGACTACCGAGTAGTGAAGCGTTTGCTTAAATCAACAATGGCGAAGGCCGAACATCGAATTTGTCGTAAATTATACGCCTTATTTTTGCTTCCATTACTGGAAGCTGTGAGTTGCAAGATTTCGGGAGTGTCTTAAAGGGATGAGTATTCAGAACGACGGCGGGCATGTTTAAAACTAATTTTTGCTTCGTGATGGCCGAATGCACTTTGCGCCGTCGCCGTCGTTGTTTCAGGGTTAATCTGACATCTTTCTCACGTATTAAATCGAAATATTTTTCTTATTTCCATTTTGTTATTTCTGATTTCTACGTTTCGCATTTTTGTAACTTTAAAATTTTCCTTATTGATTTTTGTCAATCAATTTGATTCTGATCTATTGTTTTTTTGAGTTTTGCCTTGTTACTTATTGCCGTCTTATCTTTATCTGTCGAATTCTATTTTCATCGTGATATATCTGCTCTTTGTTTATTGTTTTCTCATTTTTATCCTCTAATGCCAGTAGTTTCTGCTGATTCTGCTGATTCTGCTTTTCAGATTTTCAGTTTTGATTTTTCAAAGCCATCTTATCATATTTGTTTTTGCGGTTTCTAATGCTCTAGTTTTCCTTTTTGACATAGAATACGTCTTACGGCAACATACACAGGGGTCCAATTTCAATAAAGGGATCCAATTTCGGAAACCGAAAACATCGAGAGCGTCACGAAAATAGTCCACTTTCAAACGTTTTAAAATAAGTCAATTTCCAACCGATTTCCGTCATTTCTCCAGCAACCGATTGCGAAATCATCTAAGCACCCGTCTAAATGCAGAAAATTGTAATCTGATTGTTCGAACTATTGTACGATTGAAAATTGTCAATCCTTGTCGAAACGCAAATTTCGACATTTGATTGGTCGCTTGCTGCCTTTCCCTAAAAAGGACGACAGAATAGAGTATCTAGTTAGCCGGGAATGCACTCGTTGGGCTATTTAAGAGACTGCTGGACTGCTTGAGGAGAAGCAAATCAAGGGACGAATGACCGTTTGGGGTTAAAGCCCCTTCAAAAGAAATCAAACAATCAATTCAATCAAGCAAGTAAGTTTACTAGCAGCAGGCAGCAGGCAGCAGCAGCGGACAGTATCAGCGATGGCAGTGGGCAAAGACGGCGTGCAGCAGCAGCGGGCAACAATGGCAACGGTAGTGGTTAGCTGCAGTTCCTACCTCTTTCAGTTCGGCTCCTCTTCGATCTGAGTTGGGCCACACCAGCGGTAATCCAATTCAGATATCGTTGAGTGAATACAGCCAGAAACTTAACGAGACTCGCAGCGCCAGATGGTCTAAGAAGCCACCATCATCCAGGGTGTGTGCACATATATAACGTGTGTGCATATCTATAGCGTGTGTCGCCAGCTATATAGCGTGTGTGGCTAGCGTGCATATCTAGAGCGTGTGTGGCTAGCTATATAGTGTGTGCATGTCTATAGCGTGTGTGGCTAGCTATATAGCGTGTATGCATATCTATAGCGTGTGTGCATGTCTATATAGCGTGTGTGTCAAGCAATATACTGCCGTTCTACGCATAGTTGTCCCATGTTACTTTTGGTCGATATTCGTTTTTTATCACCAATGAATCTATTTTCATGTATATTTTAGAAAAACTTTTGAAAATAGCATTGTTTGTTCCGAAAATCTTGAAAAACCATACCAAGTCTTCTTGTCCCATCGATGATATTCTACACATATTTGTCCCACCAGATTTGTTCAATTCTAATTCATCCCACTAACCACTACTTCCCATATTTACAACTTGGGAAGTGCTACAGAGCACTAAATACTTCCTAACAACGTTTGGCTACAATACGGGTTTCAAAAAGTCGGTACCGAAAATAACTTTGCTTGATTATTTAAATGTGGTACGTTCATATCTTTGTTAGGGATACCTAAACGTTTTTTGCTGGTTTGTAATCTGAATGCTTTTCCTTTTCAAGCATGTAAGAAGATAAAGGCTTGAGGTTCGTACTAATTGGAAGTTGTAAGAACTGTCTTTTGTGTGTGGCCAAAATGGTAAAAGCCCAACAACGTTCAAATATGATAGGAATGGGCAATATAAAAAAATCCTCTTTGAAATGGTAAGTCATCTGATACTTATTCAATTAACTAAACTTTCATCTCGACTATCATCACTTACGTATAAAGACAACAAATTTAGTGTGATCATTTTCGTGAAAGATTAAACAGCCTTGTATCCCCAGTACGAACTTTGTATTGGAATACATCGAATGCACGTGGTGGGACTGATATGCGTAGAAATTATCTATCAGAAGGCAAATTTCTCGGCATTATTGTCCCAGTGGGTATTTATATGGAAAAGAGTGTTAAATTGAAAAACCTTCAACTAGATTTATTGACAACAGTCTATTGCAAAGTAAAACTGGTTAGAAACCCATAATTGCATTTGTCACATTGACACAATGCGTAAAAGTATTGTAAAACTTTAACACCGTTTTACTCGTTTGCATGATTTGGAACATGGGACAAATATGCGTAGAACGGCAGTATAGCGATTAAAGAATACAATATTCAGTGGTCAATAAATGGCATTGATAAACATAATCAACATTTTTTGACTTTTTGAAGCCAATTTTTGATGAATTTTTTAGCCAGCGAGCCTGAATCACATAATTCTTCGCTCAATCCTCATATTTGCAGCAATCAGTTGTAAAATAATCTACGCATTTGCAAAATGCAAAAAAATGTTTTTTGAACTATTGTACTATCAAAAATTGTTAAACTTTGTTCGTATTGAACCTAGTTAACCGGGAATGAACTATTCGCGCTCGTCTATCACCTTTTCACAGCCACTGTCTAAATTAATGTCGAATTCGTTTTCACGGTGTAGCTACACCTTTTGGACTACACTTTGCAGCTTCAAAAAAAAAAAATTTTTTTTTTGTTCTCTTTGGAGCCCCAAACAATCCTAAATTTATCGGAAGTCGACTGGTTTAGTCTCCGCTTGGCACATTGCATTTCAAATTTATATGGAGATTTGTATGGAAAAACCAACGATTTTGCATTTTCCATTCTAAACAGCTCTAGGTGGCTCAAACCATAGGTTTCATGACTTCAATTAGTAGGTTTTTTGATGCCTGACAACTTGGCCGAAGACATCAAAGAGCTAGGGAGTCCCAAAAAATACTGGAGCTGTTTAAAGTTGAGTATGTCGAAATCTATGTTGCAAATCATTTTTTCTACCAACACTGCTAGTGTACCGGCGTTAGTCAGATTTCCATCAGAAGTAACCTCTGAAACACGTTGTAGATTCTACCTACGTCTAGAATATTGACCTAAATTTGTTTGTTTGATCCAGCTAAGTGTATAAACTCGTTACGATAGGTGAATTCTGATGGGTACCCTACTGGCGTCGGTACATTGGTAATGTTGGCAGAAAACAAGATTTTCAGTATTCAAATCGACATACTCAACTATGAACAGCTATAGCTCTTCTTAGGGACATCCTAGCTCTTCAGTGCCTTCTGTGAAGTTGTTAGGCATCTAAAATACTAAACTTTTACATAATGTAGTGCATTATTAGATCATTATTGAGCTGTCTAGAAAGGTAAACACAAAAAAGTAGGTTTTCCCATATAAATTTTCATACAAATTTGAAATGCAATGTGCCAAGCGGAGACAAAACCAATCGACTGCCGGTAAGTTTAGGGTTTTTTGAGGCCCCAAAAGGAACCAAAAAACTTGATTCTGGAAAATCGATCTATTTTCCCTACCCTAATGCGAAATATTAGGGATAGTAGTCAACTTGTTTTGTTTTGGGCATTATCGCCATCATCATTTTATCTCGTTTCTATTTCATATGTCCATCTCGCAAATGTGCTGAAAAAAAACCTGACACTTTACCACGTGGAACGAGAAATAAAACAAATCAGTTTTGACACATACGTGTGAATGTGTTAGTAACTCCCTACGGTACACTCTGTTGTTTCGGGTGTAGTCCGGGACAGAAAAAGTGTAGTCAGAGACAGAAAAAGTGTAGTTCGGAAAGTTAAAAAAAACATTTACTGGGTGGAAAGTGTAGCTACACCGCGAAAACGAATTCGACATAAGATATCTTAGTACAACTTGATACAAAAGTCAGTCTCATAGCAATTTAACTTTATTCTTGTTTGGGATACAGCAGCAAATGAAACCGCATGGCTGCACATAGCTTCTGCTGTTGTTCATTGTCGTCACTGGTGCCGGCTATAGAGGTAAACGTTATTTAGAGCAGAGAGACCATTAAATTAATTAACCCCAATTGAGTGTATTCCTAAACTTATTGCAAGAAACACATTGACATAAGACAGGCTGTCGTATTCTACGTTAACTCTGCGGTCGTGTCATATAAACAACCTCTTCAACTATTTATTTTGTCTTTTCACTTATGTCTTCTGATTTATTGCGTTTTTAGTTCCTGCTATCATTATCTTTTCTGTTTATCTATTTTTACTTTCACACTTTTGTCTTTTATGTGTTTGTCTATTCATATCTTATATTACTCAATTTTATTATCAAATGTTCATATTCCCTATTTTGTGTAATCATTTTATTTTCTCACTTTTATCAAATTGGTTTTTCCTGAGCATAATCGTCTACAGGTTGGTCCTCTGTATTTACCATTTTTTGTCTATATCGTAAAAATTTCGAAAACCGAATGTTTTCATAAAGATAAATTCATTTGAGCTCTATTGTATTCTATTTTTTCTCATAAACAAGTGTTTTTTTTTGTTTTGTGTACTATTCCTTTCTTCATCGAGGAGAGTCGTCGAGGGGATCATGATAGAAATTGGGGAAGACGAACAAGCTGTGCACCCACCAACTTTGGACGAGGTGCAGAATGCTTGCAAAGAGCTGAAGAACCACAAAGACGGCTTACCGGCCAAACTTTTCAACGTCGGGAGCGAGCGGCTATCCTAAGGGTATGGTCAGAGGAACAACTTCCTACGGACTAGTTCTCATATGCCTTATCTACAAGAAGTGACATAGACTCGGCTGTAGTAATTATCGAGGCATAACCCTCCGTTCACAAAATTCGCTCCCGTATCCTGTTCCAGCGACTGAGGCCGTTGCAGGAAGACTTTGTTGGAGAATACCAATGCGGTTTTCGAGTGGGACGATCTACAACGGACCAGATGTTCACCTTGAGACAGATCCTCGACAAGTTTCGAGAACACAACTTACAGACACATCATCTGTTTATTGACTTAAAGGCGGCGTACGATAAAGTGAAATGCAACGAGCTGTGGCAAAGAATGCTAGAACATGGTTTTCCAACAAAACTAATTGAACTGTTACGTGCGACGCTTGACGGTTTCACATCATGTGTCAGGACAGCGGGTAAAATTTCGGACGCGTTTGGTCCCGTAGTCTCACGAGCTGTACGAAGTATACAAACACGCTGATAATGTCAAGCTGATGCTCAAGCTGCCAAAACTAACACTAGAACTAGTCCTGGCCCGAAAGCTATGGCAGAAACTGCATATTGATTACGCTGGTCCTGTTGACGATTGGTACTACCTCATCCTGGTCGATACATACTCGAAATGGCCGGAGGTCATCTGAATTCGTCGTTTGGCATCGCCAGCTACAGTTAAATTCTGGAAGGCATTTCCGCTCGCTTCGGAAAATCGGAGACACTGATTAGAGAAAGTAGACACCAATTTATCATCGGGCAGTTCGAAGGTTTCTGCGACACCAAAGGCAAAACTTTCCACCCACAATCCTAAGAATTTGTAGAAAAATTCGTTAACACGTTTGAGCGAACTCTTAAGAAAATTACAGCGGGAGGAGCGTGTCTCATCAAAACAATCTGCACTTTCCTGTTATGCGACCGCTCTACGCCCTGCTGAAGCGCCCCAAGGAAAATCGCCTACCGAGATAATGCTTTTTTTTTTTAAGGGGGGATTTGTTAGTAGCTTAAGTATTTATGATAAATTTCAGTAAATAATGAGTATGTGTGTCCAATCACAAATGGTGACTTCTCAACACTGTTAGAAATTTGTAATTTTAATTGTTAGGATTTGTTTGCTTTCGCAATTAGGACTTATCATTCGTAGGGATTTAAACCTACTTGTCAGAAAAGGGGAAGTAAACTTACAACTAACTTAATTGCTAACTTATTGGCTATAAAGAGAGCTTATCGTAGCAATTGAGGATTGCAACGATTTTTGTCGAAAATTGTTAATAATTTTATTTGACATAGCTTCTAATGGTTCAACACCAGTAAGTCTATGTAATTCGAGTGTACCAAACCAAGGAGGACGCTTCAAAATCATTTTCAGAATTTTATTCTGAATCCTTTGGAGCGTTTTCTTCCTTGTTGAACAGCAACTTGACCAGATCGGTACAGCATAAAGCATTGCTGGTCTAAAAATTTGTTTGTAAATCAAAAGTTTGTTCTTTAAACAAAGTTTAGAATTGCTGTTAATGAGAGGATATAAACATCTCGTATATTTGATGCACTTGGCTTGTATACTCTCAATGTGCTCTTTGAAAATAAGTTTTTTATCATAAATTAGTCCCAAGTACTTAACCTTGTCGGACCAACTTAAAATAACCCCATTCATCTTGACAACGTGATTATTGTTTGTCTTGAGGAAAGAAGCCCTAGGCTTATGCGGAAAAATTATCATTTGAGTTTTAGAAGCATTGGGAGAGATTTTCCACTTTTGCATGTAGGAAGAAAAAATATCTAAGCTTTTCTGCAATCGACTGCATATGACACGAAGGCTTTTTCCTTTTACGGAAATGCTTGTGTCATCGCAGAACAATGACTTTGTGCATCCTGGAGGCAAATCAGGAAGATCTGAAGCGAATATGTTGTACAGCACTGGACCCAAGACTGAACCTTGAGGTACACCTGCTCTGACAGGAAATCTATCAGATTTTGAATTCTGATAGACAACCTGCAGAGTTCGATCAGTAAAATAATTTTTTAAAATTTTGATTAGGAAAATTGGAAAATTAAAAGTTTGCAATTTCGCAATCAAACCTTTATGCCAAACACTGTCGAATGCTTTTTCTATGTCTAAAAGAGCAGCTCCAGTGGAATAACCTTCAGATTTGTTAGCTCGTATCATATTAGTAACTCTGAGCAATTGATGAGTTGTGGAATGCCCATGGCGAAATCCAAACTGTTCATTTGCAAAAATTGAATTTTCGTTGATGTGTGACATCATTCCGTTAAGAATAACTCTCTCAAACAGTTTACTTATTGAAGAAAGCAAACTGATTGGTCGATAACTTGAAACTTCAGCTGGGTTCTTATCCGGTTTTAAAATGGGAGTAATTTTTGCATTTTTCCATAATTTGGGAAAATATGCAATTTTGAAGCAGCAATTGAAAATTTTCACCAAAAATTCCATTGTGCTCTCAGGTAGATGTTTGATTAGTATATTAAAGATTCCATCGTCACCAGGTGCTTTCATATTTTTGAAATTTTTAATAATTGATTTAATCTCATTCAAGTTAGTTTCAATTATTTCTGCAGGTAAAAAAATCTGGGAAGAAATTAAATCAAATTGACGTGTGACTTCATTTTCAATTGGACTCACAAAATTCAAATATGAGTTATGAACACTCTCAAACTGCTGAGCAAGTCTTTGAGCCTTTTGTTCATTGGATACAAGAAAACGTTCACCATCTTCTAAAACTGGAATAGGCTTTGAAGGTTTCTTAAGAATCTTCGACAGCTTCCAAAATGGTTTTGAATATGGTTTCAATTTTTCAACTTTAGTCTCAAAATTTTGATTTCTCAGAAGAGTAAATCTATGTTTAATCTCTTTCTGTAAATCTTTATAAATAGTTTTAAAAACAGGGTCACGAGAACGTTGATATTGACGTCTGCGGACATTTTTCAAACGAATTAGAAGTTGAAGATTTTCGTCAATTATTGGTGAATCAAATTTCACTTGAGCCTTTGGAACAGAATAATTCCTGGCATCAACAATTGCACATTTTAATGCTTCCAAAGCGGAATCAATATTCACTTCGTTTTGCATATCAAGCTCATTATTGAAATTTCTCTCAATATAATTTTTGTATCTTTCCCAATTAGCTTTGTTATAATTAAAAACAGAGCTCATAGGGTTTAAAACTGATTCATGTGATAAAGAAAAAGTTATTGGAAGATGGTCAGAATCAAAGTCAGCATGTGTGATCAAATCACTACATACATGACTTTGATCTGTCAGCACCAAATCAATTGTTGAAGGGGTTCTTACAGAAGAAAAGCATGTAGGACTATTCGGAGACAAAATAGAATAGTATCCTGAAGAACAATCATTGAATAAAATTTTGCCATTGGAATTACTTTGAGAATTATTCCATGAACGATGTTTAGCGATAAAATCACCGATTATGAAAAATTTCGAACGATTTCTGGTGAGTTTTTGTAAATCACCTTTAAAATAATTTTTGAGCTCGCGTGTGCATTGAAATGGTAAATATGCTGCGGCAATAAATAAAATCCCAAGTTCAGTTTGAACTTCAATTCCCAAAGTTTCACTAACTTTCGTCTCAAGATGGGGAAGAGCACGATGTTTGATTCGGCGATGAATAACAATTGCAACTCCACCGCCGGAACCCTGAATCCTATCATATCTATGAACCACGTAATTGAGATCATATTTTAATTTTATGTTAGGTTTCAAAAATGTTTCAGTAATAATTGCAATATGCACATTATTTACTGCTAAAAAATTAAAAAGCTCATTCTCATTGGCCTTCAATGAGCGAGCATTCCAATTTGATATTTTAATTGTTTTATTTAAAATCATTGCTAAATTTTAAATTAGAAACAATTTTAATAGTAAAATTTGTGCCTATTTAAATGGCTTCAAACATTGATTTTGCCTGCAACATGGCGTTCATAAGATCGAACATTGCCTGTTGCAAAAAAGAAAGTTTACCTGCCGTAATAGGCCCCAGGCAGTTGACATTAGAAAAAATATTTTTGGCAGCAATATTAGCTGGAGTAACAGGTGTACAATTATTTTCTAGCGTGTTTTGCTTACCCATATTAACGGTGATTTTCGAACTACCAACACTAGGCGGTATAATGTTCGAACTACCTGCAACCTGTGCATATGTTAAACGGGTATGCAAAGGAGTAGGTAAACTATGCGTCACTGGTACGCTTGGAGAATTTTGTTTTGAAGTTGGTTTTAATTGAGAAATTGAATTTTGTTTACCTTGCCTTGCCTTAACAATTGCTAAACGGACTGGGCATTGATAAAAATTTGACATATGGTTGCCGTTACAATTCGCACAGCGAAAATTTTTACTCTCTTTCACAGGACATGTGTCCTTTTTGTGAGAAGAGTCTCCACAATTAAGACATTTTTGGTCCATGTTACAGAATTTGGAACCATGGCCATAACGTTGGCAAGTACGGCATTGGGTGATATGTTTTCACCTCCGCCATACTTCCTATAAGTTTCCCACTTTACACGCACATTATACAAAGCATGTGCTTTTTCAAAAAATTTCAAGTTGTTAACCTCATTGCGGTTAAAATGAAATAAATAATTAACAAGGGAAATTCCAGTTCTCTGACTGTTTTCGCCTCGTGATTTTTGTTTCATTAGAATTACTTGGGTAGGGGCTATGCCAAGTAATTCTGTTAAAGTAAATTTGATCTCATCAACGGTTTGATCGTTGGTGAGACCTTTCAAGACAACCTTGAACGGCTTGGCGTTCTTGGTGTCATATGTAAAAAATTTGTACATCTTGTCAGTTAAATACTGAACAAGACGATCACGACCCTTTACTGAGTCGGCTAATAAGCGGCATTCACCTCTACGGCCAATTTGATAGGTAACTTTAACGTCAGAAACAAACGTTGAAAGTTCCTTTTTGAATATATTAAATTCAGAAGAAATAGTTACCACAATAGGTGGAACTTTCTCCTTTTTAAAAGATTTTATATTTTGTATAGTTTCATTATTGGTAACTTCCATTTCACCAGCTTCTTGCTCAGGCAAAATATCAAAAGGATTGTCACTACAGACACTCGATGTGTCAGAAAGAGATGCCTCTCTTTTCCTCCCCGCAGCGATGCGAGGTTTCTTTTTCCGTCCAGCCATTTCAGGTGATACGAAAAAAGTTAAAACAAATGTTAAATTCAAAAGTAGGTAGTCTTGAGAAAGACTGATGGGAAATAACTTTCAGGTAGTCTTTAAAAGACACACTGACAAAACACAAACTTTGAAGCTATAGGCAGTCAAAGACCAGTCCACAAGCAACCGAAAAAACGTCTGATCTGTAGGACAGTTAAAGACGCACTCACCGAGATAATGCTTGGTAGAACGATACGGACTTCGATCTGCTCGGACCGTCAAATACATTTCGTAAAGCATATTACTCCAAGCAAGACGACTAGTACAACCACAAGTATGGAAGTAAAGAAAAAGAAAATATTTTTAGTAATGTTTCTTTTAATTACTACTCTTAAACCTTTTAAGTCTAAGCCCCATAATGAATTTTCGTATTGATTGATAAATTGCAAATACTACAAGGTATGCAGCCCTAGGGTTTCAAGAAATGGTGACGTGGGACTCAACACTGTAATTACAGACACAATAAAATCGTTTGTTCAGTGATTTAAGTTTTTTAATTCTCAGTCTCCCCTTCATTTTTTCAGAACTATATTTAATTATCCTCAAAAGAACTTCATTTACACTTGGTGATGATGTGCCAATTACAACGGAGCTAAAGTTTAAAAAGATTCATTTTTGTTTTTTCTTTCATAAGTTTGTTTCATTTTCCAACAATTACATTCACTGTATTACGAAGACAACTTATATAATATTTTAATTGATATTTTATTTGTAAAGTTAAAAATAAAATAATATTTAACTATTTTGATATGTGAAAAAAAGATTCTGAATAGATCCTAGTAAATGGACAAAAAATTCACAAGTACTCGCCGGCTCTTACTCTTCTATAAATTAGTGTTTTTGGAAACCTACTTGTTCGATATTATGTTGGTAATGATTGATAAGTCAATATCAAGGATAAAAAATAAATAAAAATAACTTATAACCGTTGCAAACATGTTCAATTTTTGTTGAGTAATCTCTGGTTTTTATGGTAATCATATTCATGAGATAAACTTTCAATCACCACCAGTAGCAGCATTGCAGTTTTGATTGCATGCGTGCAGAAGTCGTGCTCGCTGCAATGATAGACGTCGAGAAACTCTACTCTACGGTACTGTTGCTCTTACCAGCATGTTTTCTTTCAAGACATCAATTTCTATTACGCTATAACAGCAGGTTTAGAAATTGTTCAAGAAAAGGCGTTGTTTCAAACTTTTCGAAAAACCTTTACCTTCGAGACATCAAATAAGTCTTGGTTCATGGAAGCAAACATAAATTGACCTATTGGGACAGTCTCCCCTGTCAACTTTTTTGGATATTGATACAGAGAATATCACAGGGAATGGTTGGTGTCTATTCACGTCGTCTGTGCTAGGAATACTCGCATGTGATTGGATCATTGTTCGCGTAAATTTGTCCTTGATACTTTTTATCGATTTTTACCGCTTTGCAGTGAAAAAATAATGATAACTAGCCTATCACAAAATTGTTCAACATTTTATCTATCCAACAACATATTGGTTATTGTTATTCATCATATGGTTATGCTGTTGTTATCGTTTGAAATCTTTCGCAACACTTGCCAGTTTTATTTCCAATTTTACAGGAGGTATACCGGTATAGAAAACAAAGACGTAGTACCACGTCAAAATTTAACTTAAAATGCGACAGTCTTTTCTGGATTTTTATGTAATACCTCACGAATTAAACTTTGATCAGTCAGATGCATTTAAAATAATATTGGTATACTCTTGTTTTACCTTTGTTATACTAAACAAAGGCTATAAAATCGGTCGAAAAACGCAAAATAGATCCATGATCCGGAAGGCCAAACCGTATATACCATTCGACTCAGCTCGACGAACTGAGCAATGTCTGTTCGTGTGTATGTGTGTGTGTATGTGTGTGTGTATGTATGTTGTCTGTATGTATGTGCCGCAAAAAACTAACGCACCTTTTTTACAGAACGCAATATCCGATTTTAATGATCTTATACGCAAACGAAAGCTACTGTGCTCCTCCAGAATGCTACCGAGTAGATTTTTGATTAGTGGCTTAGATTTTAAAATATTGATCAAAGAGTATTTTTTATATAAGAAATTTAACTTTTAAGGCAAAATTAATGGCACGGAGAGCCATGTGTTGTATACCAATTTACCCAGATCGACGAATTAAACAATTTATGTATGTTTGTGTATGTGTGCCTGTACGTATGTATGTGCAAATATGTTGTTTATATGTGTAGTATATCAAAATCGTCCCAAAAAAGAAAAATAACAAAAAAACTTTCCGATTTTGGTGTTCGCATGCTCAAATGAAAGCCCCAGAGATCTTTCAAAATCATACTGAGTGCGATTTTTTATTGGTTGCTTGAACTGTTTTTGAGTTTTGACCAAAGTATATTTCATTTATTTTTTTTCTTGGAAATTTAAACCAGATTTTAGAAGAAACTGCAATGCTTACTTAGCTCCTTCTCTTCCGAAGCTCCCGTCCTCACTTCTTATAAAATATATACTAAATTGTACGTTGAACCTACATTTGCGAAGAGTAAGAAACATTTACAGCTTTCGGGAGCCAAGCATTGTAGCAAAATCTGATCCCACAGTTTGCACATGTAACACAATTAGCGATGCAGATATCTTGAAAAGCTTTACCAAAGATTTATAGACCTATTTACGTACGAATGTGTTAGTGCCACCCGTTGAGAAAAACACAAATAAATCGCTGTTTTGTTTGCAATGCTACGTTGTTAACAGCTGGAAAATTTTCAGTTGAACACTTATTTTATGTTTTAAATTTGTGACCAGGAATCTAAAGTAGCTGGTGAACGTAATTGGCAAAATAAGGAAAAAGTATTGAAGCAACTCTACATGGCTATATAGTTTACTAGTGTGCGCAGATGAAAAGTCACTTATCTCTATGAATGATACAATATGCTCATGTAAGATATAAATATTGCTTTCTAATTTAAGACTAAGTGCAAACAGAGTATCCATGTTATTCCACTTCTCGTTATCGCAGCAAGATTTAAAAAGTCTTTATTTCGATTTTTTTTCCTACAGCCTAGGCCTTCGAAAAGAATAATGTTTTTTTTTTTTTTTTTTTTATTCTCGCTTATTTTCCGTCGGTCTAGTTCCGCCACTGTTGTGGCCAATCACCGACGCCCAGGGAGGCGACTCCACACCCAGGACCCTAACTCACGACCCGTTATTAACGGACCGGCGCCAACGGCTTTACTTCCTCATGCGATGGAAGGCGTGATCCCAGAGATTTTTCGGCTCAGAAAATCTCCCGGTGTCGGCTAGGATTGAATCTAGACCAGTTGGGTTGGTTGTGAGTGGATCACGCCACCTCACAACCATCGACCCCTATGTCGGCGGTGGGATTCGAACCCAGGCGCCGAGCGTGGTTGGCGGAGACGTTACCAACCACACTAGGCCCCCGCTCTAGAATAATGTTCTCGCCTACACTCTGAAAATCTAAAATTCTCAAAGATCGTGGAGAACCTTCATTTTCAGATAATGCATTTGAGATAGAATTAAATTGACAACTTTCATCAATAGCCACCTGCTCTCGTCCACCTGCTCAACCTGTTCACAGGACAGGTAGACAATCCCAGAAAAATAGTGATTTTTTCACATTTGTATAGTGGATGAAAAATCATCGGAGTAATTTATTTGTAATTTCAATGTTATCCCGAACATCCTTATTTTATTTTCTACATAGTGGAAATTTATGCACCACGAAGAATGTAACCTGACGGGCTACACTTCAGACTACGCCATACAACTCACACGCAACGCAACCCACACGCATAATGACTACCGTTTGTTCAGACCTTCCACCTGAACTAACCGTCGTTCAACACTTCTCTGCACCTTCAAGTGCGGCAGGGTAGACGCAGTCATTTAAGCTCACCACTACTAATGCGACGCTTCGCGTTAAAATGACATTCTTGGTTCAAACTTTCTGCTGAACCAAACCTATGTCAGCGAGAGGAAACATTCATTACACACCACCTCTCTTTAGTGTCTGGTAATCTGTTTCGTTATGCCTTTCTGTTTCTTCTCTCGACGTCATCGAAATTTGAGAGAGACCACGCGGCCGCGAGAGTTCGCAGATCCATCTTCAGAGCTTTCGTAGTGCAAATGAAAAACGAGCAAATTTTCATCAATTATTTCTGTCAATGTGGTGGAATTCTTCCGTCGATGTATAATTTCATTCAAACCTCTACACCCATTTTGTTCATTCGAAAACTTGAACCTCGCATAATCCGCATAGTATACGTTTGTCTTCTTACGCGCTGCTTTCTTTTTAGTTTAAAATTTTTACATCGTCAAAGGAAACGCTTTAGCATTGAACAAAGATAGGTTTTTAACTCATGCGAAAAGTTCAGAGGCAAAAAGATCATAAACATAATTTTAACTATCGTTGGACAAAACCTGAATGATACTGACATTGCATATCACAACGCCATCCGTCGAGCGAACTTTTCTAGTTCTTCGACGGATCCAGAGTTATTTACGACTAAAACCGATCATTGAGAACCTTATATGTGGATAAAGATTTGCTCTATGAAATGATGCAGATATCATTATTCTACGAGAAAATTATCGGAAAACTCGCGGTCATAATAGATCGTAGAATTTCTTCGCCATATAGATAAATGTAGAGAGATGAAAGTTTTCGAAACTGTTATCACGATACTGTTGTTTCAGTGTTGCAAATGTTGATTAAACAGGTAGCCCGCTTGGTCACGCGTCGCCTCTGTCAATAGCTATATTTTTTTCCTGTATAATTCTAAAGCAGGTTTGTAGAAGTTTGCTTCAATACGTAAAAAAACTCGATCTGATTCATTAATCTAGGTCCTGCGATTTCTGAAAATAAAGCGAATAAGTAGAACCGCATTAAACTAACATACATGTTTGCTATTCTAGTGTGAAATCAGCATGATTGTTATCTATTACTGTTTCTCCACGTTCGATTATCTCAAAAAAAAAAAAAATCAATTACTTCTAGCCAGCATTTAAAAATTGGTTTGTGATCGAAAAAATAAGACTCATGTACTATATTAGTTAGTTAGTTAGTTAGTGATAACATTCATATTATTTGCAAAAACCACGTCAAGCTTTAATTCAATGATCGTCTTTGGTTAACTCTCTGAGAACTATCTTTCAAATTCATTTCATTCATTATTGAAATTGGAATTATGATGGTATACGATTTGTAAGTGACTGGTCAAATATGTATAAAGTAATTGTTAGTATAACAATGGTTTCTGCTCCACTAGGTGGATTAATTTAGGTTTTTTTAATGCATGATTTGGTGTGAAAAATTTAAAAACAATAAATGAAGAATATTCAATTATGTTCTAAATACCAATCCATTACCTGCATCGAACCAGGAAAAAGGTAGTTCCGTTGGTTGCCCTTTTCCTCCTCCCATCGTAAACCCGTTTTCGTAGACCAGATTTAAATTACATTCGTAAAACCAGTCCAATTCGTAATGCATACCGGCCATCACATCCACTCTAATACCTCCATTATTTTAATCTCCCGGCTCATTAGCGTTATCTGAGATGTACCTCTCAAACTCCTGCCATACAATAATGGTTGAACATTACCCCGGAAAGTAAAGAAAGAAAAAAATACGTACACACACATAACTAGCTATGTTATTTCAACGGGGAGCGCATTCTGAAACGCACCCCGACTATCGACATCGTCATCATCTTGAGCAGCAGCAGGAGAAACAACAGCATCGGAAACCACTCGATTAATGCTTTATGTTGGGATACTAGATCTGTTACTCAGATCCCTGCGGGAACCCATCACGTTGTGGATGGGAGAAACCCCACGTGGGACGGACGAAAAGCGTACCTTTTATTTCTCCAAATAACAAGTTATCTTGTTAGTTGTCATTATACGCAGTGAAATGAAATATAATAAATTGTTCTCTTAATTCAATTTATGTATAAATTTATTCTACTTCGTCCTCTCCGCTTTCTGTGCCTCGATCGTGGGCATGTTTGTATGGGGTTTCGGTTTTTACTCGAACCGCGTATACAACATACTTCTACCTGCTGGCTCTGACACTGGCTGGCAGCTTCTCACATGTGTCCTTTATGGCAGTAGTTGGCAATACTACGCACTATAGCGAAACGATCGTAATAAAACAGTTGGCAGCATAACGATCAGTTCGCGATCATGCATGACCGCGTTCACTTTGGGCGAGTTTGGGTGAAATAATTCAGTAACCAATTTTTGCACTCATTCAAATGAAGTCAACTTGAAGAAAATATTTAGTGGAAGCTGTGATTCAATTATTAATAAAAGTAGATTGAAATGTTGACCACCATATACCTATGCCGCAGTGTTCGAGTAAATCTATGATCCTGCTTCCGAGCAACGTTGGTTAAGAAAGGGCAGAGAAACGTATGGCCGCGCAGTGCTCTGAGAAACTGATTGCAATTGCCGTCGATCCAATCACGGAACCCGAAGAAGTAGGTAATATGTGGCTTGCTCGAATGCTTTATTGCCGTTTCGAATGCCGCCACCGTCCACCGCCGAGGTAGGAGGGAGACTCAACGGTGCTCGCGCGCGATCACATTTCAGATGACTCTGTTTCACTCGGAGTAGTGGCGTGGCGAGTGGCGGTGGCGCAGGGATGCGTTGGAGAATCGAATAGAAGGGTGGATGAGGGTGGGTGGTAAGACAAGAAGACAAGAACCAGATCGCTGTTTTTCTCTTATTAAAATGGCAATGACAAAACAAAACATACATTAGTACACGCATTAAGCGGGCAACAGTCGGGCACGGTCAGCCGTTCCGCGGTCGTAAATTGTCATGTTATGGATCGCGGAAAAAGGCTTCCCCCCTTTTAGGCTGGCTGCCGTTGCGGGAAAAGATGCTTGACATGAGCATATTATTTAATTATGTCCTGTGGGTACGATTTACAGCGAATGCCTGCATATATGCATGGCGGTTGCATTCAAATTGAATGTATCTTTTTAGTTAGGAGAAAATTCGAGTGTATAGTAAAGCTTCTAGGGGGATGTCTCTAAACGCTTAGATTGAATTTGTTACGTGAAAAAAAGTCTGTCACCATTCTAACAATTTTAAGTTAAAAAAAAAACAAATCATTGGGTAGTGAGAAATTGATTTCTACCTTCTAAGAAATTACATTCAAATTATTATTTGTCATCCACCGCAAGCACAGCTTGTACAAGCTTCAAATATTCCACATAGAAGATCGATCTACTACATAGGCTGAAAAATCTATGGCTTGACACAGAAATGGCAACGGAAAAACTTTTGGTAGTGCCCGCTTTTATTAACCTGAACTAGAATACTATCAAAATTCCTTGACATGCTATTAACTCGTTCTCAAGCTATTGCTCATGAAGTAACACTGGGGGTAAGCCCGGCACTGAGGCCGTCACCTCTAGGGTTTTACTAGAAAACACCAATTAACTGTGGAAGATGTAAAGTGTTGGAATTTAATATTCAGACATCTATTGAATAAAAATAAGTTGGTGTCTGTATAACGGCGTTTCACTCGAAGTAGAATCAACGGATTTGAATAATTCTTTTTGTGTTTGTTTTGTCTTCATCTTCGACGAGTTAATAGGCCATAAAAATAACAATAATCAACTGAAAAAGTTAGAAAAAAATTGAAATATATTTTCGGTTTTTCCCGCCTTTTACTCCAAGAACAACGTCATTAGGTTACTATGATTGTAGGCTATGACCGGTAGACAAGTTATTGTAGCGTCGTTATTGAGGCGTCGTAGTTGAGTAAACAAGCACCTGTTATTGATTCACGTACTAGGTGATATTCATTTTCACTGCCTACTACACCTCTTCTATGCAGAAGCGCTATAGCGTGGTAGCAGCAAACTCAACATGCATGTGAATACTCTCAACGTGGCTTTGATTTTATTCAAGGGCATATACTTGATAATGTAAATTAAATTTCTGGCTGATTTGAGCAAAGTTGCATATAATCGTTTTATTTATCTGATAAATGAAAAGAAAAAACAAGAATAACACTACATGTAAGATGATTTAATTTACCATTGCTCGGATCTAATCAATCTGGTAAATTTTCTCTAAAATGCACACTGACTGTCAATGATCTAAACATTTGCTCATGCTGCAATGATTCTGTTAGCTGGTAAAAGAAACGTGTAGTTTTTGCTTCTCAAAAAACATTGATTTCTGTTCATGATTCGTTGAATAGGCACTATTGCATTCCTACAAATCTCGGAATTTACAATTAATTGTTGAACTGAAAACTATAATGTTGCGAAGTGTCAATTGCACTGTGCTTAGGCAGCAGATTTGCTTCAAAAAGCAGATGAAATATTTATGTCATTGAAGCGAAAATTTCGAAGCTCCGTGTACCTACCAATTTACCATTTAATTTCAAACGTCTGTATGTACCTTCGCGCTCCGCAGTTGGGTGATATTCGATAATGCCCAAAGCCCTGATAACTGGTGGTATTAAACCTAAAACATGCATATTCTCGCATAAACAGCTTTATGTCACATGGTCACGTGAAAAACAATTGGTATCATGTATGTTTGAAAAAAAAGATACCCGAAAAATTGTTGGCCATTAGGTTTTGCGAGAATTTTTGTTCAGGACAAAACCATATTGTCACTATACCATGGCAATAACAAAAATCAACTGGACAAGTTATAAAACGTTAAAAACCAACCCTTGATATTTCCCGCCCTACTGAGATTCTGATAGGTTTTCTGTGAGTTTTAGTGAATAACGATTTTTTGTTGCCTTTGATCGGAAAAATTCGAAACAAGTTTTCATCACCGGGGCGTACTTAAACGATAGCCTTCATTTTTTTTTATATTTTATGGAATAGTTCTATGCGATTTTCGTATTGGTTTCTGTTGATGCCACTTAAATTCAACGTCGGTTTCTGTTAATTTGTGCTGTGACTGTTTTTCAAGAAAGAAGAAGACACTGTCGGTACGTAACAAACATAATAGAATAAAAATAATAATGTGTTTTTGCAAGAATTCTGAGGAGTATTCATACTGGTTTCAGTAACTTTCGATTAATTTTCTTCCACATGTAGTGGGAATGCTTCCTAACGAAGATGCCGCTAAGGGTATTTTATAAAAGGAATATTCCCTAATCTACATGATCAAACTGACTCTTGCATATCTTCCAGTTGACTTTGACAAATTTGCTGTTTGCTGCTGTGGTAGAAGTGTTTTTTGTTCAGATGAAGTTGTTGTTGAATGTTCAAATACTTAACATGCCGTTGAATAAAAATTAAATTCGTTGTTTTTGTTCCAGTTTTGCGAGTTAAGACACGAGTAGTAGCAGGTCAATAAAAGTGTCAGGCTCCGCAACACTGAAGATAGAATATTAAAAAGTCAGCTAATATACGAGTCCCGAAGGGTAGTTGATCGGTTAAGAACAAGACGAGCTCGAAATGCACGACGTTCGACACCCCATATATCTCAAAATCGTCAGTTACACGCTTAGTTTCCATAGTCTTTAAACGAGTCTTGAACAAAAGAAAAATAAAATATAATAACTTTAACACTCAATTGAGAGAAAAATGCTAATCAAATATTTTCAAATACTACTACTTTATAGATTCAAGGTCAAATTTACCACCGAACAGATGCATTGCTGCCACTACGCGATGGCAAATGTCCTTGAAGCGACAATTCTGACAGGAAACTACAAAGGAGAAGTCGTAATAATCCCGCGTATCTCGATTACTCCTACCGATTTGCCGTTAAATTTTAAACGTCTGCAATTTCCCGTGCGTCGCGCATTCGCGATGACTATTGATAAAACCCAAGGACAGTCACTGAAAATTTGTGGCATAAACTCCGAGTATTCATGCCTCTCACATGGATAGCTCTATGTCGCATATTCACGTGACCCTGGTGACCCCGACATTGTGGAATATATAGAATTTAGTGGCTAGGACCGCCTTGACCACTTTCACATGTTTCGTGTATTCCGAATTTCAAGCTTGAATTATTTAGAATTCGGAAGTTTTTTATAAAATCTGTTCCAGTGAGATTGGCCAGGTAGAAGGGTATCACTATATTTGCATTAAGCCAAGCTTTTGAATAGTTGAAAAAATAATGTAATAATTTCCTTCAGAATATTTAAAAGAATGACTGTTTATTTTCAGAAATGTATTGAAATGATTTGATTATGGTTGAAAGGTGCTTCATAATGTTCAATGAAATAAAAACGAAGAATTTGACGAGCGCAGGATTGAATAAAAAAACTAAAAACAAATCATAGCCGAAACATATCGTAGGTATATTTTTTAGCAGCAGTTAGAAATTTCAGTTTTTGCAATACAACAGTCAATAAAACTCAAGGTACGAAGTTTGCCGGGTCAGCTAGTTTTAAGATAAATCGAAGCCACCGTGAAACGTCAAACGTTAAAATAATAGACAAAACACACGCTACAGCAGTTGAGTTGTAAGAAGAAGTGTAGTCCTGATCGATTGACAATTGTTCGAACTTGTAGGGTGCTCGACGAACTTGATTAAATAACCCTTCGGTGAATGGTGGAGCTACAACAGATGGAAGTAAACGTCCCCTCCACTGTAGACACCATTTTTCTCCTAAATGTCGCGTATAACAATTACTTTCAGCACATTGGCTTTAACAAGCTGACAATCCACTGAAAGAAACTCGCCGTCGAGCGTCTCTTTGATGTACCGGCCGGCTGGCTCCAGGGTTGGTTTCGAGCTGACTTTTAAACATTCTCTCGAAGATGGCCTAAATTTTTAATATTGCCATTGTCAACCCAAAACGGAGTCCGAAGCAGGCGAGAGTCCTTTGCTCTCCCACTTCGCGAGTGGACTGGACTGGACTGGACTGGACTGGACTGGACTGGACTGGACTGGACTGGACTGGACTGGACTGGACTGGACTGGACTGGACTGGACTGGACTGGACTGGACTGGACTGGACTGGACTGGACTGGACTGGACTGGACTGGACTGGACTGGACTGGACTGGACTGGACTGGACTGGACTGGACTGGACTGGACTGGACTGGACTGGACTGGACTGGACTGGACTGGACTGGACTGGACTGGACTGGACTGGACTGGACTGGACTGGACTGGACTGGACTGGACTGGACTGGACTGGACTGGACTGGACTGGACTGGACTGGACTGGACTGGACTGGACTGGACTGGACTGGACTGGACTGGACTGGACTGGACTGGACTGGACTGGACTGGACTGGACTGGACTGGACTGGACTGGACTGGACTGGACTGGACTGGACTGGACTGGACTGGACTGGACTGGACTGGACTGGACTGGACTGGACTGGACTGGACTGGACTGGACTGGACTGGACTGGACTGGACTGGACTGGACTGGACTGGACTGGACTGGACTGGACTGGACTGGACTGGACTGGACTGGACTGGACTGGACTGGACTGGACTGGACTGGACTGGACTGGACTGGACTGGACTGGACTGGACTGGACTGGACTGGACTGGACTGGACTGGACTGGACTGGACTGGACTGGACTGGACTGGACTGGACTGGACTGGACTGGACTGGACTGGACTGGACTGGACTGGACTGGACTGGACTGGACTGGACTGGACTGGACTGGACTGGACTGGACTGGACTGGACTGGACTGGACTGGACTGGACTGGACTGGACTGGACTGGACTGGACTGGACTGGACTGGACTGGACTGGACTGGACTGGACTGGACTGGACTGGACTGGACTGGACTGGACTGGACTGGACTGGACTGGACTGGACTGGACTGGACTGGACTGGACTGGACTGGACTGGACTGGACTGGACTGGACTGGACTGGACTGGACTGGACTGGACTGGACTGGACTGGACTGGACTGGACTGGACTGGACTGGACTGGACTGGACTGGACTGGACTGGACTGGACTGGACTGGACTGGACTGGACTGGACTGGACTGGACTGGACTGGACTGGACTGGACTGGACTGGACTGGACTGGACTGGACTGGACTGGACTGGACTGGACTGGACTGGACTGGACTGGACTGGACTGGACTGGACTGGACTGGACTGGACTGGACTGGACTGGACTGGACTGGACTGGACTGGACTGGACTGGACTGGACTGGACTGGACTGGACTGGACTGGACTGGACTGGACTGGACTGGACTGGACTGGACTGGACTGGACTGGACTGGACTGGACTGGACTGGACTGGACTGGACTGGACTGGACTGGACTGGACTGGACTGGACTGGACTGGACTGGACTGGACTGGACTGGACTGGACTGGACTGGACTGGACTGGACTGGACTGGACTGGACTGGACTGGACTGGACTGGACTGGACTGGACTGGACTGGACTGGACTGGACTGGACTGGACTGGACTGGACTGGACTGGACTGGACTGGACTGGACTGGACTGGACTGGACTGGACTGGACTGGACTGGACTGGACTGGACTGGACTGGACTGGACTGGACTGGACTGGACTGGACTGGACTGGACTGGACTGGACTGGACTGGACTGGACTGGACTGGACTGGACTGGACTGGACTGGACTGTACTGGACTGGACTAGACATAAGCTCATCGGGGATGAATCAGAAGCTGATGAGATGGGAAGCGACATTGAAGATGAAGTCGCTATGTTTGCGAAATATCCATTACCAGTTGAAGTTCATAAGTATTTTTCCGAGACAAACGAGGCAGAAGTAAAGACACCACCAAAACGGGCCAGGAAAGAAATGAAAGTGTGTCTAAAGGGATTTTTTTTTATTATTCTCGCTTATTTTCCGTCGGTCTAGTTCCGCCACTGTTGTGGCCAATCACCGACGCCCAGGGAGGCGACTCCACACCCAGGACCCTAACTCACGACCCGTTTATTAACGGACCGGCGCCAACGGCTTTACTTCCTCATGCGATGGAAGGCGTGATCCCAGAGATTTTTCGCCTCAGAAAATCTCCCGGTGTCGGCTAGGATTGAATCTAGACCAGTTGGGTTGGTTGTGAGTGGGACACGCTACCTCACAATCATCGACACCTATGTCGGCGGTGGGATTCGAACCCAGGCGTCGAGCGTTGTTGGCGGAGACGTTACCAACCACACTAGGCCCCCGCTCTATCTAAAGGCATTGAAAGCGGACCAAAAACTAAAACTTACTATTTCTGGAAAAAGCTGCAAGCCAAAATCTAGGTACATGACAACTCAGAGATGAAGAAAAGAGGAGAACTCGGATATGACAAGCTTTTTCGTCCTTTCATCATCATGACTGATTAAGTCAAGTTTTTTTTCGAAAACTATGTTGTTTTCATTATTTTCTATAGTATTTGTTTGAATACTTCAAAAAGTATCAGAAAAATTTTTTTTCGTGTATTTAAAAATGTCCCTGCTGTGCTCATAGGTGCTCTGGAGCACCATTTCAAAATTCGCTTTTTTCTTCAAAATACAATGTTTTACAGTGATTTCAACTACCCTGCAAAGTATTTTGCCTAAATTGACCCGGAAAGTATTTTTAAAACATGAAAAACCTCGTGAGTGGGAGAGGGTTAAAAAAGGCAGCTATTCTAAGGCGAAAAAAAAGGATTTATGTTATATTCCGAACAGCTTTCGGCAACAACGCGTGGTTAAATGCGGAAAACCTTGCCAAAATTAAAAATATTTTCATCGTGTGTTAAAGAAAAAGAAGACTAAAATTGTTTGTACCATTTGAGTTTTCAGCGAACAGCCCACATAGCGCCTTTAAACGTCATCCTAGCTTGATGGTGGCTTTGGAACAATGGTTTGTGCATAATCTCACATTATCAAAAGTAATTAAAAGTTTACTATTTCAAACATAAAAGAAACTATCTTTTTCGTGTGAAGGGATAGCAGAAGGGTTTGTTTGAAAAAGTTGTAGACGATATAAAAATATAAAACTTTTTTGAACGAACAAAATTCCTGTCTCAAAGTTAAGCTTAAGTACTACAAAGTGTTATAATTTCCATTTGTCCCAACACACCCTCTTTTACCCCATATTTTCCTAAAATTATCGAAAAAAATAGATAAAACATTGTGTATGTTCCAATGCTTCATTGGCCGCCGTGCACGATTGTTTTTTTTTTTTCTTCATTTATGTGCACGATTGTTAATAAGTCCAATAAATTTATTTTTTATTGAATTTTATTTTTCCTATGTCCCAATTCAGCGTTAAAGAAATGCAAAACATTGTATCTCTGGGTCGCTCTTTCAACATAAGAAAACCACCTTTTTTAGGCCACTTATGGAGAGACTCCAATTACTGTATTTTAATTTCACAGAATGCGAACAAAAGCCAGAAAAAAACTTAATGAGATTACACAACGTTAAATTAAAAGTGATTTTTCATAACTTTTTTGTGAGTTGGCAGCACTGGTATGTACATCCATGCGTCATCTGTCAAAGCCAAAATTGTGTATCATGCCATTTCATCATGAAAGCGATTAAAAACAAACAACATTGTGATTATCAAAATTCGTGCTCTGTGAAAAATGTGTTTCACCTGTTATGGCCGGTTTTATGGTCGTCATATTCGACCAAGTGAAACCACTATTAGAGATGATACAAATGTTTGGACTCCATTGAATACGCGAAACCGTTCCTGAATCGGCCTTACTGTGGCAGATCAAAGCCAAAATTTATTCAGAGAGATGTACATTTTTTGAGGTTCAACATAACTGTAGTGTGAATTTTTAACAATTTTAGTTCCGTAATTCCCTCTTTGCAGATTTAGCCTTTTTTACACCTTTAGCATCAACGGTTAACTTCAATCCTAATTTAAGTTTTGTTTTAGAAATTACAAGTAATCGTATATGTTTTATTAATTACTCACGTGCTGTGCTGCACTTCAATGTTAATTTTGACTTTTCTGTCGCTTTTTATCTCCTAATTTATCAGTAAGTTTTAAACACACACATTATATTTATTTTAACCCTGCACCGTACTAATAAAGTTTAGTATTGGATATACCCTCACCTAATCAAATAAATCCAACCACCGTCAGCTAGATGCTCTTCAACTGTCTTGATCAACCACGTTTCAATAATCTTTTTAATCTTCTTCTTTTTCTAACTCTCGCTTTAACTTCCTCCTAAACTTTATTTTTTCGCCTATGTTGTTTGTTTACCATCATATCGTATCATATTTTCTGACATTGACGTGGCTGCTAGGGAACGCGCTCTCTGACCGTTGTGCTCAGTGCAGTGCTCTCAACAACATGACTTTTATTGTCCAAAATGGATGATTTGAACTTGGTTTATACGTGGTTCAATGGTCATTTTATGACATTAATTCGGACTTTATCTTAAATTCAGTTTACTTTAAGTAAATATAGTTAAAATTTGGCATTTCAAAACTTTTTCGATTCAAATGAATTGAGTTTTAACGAGGTTATAGAATTTTGAAGAAAATATCCAAAATTGCCCCTCGTAAATTGAGTGAATCTTGAAAGTTGTATTTGAGAACGCTAATTTTCGAGTATTATGAAATTAGTATCTTTAGTATCTCAGTATTTTTTATCAAGAATTTTCAAGTAATCAATTTCACCTCATTCCACGAAACTTTCGATTTTTGTCCAGAAAATACTGAAATATCTTCCAGCAATTTTTGCAACACAAACTACAACAAAAAATTGTTGTTAAACTGGAACAAATGGAGGAGAGAAACGAGTGCGTCAAAAAACTGAAAGTTTTATGACTGTGCATTCAAGTAAACATTACCAAATATATGCACGTGGAGAGGGTTTCGTCTCTAACAAAAATGCATAAAATATCAGTCAGCCAGAAAAACATTAGTGATAGGTAATGACTCGTTTATTCTGACTACTATCAGTAGTTAGTTTAATTAGCTGACCTGTGGGTAAGAGGATTTTCTGTTAAATTATTCACTGACACAGCGCTAGCACTGACTGAAGCTGTCGCAGTAGGCAGTTGGTTTCTATTATTGACGTCTTGGCACGAATCTGACACAAATCTTTTAAAATAGACAACCCATTTAATTGTGGTGCTGCTTTTGGAGCTCAACCCATCAATAAATCGTTTTTAGTGATCTAGAAAAATGATTGAGTTTGCAACTTCAAAGTAAAACGTAGTTCTACGTCAAAATAAATAAAATTAACACGTGGAGCCCTCAATACATTGTACCGAGGGAGCAATTCGTTATTAAAGAAAACTCTTTCAGCTGTTTGCTGCGCTGCGTCCGCGTAGGTATAAAATTTCAACCTCATTAAACTACAACGGAGATTTTTTTCATCAAAGTACTCGCAGATTGCCGTATGCAGATAGTTGCCTACGCCAAAGAGTGCGGCCTGCTGTGCCTGGCTGGCCCGTAATATAATAATTATGACAAACAAGTTTATTATTTAAAACGCATTATGATCCTGTACTCGTAAGTGGCAGGCGATAGAGCGAGATGTTCAACATTTATCCGCTTCTTCCATAGCATATAAGCCCCCAGGAAGCACGCAAAAAAAAATACAAATCTATTCCCTATGAACGGCGTGTAAATCCTCAGTCAACTGAGCACACAAATCCGCCATCATCATGATCTTTCAAACGTGCGAACGTGGCAACGAATCGCGGCAGGCGCTAACAAGCAGCTGCAGAACACGATACGGGGCGACGGCTAAAACCTAGAGCAAAGCGGCCGTCGGTCGGTCGGTCGACCGGATGGCCAGCCGCGTGCGCTCTGTACAAACAACATAAACCCCAGCATACAGAGCAACAGAGCAATCCCATCCAAGGGCTTTATCTGCATCCACATCGGAAACACAGGAAACGCCTTTTTCCAACTTAAATTCCATACTGTTTCATCTTACTAAGTCCCGTCTAAAAGCATCTCTGTTTGACAGTTGCTATAAAAGAATGAAGAATCAACTTGATTGCGAGAGAAACCAGAACGGCTCTCTGCCATAAAGATTCTCTCGCGTAAATACGAAAGTAAATAACGAGAGAGTTGCTATTGGCTTTTGCTTCCAAGAAGCACGCATCTGCAGGTAAAGCCTAAATAAAAAGCAGGATAGCAATATTTCTCGCGTCAAACTCGATCTCGCTCACACCGTACACATTCGGGCGGCTGTATTGGTGCCACCATTTGTGTGCGAGGCGGCTGCTCGCGCAAGTTCGGCGTTGTTGTAAATGAACAATTTTATTAATCCGTCGCATATTTTATTGGCAATTTATTTGCCTCAATTGCGCCTGCAAAGCGCTCTGCTGCCAATAATCACCAAACCGATTCTTATTGCCTGCATGCCGCAAGCCGTTTACCTGTTCTTATCGCACTCACTGCTTCTCTATCTGTCCTACTGCACCGCACTGGATGTGGTTGTCTCTTTCGGCGATCAGATCGCACCTCATTTGCATTCTAGAAGCCGGGCACGCGGGTCTCGAGCATACTGTATGATAATTTGAATTTATGGACCACAGATGGAGGAATAAATATTTTATTGATTGAATTAATTCCACTTTAAGGATAAGAAATTCGATTTTATTATTTTGACCGCGGACGACGAGAACAATCGTGCTGGTCGTGTTGTTCTGTTTTTCGAAGAAGTTTTTTTGTTCGTCGTACAAATCGACTTTTGATTAAAATCCCGTTTCTCTGACAAATCACTCGGCCCGACTAGGGCATTTCAAATGCCGACTAGCAATAATAGAAGGGTATCGAATTGACAACAAAACTACTTTGGTTAATGTTGCTTACCTCGCTGTTATAAGCGAACGGTAAAGAGAGAGAGAGGAAACTAAATTACCAAATTTTTAGGTTAGAGTATTCAGCAGATTGCCTTCGTAATTTAGAGGTATCATGGGTCCGTGTAGAATAAATCAATTTGGATCGCAATCTTCGCCTATTCATTGTACCCGACTGCGTTTTTTTTGTTCAAAATCCAATTGATTGCGAAGCTGAATAGGGTTTGGGTTGGATATAAAGCATGTTCGTGATTGTCTGTTTTCTTCGTTTTCTTTTCTGCCGAATCCACAGCGAAACGATGGCGACGTGTGAATGGCGGCGAGCTTTTTTTTCTTCGTATTTTTTGTCAGAGTGATTGGATTCGTTGGGTTTTTGCACCCATGATGGTGCCTGCCATCAGTCCGATACGGTTTGATGAATTAATTTCGGGCTTGATTGCATGTTACGCGAGAACTGATTGGCGAGTTTTTGTGTGTTGCGGTTGGGCTTCAAAGATTTGGCCGAGATTATTTTCTCGACGTAGATCAAAAACAGCTGATTCAATTTATTTGGCAGTAATATCAGAAAATATTATTGTAGTGGAATGTTTCATAATTCAAAAACAGAATCAAAAGAATGGTGAATTTTTCATTTTTTTCAGAACTATAAACTACATTAGTGTGAGCTGGAAAATATGAACATCCCACCACTTGTTCAAAAGAATTGTATGATTAGTTTAACCGGAAACTCAAGCGACATGTGAATGAATAAAAAGAAAATATCATCGATGTCATAGTGTCGAAAGTCCGAAATATCACTACTCTGCAACTCTCCATAATAAATATGTAAATTTTTCGAAATAATCATTGTACAGTGATTGTTGGTCCATAAATCAGAAAAAAAACAGCATAAAGATAGAGATCAATCCATTGATCACTGAAAATTGTCTGAAATAAAAAATTGTGCAACGCTCCAGCGGCCATTTTTTCCAATTCCAACCGATACTTCAGCCCCACCATCGCATCCGAGCATCAAAACGTTATTGTCGCTCTGTGGCAATGTTGCGTTCAAGCCAACCAGCTTCAGATCGGTGCAATTAGTAACCCATGGTGCACGGAAATCGCTCTCTGCTCCAGTGAAAGCCGGTAAATTAATTGTGCGTAAGCAATCTGCGCCGACGAAATCAATTTGCCGGCCCCTCGGCATTTCGCGCTGTACATCAAAGCGGGTGAAATCGTGCAAAAAATAGCTCCGTACCTACCTTTTTGCCACCCGACACCGGTTTCGATTCGCATCGCGTTGTGTATTTCAGTCAAGTTTTATAAAATTCATCAAATGTTTTGGGGCACAATTACTCATAATTCTTCCCGAAACTGAAAATCTAGATCTAAATGCCTTATTTCACGATTCAAAAGGCCGAGTTGTCTCGTTTTGACTCAAATTTCGAACAGTCTCTAACTTCGAACACTCCAGAATAAAAATCACATCGTTAAAGCTAGAGTAATCAAAAGTGTGATTATTATATACCTTTTCGTTCCACGGAATGTCGTTTACCCAGTAAAATATAGCTCTTTACTGTAGTACTACTTCCAGGAAACCAGCAGGCGTTGAAAATAGTGACAATCAGTGTTGAGACGGTTTGTCTATCTATCTCTTAGCGATCACATTGAAGTGTTCGGAATTTGAATCAAAGCCTAGTTCTGAATTCTCGTTTATTTTATAAACAAAACATGTTTGAATCTTTATGAATAGCACTGAATTGCAACAAAACTGAAATATCTAGCATTATAAATCTTGATATCGACGAGAAAATTCATTTTTCGTAGATTTTTTCGTACAAGAAGTTACATCATAGCTTAAGGGGTTATATACCTTTTTGGTCGAGAAAAATGAGAAAAGTTTGAATCTATTTTTAAGTGCATAGCACCATTTTCATTGCATCAAAGGGGTATTTTTCTGAAAGTACAGTTTTTAACAACAACAAAAATACGTTTGATTTTGAGATATACCAATTATTACTGAGTAATGGCCGTTTCCCCGAAACGCTATTTTTTGCAGAGGCTTGCGGTGATCCTGATAGAGACTCAGCGAGTCAACCGAAATCAAAAAACTCATATTATTTCATTAGTTTAAAAGTGTGCCGGGTCCTTGAACGATCGCTTTTGTGAGTATTTTGTTTTCAGTGCAGATGGGAACGTTTTACACAAAAAATGCACGTTTTGAGCGCTAAAAATTGCATTAAATTTTTTTTTTGCGGAAAAATGTAACTGTATGTTTCGAAAAGCGATCGTTCAAGGACCGGCGAATTTAATAACGAAAATTAAAAAAAAAAAGATGAAGGAAATCGGTTCAGTAGTTTTCCCGCAATCAGGATCACGGCAAAGTCATTTTTTGGAGAACACTATTCCGAGATAATCGCGTGTAAAGTTTCAAGTTTAGCTTATGCGGCCGTGGCGAGGCGCGCTGCAAATCGCTTTAACTTTCTTCCTATTACTCAGATCTTTATAAAAATTTGTGAAAATGTTCTCAGGATGTTGTATTTGAAGATAATACAATAAATTTTTTTTTCGGTTTTTTGAAAACTAAAAAGGTATATAACCCCTTAAGTGTTCTAAATTTGATGCAGCACGGTATTATCAAACAAAACTATTCCTTTTTGCGTGTACAATAAAACATAATGCGTACTAAAATAAGAACATATCTTAACCTTTTTGTACCGCCCACCGGGAAATCGCTCCCTGTTTTTTTTTTTTTTCACAACATTTATTTGACACGGCACAATACAAATGAATGTTTTACGGAGCCAATTTAAATCGCTCCCTGTTGTAGTGGGCATGTGTTGCATTAATAACGGCGTTAATTGAGCTTTGTTCTTCTTACGGGTGCAAAATAATTCGTTCGTTTCACAGAGCACAGAGCTTCCGCTGCGGCCCTTTTCTGGCCACACAATACAGTTCAGTGGCTAGCGCTAGCTTTCAGTCGCCTTTCGCCGATTAGTTCATACTCTGCCGCAGTAATTAACCATTATTGCTTATTTAATTCCGCCTCGCTGCAGCTCGCGCGTTGAAAGCCGAGAAGAACGGAACACCATGAAGTTCGAGCGCCCAAGAAGTCGCGAAACGCGAAAGTTGTACGGAGAGCTGCTTTTATAATCAGCAGCTGTAACTTAATTGCCTCTATTTTTTGGACACACGTGAATGCACAGCTTCTGTTTAACCTCGCTGATGGAATTCACCCGCACGATGTGCTACTGTTAAAGCAATTATGTTTGGAAAAATTCTATGCGAAATGACTTTGCCAATCAAAAAGAACAAGGCGTGGATGACGATGTTTGAAGTTTGTTTGATGTTTGAAAACTAGGCAGAAAAATAACACTTCTTTATATTTTAGGGGGGGATTTGTTAATAGCTTGAGTATTTATGATAAATATTAGTAAATAATGAGTATGTGTGTCCAATCACAAATGGTGACTTCTCAACACTGTTAGAAATTTGTAATTTTAATCGTTAGGATTTGTTTGCTTTCGCAATTAGGACTTATCATTCGTAGGGATTTAAACCTACTTGTCAGAAAAGGGGAAGTAAACTTACAACTAACTTAATTGCTAACTTATTGGCTATAAAGAGAGCGCATCGTAGCAATTGAGGATTGCAACGATTTTTGTCGAAAACTGTTAATAATTTTATTTGACATAGCTTCTAATGGTCCCAGTAAGTCTATGTAATTCGAGAAACCAAGGAGGACGCTTCAAAATCATTTTCAGAATTTAATTCTGAATCCTTTGGAGCGTTTTCTTCCTTGTTGAACAGCAACTTGACCAGATCGGTACAGCATAAAGCATTGCTGGTCTAAAAATTTGTTTGTAAATCAAAAGTTTGTTCTTTAAACAAAGTTTAGAATTCCTGTTAATGAGAGGATATAAACATCTCGTATATTTGATGCACTTGGCTTGTATACTCTCAATGTGCTCTTTGAAAATAAGTTTTTTTATCATAAATTAGTCCCAAGTACTTAACCTTGTCAGACCAACTTAAAATAACCCCATTCATCTTGACAACGTGATTATTGTTTGGCTCGAGAAAAGAAGCCCTAGGCTTATGCGGAAAAAATATCATTTGAGTTTTAGAAGCATTGGGAGAGATTTTTCACTTTTGCAAGTAGGAAGAAAAAATATCTAAAGTTTTCTGCAATCGACTGCATATGTCACGAAGACTTTTTCCTTTTACGGAAATGCTTGTGTCATCGCAGAACAATGACTTTGTGCATCCTGGAGGCAAAACACTTTCTATAATGACTCAAATTATAAGATCCTTAAAATGCATAAAATTTCTTTAGAAGAATAAAAAGAACACTGTGTCATCAACAATACAATATTGAAAGCAGAGTCATTTGCAAACCAAAACACTGCCACGAATCGAAACCAGCAAATACTCATATTAATCATCGAACTGGATTAATAAAACTATGAATAAAAATACACCCAATTCATTGTGGTGGAATTGCAACAAAAATTCTTAGATGAGTTTTCGGTAAGAGATTGTGGAATGAAAACAAGAGGCCGATATCAAGAAAGTTCGAAACACACAGTTATAATGTTAAAAATATTCACAGAAACGAGAGACATTTTTCAATTGAAATAATTTTTTTCATCGCGTTATTCATTAATTTTAGAAAAATTAAAGCTATTGAAAGAAGTTCAGACCTATTCTCATGAGATGTCCAGTTGGCTCTTGAAATTCTTTCGAATTATGATATTTGTAAAAAAGATCCCTGGAAAAAACTATTTGAATACCGTCAGGCGCTGCGATGTTTGTAGAAAAAGTTATTTACATCGAACAGATTGAATATCTGACGAACGGCTCATCATTAAATTTTTCCAGCAACACTGCTGCAGCTTGCTGTTGCTGCAAACTTTGAATAAAAAAAGAGTAGAACTAAGGGTGTTTTCTCCAGGAAAATTTTCTACAAACTTGACATTCCTGGAGAATATGTTTTGAAAAAGTGGATTTTTCCTTACAAAGTAAGAAAACTTTATGTCAAATTGCATGAAAAGAATTGCCTCCATCGTTTATGATAGAAAATTGCATAAAACGACACGTAAATTTAAATGATATTGCACATAATTCATCAAAACCGTAGTCTACGTTAGAAGCAACAGAAATTTAAATGGGAAAATATTTTACGTGACGAGTAAAATTCAGGATTATTTATTGTGTTTTTATTAAATTTTAAGTGATCTTATTACAATTGCAAAACTACTAGAGCAATAATAGGAAAAATAACAACAAAATATATCAACAAAACATATAACAAAATATATCGAGATTAGTTGAGAGAATTCGTTATCGATATTGTTTTTGGCACATTTTGCATGTGTAGAATAAAAGTACAACGATACACCGTGCCCCAGTGCTGAGTCGAGAAAACTTCCAGCTCAAAAAGATCCTCGAATCGATCGAGAATCGAGCCCGATATCACAACCGTGTGAGAGAGCTAAACGACCGACATCGCTAACCACAGAACCACAGGGACCACAATATTTGTCATATGGTAACGAATTATATGAAGACCTGCAATTCACAGATTCCAAAACAAGTTTCGAATTAATCTTGACATGAAGCCACCACCCTCTTCACCTTATTGTACCATATTGGTAACCATTTCAGCGTTACGGCCTTACTAGGGCCAATAAAATAAGGTACAGATAATAAAACATGGCCAAATTTTAAATTGAAGCAACCCGTCCATGCAAATATTCTGTAAAACCATTCCAGACAAAAGGTTACAAATGCATACAAAGGCAATTGCGTGAACAATAATTTTATTTACAGTTCATTTATCTCATTTTATTTTTCGCATTGCTTTTTCATAGCTGGATATTGATAACAAGATAATGAAAGAGGGAGAAAAACAATAATTTTATGCACGGTCAAGAGGAAAAATGCTTTTTACTAACAGGCGCATTGTTGTGATGAAAAGGTGGTTCTTTTTCTGCAAATGCGGTCGTTTTTCTGCGATTTCGATTTTCAATCGGTCCAATAATGATAAATGCTCCGGTAATGGGTTTATCTTTTTCAAGATAGTCCACGAATATTATGTCATGTGCATACCGGCCTATTATTGCGTTTTTGAACGCTTCGAAGCACTTTGGCCCGGTAAAACCCACTGTTTTGTCTGTTGCGCTGAATCAGAAGTGTAGGATCCAAATCGCAAAAACTCGGTCGGCTTACACGAAAATAATACCAAATTCTGCTGAGAATTCGTTACACACTGTAACTTGTAAATGCGGAAACAAAAATGATTAAAGTTTTTACAGGTGTCATTTGAAGGATCCAGCTCTACAAAATTGATTCACATCAGTGAATACCAATGCCATCTCTTAAAATTTTCAGATACTTGTCAGCTTTTACAGGCAGAAACATAATTGAGCGTATTCCCAATTATATTTACAAATGTCATTTTAAATGCTGGAGAAGGCAGAATTATATCTGACCTTAGTCCAAAATCGCTTCAAACAACTTCAAGAACACACAACTCATTCCTAACGCAGAAAATAAATATGGGTAATACCAAAAGTTGAACCATTAATTACTAAAATACTTACTTAAAGAACCAGAAGGGATTGAACAGTGAAAATCTCTTGAGGTATATTCTTAAAATATCCAGCCTAGAACTATTGAAACAGCCTATTGTTTATCCTCAAAACCAAACCAAAATAAAAAATCAATCGCTCACAGGTTAATATTATAAGAACTAAAACAAATGAAAAAGAAATCTTGAAATTTAACGTGTCATATTAACTGTATAAAAATCCACAAACTATTGCGAAACGTCTGTTGCTGTGCCAATCTGAAATTTTAAAATTCTCAATTACGCCTTCAGATAGCTTACTTACTACAAATATCCTCCTAGAGGTTCGATGACGAACGAATAGTGGATGCCCAGGTTTGATGATCTTGTGCAATCGTTCTCCACTCTCTTCGATCGTCAGCAGCTTGTGCGTCTTCCTCGACAGCGCACAATCACCGGGTGCGGCGCCTACCTCGGAGTCTAGGGCCTCTTCCTGGTTAATTGATGAGAACAGTTATGGCGGCTCTTACATAAGACATTATGGCCACATGCCTAGTCAACTGAGGCATGTCTTTATGAGCAGCTCGTGATTCATTCGACTGCGCCACACTCAATCTTTTAACTTGCCACCAAATATTGAACACAGCATATTACGCATAGAAGCACCGAGCACTCGTCGATCGGGTTCCTTTATCGTCCGTGATTCGTGACCTGTAAAGAGAACTGGACTGCAGCTGGCTACGTAGTCCGTAGAAAGTCCTGTTCGCAGCTGTAACTTGTCATTTGACACCGCGGCGCATGTATCACGAGAGTATCAAGTCAACAAATTGATTGGCGATGGTTCCATTTTGGACAGGGCACGGGAAATGGTCTTTTTCGCCTCTTTTCACCCTATTTTTGCGTATTTTTGAAAATATAGACCCTTTCCCGTGCCCTGCATAGAATGAAAATATCACCTATCGATTTATTGGCTAATTTTACATATGAAATGCTATATTTAAGGTATCCAGCCCTGCGGCTTTTAATTAGTGGAAATGTGGATTTTGCCAGTGTGCGTTGGTCGAAAATTGACATCGCCAACCAGCGTTGCCGGTGCTATCAATGTTTTGACTGGCTGTCGTGTGTGCCAAAAAGAGAAGCACACATTTTCATTTGTCAAGTCTCTGTATGCGATCTTGTGTAGGTGTGAAGAGATTCGTTTGCCTTCGCCATGTCAATGACAGCAGCCGGCAACCGTTGGGAACGGTCGGCGGCAAAAATAGAAAAGATTCTATTTTTTGCAACAACAACAAGCGACGGTCGACCGCTGTGCTCTGATTGGTCGAAAAAGAACGGAACGGTAGCGGTCAACCGCTACAACGGTAAGTCTGATACAGGCTTTACGACCGATAACTCACCTGCTCATAGAGTGGACAAAACCGGAACACATGCAAGACATAGGGGAAAGTAGGTAAAGACGGACACTGCGGGTAAGATGGACACTTTTAATATTTCACAAACTAAAATGTATTATGATAGTTGAGTGATGCGAATACCTTCTTTATAGTGTGTTAATGCTTTTGAGTTGCATTATCGGTTTTCAGCAAGCAAACTGTCAAATTTGTAAGTAAAACAAAGAATATTTTCGTGAACGCGCAATTTGATGTAATTTTTATTCCACGGAAAATAGTGAAAAACTCGTGAAACTTACGTGTTTTCATTTGTTCACAATAGTAAAGTGATTAATTAGTCTTTCCTCGGTTTTCTAGTGAAAATCCAGCAGATTTTCGATGTTCCGATGAAGAGCTACGATCGTTTGAAAAATTTACAACCAGGTCGGGCAAGACGGACACACTAAGGTAGGGAAAGATGGACATACGGATTTTCCAAGAATTTTCACATGTAGCATCTGTTGTGTACTACAGATGTTCACAAAGTACACCCGCGAGAGAAACCAGCAGATATTAATCATTTAGCAGTTAGAACAGGCCATATAGGCGGAGAATTTTCGCCTTCATCGAAACCCATCCTCTCAAACTGTTCACGTGATGTATAGATGGACTCTAATAACGTAGAGTAATGTATGGCCATCACTTAACACATAAATCAAAAGAATACTTAACGTACCACATCTTTTTTGTGAGTGTCCACCTTTAGCTTCGTAGTGTCCATCTTACCCACCCCAAGTGTCCGTCTTTCCCAACCATGACAAAAAACAGTAATTTGTAGTCTTATTTTTGAAGACCAAAAATACATAAAACTTGGAGGAAGTTCACTAAAACCAAAAATGATTATGAAAACAAATGTCCTTAAGTTTAAATTTGTATGACTACTGCGATCTAAATAGCAATACCTAAGTAATTATTTAGATTAAACCTTAGGGTGTCCGTCTTTACCTAAATTCCCCTACAAGGCTCAGGCGTAGAAAAAGTATACAGTGCAAATCATTTTAAATTACTTATATTTAACCGGTATTCAGATTAGAGTGTGACGTTGCGGCCGTCAGGAACTGATGACTGGAACATGCAGACGCGAGAGAAAGGGAGAGTGACACGGAAGAACATACCTTCAGCGGATTTCTATGTGATGAACAGAGCTATAAAACATGGCCGTCGCCTCGATGACTGGTGTAGCTTTCGCTCTATCCACCGTGCTCGCAGACAAGGGGGTAACCCATCGGTTTGGGCCTCAAAGAGCGGGGGCTAGGCTCAACCAGACCTCTTCGGGCCTTCTCCTCACGAACGTTCGTTCCACCCTTCGCCTACGTGTGTCGCGACGATAGCGTGACTCGCCGGACACCAGCACCTCCGCCAGGGATGACCAAATTCGGATGACTCCCAACGCCTTTCGACGATGACGTACGACGTCCAACCGCCTGTTGATTCGGCAATTCCACGTGGCTCCGTTGGTCTTTCGTCCCAATGACCACTTCTCTGCATCCGTGTAGCGATTTTTCTCCGGCAGTCTGGTTTCGCCGTGTTTCCGCACCAGTGTCGCGGTTTTCTAGCAATCTTCAGATCGGGCAAGGCAACGTTCGTCTCCACTTGCACTTTACTTCAAAACTTTTTTTTCAAAATCGTACAACTTACTCCGGAGCAGGTGAGTTATCGGTCGTAAGTCCTCCTCAAATAGCGGTGGAAAGCCGACCCTAGGGTCCATGTAACCCCTGAGCTAGTCGTTTGTTACAAGGTATATGCATTCCTCAACCATTTCGTAGATTTCTTAGTCCCATGTACTCTACCAGCTACCATGTATTTCGTTATAGATGAGTTAGTGATGAGCCTCAACCTCCTAATTCCCCTCCTGAAAGGCTTGAAGCTCTACGGTTTATCCCAATTATATTGATGTTATCCACGAAACCAAAAATCATGCAAAGTTTTGTACTGATGGTACCGTTTCTTTCCTGATTTGCTCTTAGTGCAATAGAAGATTTGAGAGCGCGTCACGAAAGCGACTGATGTCTCGCCCGCTATTCGTACGCATGATGTTGATCCCTCCAGTGTCATTCGAATCAGCTTCGTGTTCTAGTAGAACTGCCAAAGCTCATTTCGCTTGACTGAATCATACGCCACCTGGAAATCCACAAACAGATGATGATTCCGCAGGTTGTGTTCCAAAAACTTATCTTGGATCTGTCGCAGGGTGAAGATTTGATAAATCGTGGAGCGTCCCTCTTTGAAACCAGCTTGGAATTCACCGGCAACGGTTTCAATCTCGAGAACAGTGTACGAGAGAGCACCTTGTATGCAAAATTTGACAACGTGAGCCTTAAAAGCATCGATCATAACCTTAAGAACATCGATCGTAGTCGATTCCGTAGTAGGCCTCGCACTCGGTGGATGCATGCGGTGAATGAAGATGCATGATCTGCTGGTGTACGAAGTGACTGGAGAACGGCTGCCCAAAACAGAAGTAGTTGGACAGCTTTCATTCGTTCGGCCTTAGACCGGTAAACGGGCCGATATAAGTTTTTCTTTTAGGCAGTAAATGAAGGGTGAAAAATAGCAATGAATTAACTGAAAAAAAGGATATAAAAAACTTCGAAAAATATGGTTAAGAAGGTGGGATTCCAACTAAAGTTTGCAAAAAAAATGATTTTTTTGTCGGATGGTGATGAAAAAAAACTAAGACAGATAATTGAGTTCGATAAAGTTCCCATGGAAGGTGATTATATTAAATTACTTGCAAAAAAAAATCTACGATATCCATAAAAATGCTATAGCTGTTCAAAGTTGAATATGTCGAACTGAATGCTGAAAATCAGGCTTTCTGCCAACAGTACCAGTGTAACGCCGTCAATCAGATTTCTATCAAAATTAACCTCTGCAACATGTTGTACATCCTACCTGAATATCGATCTAAATTTATTTGCTTAGTCTAGCTAAGTGTATAAACTCTATACGACAGGTTACCTAATTAACGAAATTTAGTGCATGCATAAAGCATAACTAAGATAACTACAAAGGATAATGCAAAAAAGTAGGCTTTCCCATACAAATTTCCATACAAATTTGAAATGCAATGAGCCACACAAAAAGAAAACCAATCGACTTCCAATAAATTTAGGATTATTTTGGGCCCCAAAAGGAATCAAAAAATCTTGGTTCCGATGGTTGGAAAACCGATCATTTTGCCTCACCTTAATGTCCATGTGCATCAGGTACTTTTTCGCTGTTTGGCCGGTTGCATCAGGGGGATCTATCTGTCAAACATCGTGTAACCAACTTGTTCGGCAACATGGCGTTTGTTTTGGTATTTGTTCTTTTTGGTCATGAAATTGATCGAAATAAAACATTATAGAATTGGAACGTTTTTTTTATCGAATTTCGAGATACCGCGGAAAACTTTCAGGAATGTGATGTGTAGTGATTTTTCCCCTATTATTGTTCATATTTACAAACATCATGGACCAGCAAACGTCATGGACCAGAGTTGATCTGCGATAACGCACACATATATGAAATTTGACAGCAGTGAATCCCCTCTGGGTTGCATCGGTCTTCCTCTTCAGCATCCTTTGGAGCTTTTTGTCGCTCAGGGTCGCCGGCCGTCCGGAACCGGGCTTTCTTCCGATGCTCTGATTGTTGTCCAATAGTGCCAAGATGTTGTAGATGCCGGAACGGGCTCACGATGTCCGTTTCGACGCGGGGTATCGTTCTTTGAACGCACACTCTTCTGAACGGAGTAGCTTCATTGTTTTCGCCATAACGGTTAGAGTTCGACTGATAGAGCTGTCAATTTTTTCCTGCTCACTCATGGGTTACTACGATTGATGATTCGTCATCCATGAACAATCGGCAATTTTTGTCCATTTTTTTAATGCAAACGTTATATTGTTCAGTTAATTCATTTCTCTACCATCATCTCTACATTTATGCCTAACAAATAAATTGAAAATAGTTTAATAGTGTTCTAAACGTATTCAAATGTTTTCTCACAAAATACGTAGTCAACATTGCTGGTTTTTATGTTCAAATTGAACGTTATTTACCGCTCTACAGTTCTTTGCCAGAAACTCTCTATCTGCTTTAGTTTTCGTGAAATTTTAATTTTAATGCAGCATGTTTCAATCAAACATTGATTGCCAAATTTATATTGATTCAGAAACTAAAGCAGATAGAGAGTTAGTGTCGAAAAACAGACTGTGAGCAGATCAAACCCTTCAACTTGAGCTAAAAGTCCACGTGGAATGTGGATGGCCCCAAAGAATTTCTTAGGCATTTGTTTGACTTGTCGTTTTTGTGACTCTTGCAGAATGACTACCCAGTTAAAGTTTTCTTCGAACGTTGTTCCAAATATTCTCGAAAGGACTCAAGAACTCGAAGAAAACTTGTGGAATAGGGAAAGAGTGAAACCAGTATTATGTGATGGTGTTTGCAGAACTCCGCAAGCTCTATGCAGATGTGATTTCTATGGCCATCCAGAAAAACAACTGAATTGGCTCTGAATAGGCTATTGTAGCTATTTTGTTTGAATTGTTGACGATGTAGGTGTTTCGGCGTTACTCTTGCAAACTTTATGTATTCAGACTGATCAGGTCATAAATGCAACCAGAATATTGTGAATGAAAATAAAGTTGATTTAGACATAGAAAAAAAACAATTCGCGCAGCAATTTGCAATTCTTGCAAATCGAAAATCGCCGTCAATATAAAATCTTGTAAAAGTAAGGTCAACTTCAAAGCCCTTTGAGCTTTTCCCACTATTTAAGACGCTGCCAACCAACGCACTATTTTCTTGTCCCGGTTGAATCTACCATTCACTCGACCTTTTTGATTGAATTGCGAAAACCTCCCACGCAGCGCCTTTAATGGCTCTGCCACGCTTATGCCATTAAACCGGTCCCGAAACCGGGAGAACACCGGCCAAGGAATCTATCAAATCGGCCGAGGAAGCTTTCGCCTGCGGAGTTTGTCAGTTTGTGTTATTTGCTGCCATTAAACCAATTCGCAGAAAGTTTGCAGCATAATCATGCTGTAGCAGCAGTGGATCTGCACTGACCTCGATCTGTTTAAGGGCAACCTTCAGGACGTGCGACAGCCATTCGTCATACAAAAAAGAAAAAGGTCGCCCGTTTTATGAGCCTTACCTTTGTGCTGATGAAGATTAGGACTAATTGTAATTGTTAGTATTTCTTCCTTTCTTTAGGAAAGTTTTGAAAACATCGAACTGCCGTGCGGAGGTCGCCATGTATCTCGGCACACAACATAGGACGGGATTGACCTTCACCTGCTCATCAGCATGAATCGAATCTGCCAGGCGAAGGCGAAGGTAAAATGAACTAATCGAATTGCTTCGTAGAAATTGGGCAGTAAAAAGTTTATTAACGTTTATTGCTATATTGGCTGAGATTGGAAGTACAGGTTCGGAAGAGCTACCGTCTTAACAGTTTTTAGAAGCATTTATGGCCTTCGGTTTACTGCTTGTTGGGTGAAAGTCAACTTTTAGAAATAATACCATCATCTATCTTTACTAGCACAATGACGCACAAGCTGAGAGTTGAGTAGTTTCTTTTCTTTTGTCAACTAAGAAAAAGAAATTTATCCACAAGTTTATAAGGTTTAAATTAACGAGCATCTCACGTTTACTAATACCAATCACTAGCGATTCCCACTTCGAAGGGTCTTAAAAATCAATTTTAACCTATCAACACCTTCGCCGCAATTCCCACCGGGTCAGTTCACCATCCAGACCAGTTGTGGCTCAATCAGACGGTCTATATACACTTTTCGATTAATCGTTTCCGATAAACCCATAGCCAATCATTCGATTACCCCGACAGAGACTGTTCAGCCAATCGCTGAACTTCACGGTACGGATTCCACGCAGCTGCTCTTTTGATTCGAACCGCCTGCGATCCCGGAACGTACCGCCCCTGCTAGGGTCTCTCGGTAAGCCGCCAACAAAGACTCATTTTACAGCAGTGCACAACAACACAACAAAGGAGATGAAAGTTCCACTAGGTTTTACCGGGGCCCGCACACAGGAAGGAGGAAAATGTTTCAATGTTATCTCGGCAAGTCATTATTGCTTTGTTTTCCACCGCGCGTCCTATTGTGGAAGGATTATTTTTTTTTATCCGTTATTAATAATCACCAAGTTTTAGTATGAAGAAGCGCGACTGCCAAGCCGACTTAATGCCAACAGTAATGTGAAAATGAAATAATGAAGAAATAATTTAATAATTATTTTACTTGAGCAATCCTCTGCTCAGAAGTACACCATTGTGGGCATTTTATCCGTCGTGAATCTGAGCGCACTTTGAAGCGAAAGCAAAGCTGTTAACCCTTTTCCCTCGACTCCCGGAGAGCAGCTGTTGCACGGATTACACGCGGAACCGCCATAGGCGTGCAGCTTGCAGAAAACCGCCTCTTTTAAACAAATCGATGCGGTACGTTGCGCTTTTTTTCTCTTGACTCGGCGATCGATGTTTAGTTTGCGACAAACCTTTTCGGTAAAGCCTGACTGCTTTTAATTAAAAGCATCGCATTAATTCAGTTCCGTTTGTCCTTGATCCGAATTTCGAAAAATTAAACTGACCATAAACATGCAAGCGCGTCCGCCATTGCTCTTCAATTTGCAGATAATTAAAGAAATAATAATTTCATGATTAATGGCCGACTGTTTACACACTCGGCAATAGTTAATTGCCTAGCAATAGGGCAGCTATCTTTTTTCCCGCTCGTGGCTGGTTTGATGTTCAAAGACAGCCGCTTCGGAGTTTTATTTTGCCAATGCGCCATAATTACGTTTCGAATTTTTGAGTTGAAATGTGCCAATTAATGGTACGATCAACAGCTGATGATTATTGGTTAACGTCAAGTCATGAGTAGAAAAATAATTGCCATCACCACTAATAGCTAATAGTTGGTGAGGCTTTAAAATTATACCTTATTGGGGGCTCAATGTTATCTTTAGAAATTTGGACACATGTTTCCATTTTTTTTTTATTTTGATTATTACTTGCAGTCCTTCTTTTCTATGGAATAGAAAAAAAACGTATTTGTGAACATATTTATACAGGTTATTTAAAAAAAAAAGCTTTCGACAATTTCAGGCAACGAAAAAAAAAATTAACTAGCTTCTGTTTAAAAATTCTGAACTGAAGTGAATAGGAATATTTCAAAATATTCACAATATTGATCAGTACCATTTTTTCATTGTTATGGTGCATAAACATATACAATTGTGAAGTGCAAACAACTGTTAATCGATTGTTTTCGATCGGCTAGAAAACTTAATTAAAATACAAATACCAAAAGTAATTGAAATTCAAAATTTGGAAACTTGTTCGAGAATACTGAGAGCTAATTCAGGGGCTGGGTTTTGTCGTTCAGTTTTTGGTGACTGTTAAATGATATTTTGATGTGGCTAGGTGCCAACATTTCGGCGAATATTTGAAGCAGCTTTATGGAATTCTGCGGAGTTGATGAGGAAATTTCGTTCAAATGAACGTTTTCCTTTGAAACATTCACCATTTAAGCTGATTATAAACGACATAATGAAAGGGAAACAGTTGAAATAATGCCACAACAGATGCTGATTTAGATACTGCATTTTCACGCGGAACAGGTAAAACATGAGTGTTTTTGATTGGTAGAAAGCTTTGTATTTGCTCTGGATTAGAAAACACGTGATTTTTCCTCAGATAATCCAAATGTGAATTTTATTGAGGCTTATCAGTTGTAGTAGATGAACTTTTGGAAAGTTTGTAATTTAAAAATTTTAATCTTTATTAAAATTTAATCAATAGACAAGTTGTGGAAAATTCACGGAAAAAAACACGCTGAACAAAAACTGTACTAAAGCTTTTGAGATACCTACCTTTTTTTAAGATTCCACCTACTAAACATATACAATAGATTTTATCTCAAAAAGGCTTAGGAGCAGACAGTACTCTCTCAGAATTAATTGAATCTTCTTGGGTATGTAGACCTTACTAAACTAAGCAATTCTGCGTACTAATTTTTTTTTAATTAATCTATACTAACATTTGAATAAGGCTGAAGTTTTAAAACATTTTTTCCAGGTCGATACATACATCTAAATATGTCAAGAGTTAGAGAATAGTTGTCAAGGAATGGCTTCTAGGAAATCGCCTAAATTATCATTGAAAAAATTTTAAAAATTGAATTTGAAATTTTACACTGAAAAAATTCTGAGATCACAATTTTGTTCAGATAGATCCTCCGCTTTTGGATGCTGTCCAAGCATCGGAAAGACGTGCTACCGGAAAAAACTCTCTTCTGGGACCTTCATTGCAAATAAACAAAAACACACTGAGCCCGAACAATGCCCACAAAGAGGAGAACAAAATCACATGCGCGTGTGGCAGAAGGTGTTGATTTCAATGCAACACTCAAATTTCGAAATCAAAAAATTCATGATTTCTACTAACAAAATCAATATCAAAATAAGGGAAAAAGGTAAAATTATAAAAATTTGGGATTTTAGTATCAAAAATTTGACCGGCACTTCAATGAAGTATTAAAAAATAAATTAAAACCATTGTAAACGCGTAAAAATCAAATCCGTGTGAATAGGAGGCGTAAATTTCGAAACTCGTGTATAAAAACCGGCGTTAATTCCGAAATCTGCGTGAAAAAAATACATAAAATTACCACGTAAAAACGATCATACACTCGTTGATGTTTCTAAAACATTCTACAATAACAATATTTATATCTTTATATCTCTTCTTTTTTAATAGTTTAATGACCTTCGAAATTTATTTAGTGGTAGCGCTCAAAAGCATCATCTTCTCTTAGAAAGTCCCCAGGCTAAATCGAAGCTCAATCGAACTTCGGGGTGTGGAACCTTAAAGCGGTGTAAGTTTCACTTTCATGATCGATAAAAAATGCACCAAAATTTTTCGTGAAGAACTATAATAGTTTCTCATGAAATAACCGAAATCGAAATTTTTTAAAACCAAATGTCTAAGAAGTTTATAGAACTTCAAGATCTGGTGTTGCCCGAAAACATTTTTTGACGTGGGACTACGTCTTTGTTTACTATACTGGGATGCATTCTGTAAAATTGGAAATGAAACTGGCAAATGTTGCGTCAGATTTCAAACGTTAATAACAGCACAACCACATGATGGATAACAATAACCAATATGTTGTTGGATAGATAAAATGTAGAACAATTTCGTAATATGCTAGTTATCACTTCAATTTCATTGCTAAGCGGTAAAATTGATAAAAGTTTCAATAACAAATTTACGCGAACAATGAACCAATTACATGCGAGCATTCCTAGCACAGACGACGTGAATGGACACCATCTGTTTCCTGTGATATTCTTTGTTTCAATATCGAAATAAAAATTGACAGAGTCTCACCGTCCCAATAGGTCAATTTATTTTTGCTTCCATGAGCTTAGACTAATATGTCTCGTAGGTAAAAGTTTTCCTAAAACTTTGAAACAATACCCATCCTTGAACAATTTCTAAACCTCCGTGTTAGGTTCTGAAGAACCTAATGAAAACTGATGTCTTGAAAGAAAACATGCTGGTAAAAGCAACAGTACCAGTGGAGTAAAAAACCGCAGGTCTCTCGTCGTTTATGATTGCAGTGGTACTCTTCTATTCGTACTGCAGCGGTACACTTTTGTTCGTGCATTTCTATTCGTGTGCAATTGAGGAAAAACTGCAATGCTGCTGTTGATGGCGATTGAAAGTTTATCTCATAAATATGATTACCATAATTTACTCAACAAGAATTGTAAATTTTTGCAACGGATATTTATTTAAATTTATCTTTGATATTCACTAAATAATCGTGATTGGATAGTATCGAAAGGAGTTAATTCCTAAATATATACATCTATAGAAGAGTAAGAGCCTGCGAATGCTTGTGATTTTATTGTTTATTTACTAAGATTCATACAGAATCTATTTTCACATTAAAAAATTGTTAGATGATATATTATTATTCTAAGCTTTACCATAATAAACATATATTACCTGTATTTGTAATACAGCGAATGTAGTTGTTGGCAAATGAAAAAAATTGTCAAGCAAAAAATAAAAATGTAATTGTGGATTGCAACGATTTATTGCTGGAACTTGTTAATGATTTCGTTTAAAATATCGTCTTATGTTGCCAATTAATCAACCTTTGTAAGGGCTTCCATATTATTTTGAAAGTAAGATCCATATTATAGATTTGATTTAATTAGAGTTAAATAAAAAAAGACCATTCATTATGATAACGTAAGTATTATTGGATTTGGTTGTTGAGGATATAGAGTTAATTCTGACTTTAACGCATTATGAGAAATTCTAGGTGCTCCTTCAACAAGCACGATATGCTTGTGCCTTGTCAAATACATGTAAAAAAAAATACTGCAAAAAAAATACTGCAGGCATAATATCGTCAGATATAAACGATATTCTTTCGAGTGTTGTTGAATATATTTCAAAAATTGATTTCCAGGGGAGGCTGAAAATAAAAATACGTACAGTCGCTGAGCAAACACAATGATTCTGTTTGCAGACTCTGCGTATTTTGTAACAAAAAGATCCCCTATTTACAGTGTTTAGTGCTACGTCACCATATCATACAACCCTAGGGCTGTATACCTTGTAGTATTTATGAAAAAAAATTGACTTTCTGGGAGAGTTCTCCAGCTCGAAAATTTTCTGACACCCGTGAAAGGCGATCTTTAAGAGAATTTATTTTAGAGACAACAGCAGACAAAAAAATTCTACTCCACTCGGAACATGGTTGTAGTTCGACAGGTCTACAGTCTGCATCGAGTCCATAGATCGTCTTCCACCTGATCGATTCACCTTGCCCGCTGTGCACCTCTTCGTTACGTTGTTGATGGATTGGTTTCAAGAACCATCCTTACTGGGCTGTCGTCCGACATCCTTACGACATGTCCAGCACAGCACAATCTGCTAATCTTGGCGGTGTGGATGATAGATGGCTTTCCAAGCAGCTCTTGCAGTTCCCGGCTCATTCGTCTTCTCCACGTTCCGTTGTCCATCTGCAGTCTTCCGAAAATGGTACGCAACAACTTCCGCTCGAAGACCGCAAGGCGCGTTGGTCCTCCAAAAGCATAGCTCATCACTTATGACTGTAGAAGAATACCGACTTGATTAGTGTTTTGTAGATGAGCAACTTGGTGCAGCGGCGAATTCCACTCGATCGGAGCGTCTTTCAGAGACCAAAGTATGCACGATTTCCTGCCTTATGCGCCAACCGATGAATTTCTTTACTGGTATAGTTGTCGGCAGTTACCAGTGAGCCCAGGTACACGAACTCGTCGAGCACACTGAAACACTCTAAACCGCTGTTTCTTCAATCCCTTTTTGCTACATAACAGGAATTGATTTGGGTCACTCTCTTGCCTATCTCCTCAATATTCTTATAATTTACATTTTTTCATGGATTTTACATAGTGCTGCTTGAAACAAAAATCCACAGCCAAGATGATCTCATCCAGAATGAATCGAAACTAAAAACATACGTTATATCGAGTGACGCTGTACCGAGGTTACGTTATATCGAAAAAGTAACGTAAATACAACATCAAAAATACGAATAATAATCTACGGCTGGTAAACGGCTGGATATTGCGTACCATCGGTGCAAAGTGCACCTACAGGAATAGAATAGACCCCACACGTGGTCCTTAGTCTCTTATGCAGCCACTCTTATCCCGACCTCCAGGCGGTGCCAACTGAGAGAAAAGCAACCAAGGGAAGATCGCATAACTAACCCCAGTGGGAATTTAGTTGTATGCTGACAGGGAAAAGGGCTCTTTTGAGTTTCCGAGTGTCTGTCCTCCATGTTAGGAGCGACTCAAAACGGCGTCTGTACTCCAGGTTAGGGGCGGCCGACTACCGTCCTCGTGCCAACGTGGGACTCTAAACAGTGTTTTGCAGGATCGGGGGGTTGCATGGTGCGCAGGCCTTACAAGCCGCCACCGTAAAACACTCACAAAGAATGAACGAGGTACAAAGAAGTTCGGACTTCAACAATCGGCACAGACCCATACGACGAGTCTGCGTTTTCTATGCTTCTTCGAGTTGAAATTCGCACAAACAAAATTAATTCCCAAAATTGATGTACTCGGAATTCAGCAGAAACAGTGCGCTTGCCAACTTTAGAAGTTCTTGGCTCATGTTTTGTATTCAGAGTATTCTTCGGAGCAGTTAGCAGGGAAATACAGGTTCCCTGGAGTCTGTCTCAAGTCTCGACGTCCATTACGCTGCATGGTGGCTTTGGATAGACATATACTGATATTGGAACGATACAGAAAAGACAATAGATCAAATAACTGATCGCAGTGGAAAATGTACCCAACAGGAAAAAAAAAGATTAAAGGATGGTGGCATTTAATTCTGCTTCTCGTAACGGTTCGGGGCCTTTAAAACCCTAAACATTCGTAATGTAGCTCAAGTTTTGACATCATACACGAAAGTCTTGCTGCATTTTTCGCCACATCTCGAATGACTTACGGGCTTGTGGTCTTGTGGTCACTATAGGAAACACTTTTCTCCCGGATCTTGGCTTTCGATGCTAGAGAGAGACAATCAGCTGTGTGTGGTTTTGATCTCCTTTCTATGGGTATTATTTTTCGTGCTTAGTGTTTTGTCGTTTGTTTACGATAAAGTTACCGCCAAATCAAATGTTCTACGGGAATACATCTTTTGGATACTCGGACATCCAGAATCGGAGGTGATGAGGCACTTTTTGACGGAAGGCTATATTCGAGATTTATAACATGATCGCTCGGCTCTGCGATTACGGGCCAATGGACAGCATCAAAATCAGGAAGCTGGCCAACTCAAATCTTGTACCAAAATCTGTTCACGATGCTAGCGAGGGTTCCAGTAGTCTTGAGAAAGACTGAAGATAAAGGGTCTGCCTAATTATTTCACACCTCAAACGCATATTGTATAGACTTGTGAAGAATGCAATAAAAATTGAATGGAAAATATGAAGAAAAACTCTTACCAAACAAAATTAGTCCCGTTATTTATGATTCACTTGTTAATACGCATATGATAAAACCAACTCACATGATATCAAAAATGCACGCTAAACTATCTCTACTCAAAATTTCAATTATTTTTACCCAACGGATCAAAAGACAGAGCAAACTTACAAATGAAAATCTTATTCTATCTTATTACAGACGATGTGATAATATATGACGTGAATCATTGAAGTGTTTCTTCTTCTCATACCTTTCATTTTCGAACTTCTGTTCGTGACATTTAAACCCTCTGTTCGCGATTAAAGTTTACTAGTTTGCCGTTTGGTTGGTAAACGGCTGGGCAGTGCGTACCAGCAGTACACCCGTACTAGTTGGCATAAGATAGACCCCAATGTGGTCCATAATGCCCAGCAACTCCTATCCCTACCTCCACGTGGTACCGACTGGGATACGAGCAACCAAGGGAAGATCGGTAAACCGGTGGGAACTTGGTCGTATGCTGACAGGGAAGGGAAGCTTGTCCGAGCGTCTGTGCCCCATGTTAGGGACGGCTTAAACAGCGTCTGATCCGGAGCGGACGGCTGAATTATGAAATGCGGCGTCTCGCCAGCTACACCCAAGACGGCAGCCCCGTCGCGAGACTAGGCATCCGCAGCCCTAGTAAGGCAGCATGCCGAAACATTAAAATACTACGAACAATCAAGAATTGAATACGGACCGGAACAATTGGCAACGACCTAGGCGACGAAATAAGGACGACGATTGGAAGCTCGGTACATGGAACTGTAGCTCGCTGAACGCCCCGGGTGGCGACCGGATTCTGCTGGATCAGCTAGAGCCCCGCTACTTCGACATCGTTGCGCTCCAGAAGCTTTGCCGGAAAAGAGAGAAGGTACGGAGGATTTGTGGCCGCAGGGCACAGTACTACCAGAGCGGCGGCACAACTAATGAGCTGGGTACCGGCTTTATAGTGCTGGGCAGGATGCAGAGTCGTGTGATCAAGTGGCAGGAGATCAGCGACAGGTTGTGTTTGTTGAGAATAAAAGGCCGGTTCTACAACTACACTATCCTCAATGTGCACTGCCCTTACAAAGGAAGACCCGATGTAGAGAAAGAAGAGTTCTACGCACAGCTGGAGAAACTCTACGATAGCTGCTCGCGTAGAGACTCAAGATCGTCATCGGGGACATGAACGCGGAGATCGGTAGGGAAGAAATGTACAAGCCGGTGATCGGCCCGCATAGCCTGCACACCGTAATGAACGATAACGGCTAGAGATGCGTCAACTTCGCAGCTTCCCGAGGACTGGCAGTCCGAAGTACCTTCTTTCCCCGTAGGGACATCCACAAAACCACCTGGAGATCACCTGACCAACGTATAGCAAATCAAATTGACCATGTTCTCATCGACGGCCGTTTCTTCTCAGACATTACAAACGTTCGTACCTATCGCGGTGCGGATATTGGCTCGGACCACTACCTAGTTGCGGTATCATTGCGCTCGAAACTGTCGACCGTATACCACGCGCGACATCGCCGAACTCCGCGGCTCAACATTAAGCAGCTCCGGAACTCCCAGGCTGCGAAGGAATACGCGCAACAGCTTGAAGCGGTGCTACCCACAGCGGAGGGGCTGGGCGCATTGCCTCTCGAAGCAGCTGGTGCAGCATTCGCACAGCTATCGTGGAGACCGCAACGGCGACACTAGGAGTGGAAGCACCGAGTGGCAGAAACGACTGGTATGACGGGAAGTGCGAGGCAGCGGTGAATGAGAAGAACCGGACCTGGGCGATATACCTGGGCAGGTCAACAAGAGAGAACAAGGCCAATTACAAACGGGCATGGAACGACATGACCACGATTCTCAGACGAAAGAAGCGCCAGCAAGAGGATCGTGAGCATGAGGAGCTAGAGCAGCTATACCGTGCCAGTGAAACGTGAAAATTCTATGAGAAGGTAAACCAGTCCCGCAGAGGCTATGTGCCGCAAGCCGACATGTGCAACGAAGGATGGGAACCTTCTCACGGATGCCAGCGAGGTGGTCGACAGGTGGAAGGAGTACTTCGATGGACACCTGAATGGCGAAACAGTAAACAGAAGCGGAGCAGGAACTGACCTAGGAGCACCAGCAGCGGATTACGAGTACCAGCCCCCGATATTCACGAAGTTCTTTGTGAGATCGGGAACCTGAAAAACAATAAAGCCGCAGGCAAAGATGGACTGCCGAGCGAGGTCTTGAAACATGGAAGAGAGGCGCTGGCTAGAGCGCTGCACCGGGTCATTTCCAGGATTTGGAAGGAGGAAAAACTGCCAGACGAGTGGATGGAGGGAGTCATCTGTCCCATCTACAAGAAGGGCGACAAGCTGGAGTGCCGCAACTACTGCGGTATCTCGCTTATCAATGCCGCCTACAAAATACTCTCACAGATCCTGTTCCGTCGTCTATCACTTTTAACCAGGAGGTTCGTGGGCCAGTACCAAGCGGGTTTCATGGGAGCCCGTGCCACCACGGACCAGATCTTCTCAATCCGACAGTCGCTAGTACAACGTGCCCACACATCACATCTTCATTGACTTCACGGCGGCCTATGATACAGTCGATCGAGAACAGCTATGGCAGATCATGCACGACAACGGATTTCCGGATAAACTGACTCGATTGATCAGAGCTACCATGGCGCAAGTGATGTGCTACGTGCGTGTTTCGGGGATACTCTCGAGTCCCTTTGAATCGCGCAGAGGGTTGAGACAAGGTGATGGACTTTCCTGTTTGCTGTTTAACATCGCCCTTGAAGGTGTGATCCGGAGGGCGGGCATCGACACGAGGGGCATAATTTTCACAAGGCCTGTTCAGCTTCTGGGCTTCGCGGATGACTTCGACATCATATCACGTAACTTTGCGACGGCGGAGGAAACTTACGCCCGACTGAAAGCCGAAGCTGGACGGATCGGACTGCGGATAAATGCGTCGAAAACAAAATACATGCGAGCGAGAGGCTCCAAGGAGAACAACAGCAGCCTCCCAACTCAAGTCTCTGTATACGGTGATGAGCTTGAGGTGGTCGATGAGTTCGTGTATTTGGGGTCACTGGTAACCGCCGACAATAACACCAGCAAAGAGATCCAGAGACGCATCCAGGCAGGAAATCGTGCCTACTTTTCACTTCGGAGGACACTTCGATCGAATCGAGTGCGACGACGCACGAAGTTGACGCTGTACAAAACCCTGTTAAACCGGTAGTCCTCTACGAGATCGAGACAACAACGCTTCTCGCAAAGGACCTTAACCCTCTTGGAGTTTTTGAATGAAAGGTGCTGCGGACTATCTACGGTGGAGTACAGACGGACGACGGAGAATGGCGACGGCGTATGAACCACGAATTGCACGCGCTGCTTGGAGAGAATCCCATTGCACACCTGGCGAAAGTTAATAGGTTGCGGTGGGCCGGTTATGTCGTAAGGATGCCGGACGGCAACCCTGTGAAATCACTTCCCTTCAGCAACCCTGCGGGCACCAGAAATAGAGGGGTGCAGCGTGCACGAAGGCTCGACCAGATCGAAGGAGACTTGCGGGTGATGAGACGCTTGGGGAACTGGCGAAACACACCCCAAACCGAGCAACATGGCGACAAATTCTTGAGACACAACGGCTCTCGTCTGATTGGTAAGGTAAGTTTGCCGTTGGTATTATTTTAACACTTTTTCGTCGTTTGTTTCAATCATTTGTGAAATTTGGATATCAATAATATATCTAGTTGCTAAAAAAGTAAAATTTAGTAATGAAAGCTACATGTTGGAAAACTAAAGTATATAAGAGCGTTCAGAATTCGAATCACATTTTGGAACAAGGATTTATATTTCGAACAGTCAAAAATCATTTCTTGTTTAGTATGTTTAATCGCGACAATGCATGGAACAAAAATCCTTAAATCGCCCATCGCACCTTTCAACAATCTATCTTATTTATAAATTATTATTTATGGAAAAATTCACAGAACAACAGATTCCACACAGAATACAAAGTGTTCGGAATTTGAATGAAACCCGAATTTTAAAACCTTCTATATTTATAAAATACGTAACACTTTATTGCAACAAAATTAAAATAAAGAAAAACAAGAGTTTCACAAAATAAACAGAAGCTTATTGGAACACATTCCGATTTGAAATGTGATTCGCACTTAAAAGCACTCAATGAACGTTAAGTGTAGTGCTTTCAATGATTACGAACTACATGTAAGTTTTTATTTCTGAAGTAGGTACAATCGTTTTTTTCAAATTGAGAGTGGATAAAAGTTGCTATTAGAATATTTGAGCAGCCCAAAAAAACTGATCTAAGTATCCCTTCCGCCGGCATTCATTTGATACGATAAACGAAATGTTATGAACTCAAACTGACGTCCGTTACCGCTCGTCATGTAAAAAAAAAAACAGAACTTGACCTCGTAACCAATTCGCACGACAACGACCGGCGGCATTTGGCGGCCATCAACGTTGCCACTGATTCCGGTTCGGACTGCGGTCAGTCGGTCGGTCTACGCTGTTCGTGCGGCTATAATTAGCATACATGCAGATAATGATTTAATAAATTGATGAACGAATTCGACTGGTTGGATGGTGCTCTTCGCTGGTTCCCCACCGCCGTAACTGCTCCGTGACGACGCCAGCCGGTGAACAAATGACAGCTTAATTCTTTGCCGGTTGGTTGTTGCTCGAGCGGGTTTAATTTTGAAATGATTAGCTTTTGACAGGCCGATTGTTGATTCGAGTTTTTATCTGCCTTCTTCTTCGTTATTAGTATTATTTTTTGGCCAAACTAATTGAATGTAAAAGCTTTTACCTACCGCAGCGAGAAGGTTGGATGGTTGTTGTTTTTTTTTTCTTCGCTGTCAGACTGACTCTAAATCAACTGGGGATCACGGTTGAACGGTTGGAGGAAGCGGCGGCGAGGCTTACCACACATACATATATTTACATTAAGTAGTTAATTTCGAAATTATACAATTATAAAAATAACATCTCGATTTATTCGATGGGCAGCACAAGGCACTCGTCAGTCAACATGGGTGGTCGACCCGGGATCGTATGCGCTCTCACCCGTTCACCCACTTGGGGGTGGGGTTTCGCGTAACCGATCGCCGGTTTCGGGCTGGCAGAGTGCGATTGAATAATAAAGTTGTATGAATGTGCGATGACCGCATACCAACAGCAGTAAGCAAGCGAGAGAGAATTGACGACGACGGAGGAAAAAGGGAATTAAACCGCACACTCGTTCAAACACACACACGATCGCATGACCACTAACCGCAATGGCGTGAAGCGGGCAGCGAGACAAACTCGAGAGATATGTGTGTTGGCATGGCTTAGAACAAGTTAATTCTCTTCGATTGCTTCATTATACTGCGTTCGAGCGGGCGTGTTTACGTGCGAAGGGACGAAAGCCACGCCTACTGTGCGAGTAAACGTGCACTCATACACGTACACCGATGGTGATCAATTAGAGCGCACATGTTTGAGTTGATATATTTATTTATGTTGTATCTCGTTCGTTCATACAGGGGTGGTATAAGACTGTCTCGTTTTGGTGTTACTAGTAAGCGGTGGTTGCTTGTGTGCGTTGAGTAAACTGAACTGCCTAACTTAACACCCTGGGGGTGGGAAGAGAGCCGATGCTATGGATTCGCGTGGGAAAGAACAGGAAGGAGTGTGCACCTTAATAGAGATACAAGGAGAAGCAGCAGCAGCAAAAAATAAACCAGTCAGTTCGGTTGAGCTCTCACTCAGCTGTCAGTCACTGAGGCTCAGATCACAGGTGACATTTGACTATGTCACATCACAATTTATAATAGAGGATAGCTCTCTCGCTCGGATCAAGATCGGATCATCTTTCGTGTGTATGTTCTTTTCCTCGTTCGTCGTTAATTGTGTGACTAAGCCTGCCGAAGCCCTCTCAGGAATAAGAGCTCAGCTTCGTCTGTTTGTTTTTGACTGACCGCCACGGATCGCAGTGATTTTTCTTGGCCATTGCGTACCCTTCGTTACTTCGTCGCAGTCGTTCTCCGTGGACGCACGAATTTCGAGCCCTCGAGTGTCGTGTCAAGTGAGTTATGGATGACAAGTTCCAGTGACGATAGAATTAGAGGAAGTGGAAATTAAGATCTGCTAAGTGATTGAAAAAAAATAAAAACAACCAAACGGGCAAACCAGTGATAGAGAGTTTGCAGTGAAGTGATAAACAATTGTGACAATATTTGCCAGCATGGCATTGGAAGATCGTTGTAGTCCTCAAAGTGCACCCAGTCCGCCACACCATCATCACCACAGCCAAAGTCCGATCAATTCTGCAACCGCTACAATGTTGACCACCACGGGAGGAACTCGCGTCTCGCCTACTGGCGACGAGATGTCGCCACTTGTACCGATCTCCCCGGTTCATATCAAACAGGAGGTGATGGATCCGATTCCCCCGCAGCCAACGCAGCAACCGAGCATTTCTTTTTCGATTACCAACATTTTGAGCGAGAGTTTTGGAAAAGTACCCTCCGCACCGGCTGGTCCGATCCACCACCATACAGTGAGTCCTATGGCAAGTCCTCCGTGCAGTTCGGACTCCAACAGTCCCAGCGGCCCAATTATGCACCTCAATCATCCGGGTCTTCACCAGCAGCGAAGAGACAGCCTGTTTCGGCCTTATGATATTAGCAAATCACCTCGATTATGCTCCAGCAATGGTAGCAGTAATCACAATCCTTACCATACCGACAGTGAATCGCAGGATTCGAATTGCTACGAGCCTCAAGCTGCTGCTGCAGCAGCAGCAGCTGCTAGTATGCTGATGTTCAACAACAACCATTACCACCCCCGAATCCCAACACTGTACGACTTCAGCACGAAAACCATACCCAGCATAGACCCTCGGTCACCGCTGCTGAACGGGTTCAGCGCCACCAGTTACCCCAAGCTGCACGAGGAAATCATCAACAGCCACCGGAAGTTCCAAGCCAAACTGTTGGAGAATCAGGCAAAAGCGGCGGCCGCAGCAGCTTCACTGCATCCGCACTCGATGCCCCCGCTAGGGTCCTTGTGCAAGACGGTGTCGCAAATCGGGCAGCACGTGGCCTCCTCCGCCGGGAGTGGCGTTATGAACGGCACAACGCCTCTGGACAGCCGTAGTAACGCCAGCAATAGTCCCAAACTGAGCCCGCGTCCCATTCCGAAACCGACGGCAACGGTGGCTTCCAGCCTGCCGGGCAACGGTGGTGGTGCCAGTAATGGTCACTCCGAGGGGAATAATATCGGCAATAATAATGTTAATAATAATGGAAATGGCAATAATAACGATGGAGCCTCGTCCGATGATGCCCGGTCGGAAACGGGCAGCAGCAAAGACGGCGACAGCGGAGGCAACCTGTGGCCGGCCTGGGTGTACTGCACCCGGTACAGTGACCGTCCCAGCTCGGGTGAGTGTTAACAAGTTGTCTTTTTAAGTTTAATAATTTATACTGTGAGTGAGTTAGAAAATTCGGCTTTTTATTTGCACCTTCGGAAAGGGGGACTGGAAGAGATGAATAGCGTATATAAAGCAGCCACGGTTCTGGTAGAATGGCGATGGTGTTTCTAAGCTGCTGCCTAATTGTTGATAAGTGCTGCTGAGCTTGTTCTTGTCAGAAATTGAAAAGGTAAAATAAAATTTTCGTCTGTGATATTTCAAGAGAAAATTACTCTTTGACGTATGTTTTTTGCTACGAAAAAAATTAGGGAAACAATTTCGTTAGTAATAAATTTAATAGGACATCAATTGGAGATGATTACGCACTTTTCATGTAGTTTGAAGTCAATTTCAGCGCACTTAGCAGAAGTAATCAGACTAAAATTTAGTTTGCAGGCAAATTTATTATATCACGCTCTGATTTTATCACCTTTTTCACCCGATTTTATCATCACATATCATTTCATTGAAAAAAATGTCAGGGTGAACTGAATTTCTGCATAGATTCAATAATTTAATAGTTTTTGCACAACTCAACTTGCAAAGAGATAAAAATTATGTTTAGCAAAAACATGCATTTCTATCTCACTTGTTATTTTGTTGGATTGATTACTATTTTTTCTACATTAAGATATGCGTTTTTGACATGTTTGAAGGAGAATAGTTATAATAAAATAATTACTGATTTCATCACTTCCCCTATTTAATCACCCCAAACAGCATCAGAGGAGTGATAACATCGGGTGATTGCCGTGATATTATTCCAGTGAAATTGAATGAGGAATTGAATCAAAAAGTTAAGGCATTATGAGTACTGAAAAAATTATTCTCTGAAGAAGAATTTTTACTTATAGGGACTAAATTATTGTCCCTAATTCTTCTTCTCGAGAGACGAAACGCAAGATTTTCATTAGATTTTTTCCAGTCTGCAGGTGTCCTTTTGAAATTACTCTTTATTTCAACTGAACGGTACCAAAAATCGTTTGAGCTCCACAAACAATATTACAGCCTAAGTAGTAACTGTGAAAATAGATATGTACTTCTTCGATTTTATATTTAAATCTTGATTTGATATTTAACAAATTTTAGAACTGTTTCATGATAAAAAATCGCTATATATTTTTTCATACCCAACAAATTTAGCAATACGTTAAAAAAGCGACATCGAGCTGCGGAACAAAAAGATTTAAATGTTGCATTGTCAGTTTAAACCTCAAAAATGCTTACGACAGAGTGGGTCTGTTCGACTTGGGAGTCCGATGAGTGTGGTGCTTTTTGTCTTGTACATAGAGCCTTTATTGAGAAACACACTTGTTTATGACAAGTTCAGAAATGTGTTTGCTTATGCTGAAGATATTGTTGTTTGTTTTAAAAATATTTCTGATATAATTGCCTAACTCCTATCCTTGACTCTAACGGATTGACTGCCCAGATTCTTTTGAATTGCCGTAAATCTTGTTTTACACGTTCCAATAACGCTAATGTAGGTCCACAAAGTACACGTGAAGTTGGAGTTCTGAAAATTTTAGCGGTCATTTTTATGAAAACATGGAGTTTAATGGTTACCGCTAATTCCGGAGAGTTAGTTATAAACATTAAAGCTATAGTGAAACTCCATAACGTTCGTCAGCATAATATTTTAGAATGGAGCATAACGCTGAACAGTTTTGTGTTAAGTTTGAATAACACTGGTGGAAATATTTATAACGCCACTATCATTATTGGTGTTAGTTTTTTACTCAGTGTAATTGTCAATTTCAATAGTTTATTATCTTATTCACACTAGTATACCCAACCTAATAATGGAAACATTTTTAGTTATTACTGTGTTTGTGAGCATGGAATATTTTTTTTGTGTATTAAAAGTTGGAAATAATAATAACGCCATCATGTTAGTTTCTTAGTTCAGTTCGCTAGTTTGTGTCTGACTTCAACATTATTAAAATAACGTAATTTTCCAGATGTTTAAGGACCATGCTAGAGGGAACGTTTTTAACGAAAAACGAGCGGAATAAAATCATTGTTTGAAACGAAGAAGGGTTTTCTACTCCCGAGATTGTTCGTAGACTTGATGGGAGTAGGAATGTCGTATAAAACTGTGCCTATTTGGTGCTCAATATGCTACAAGGAAACGTTCTAGCGGACGTTCATGCTTAACAGGTAGAGACAACCGGCAGCCAAGCGCCTTGCTGTTGAATCCAAGCTTTCATCAGCTGAAATAAATGCAAAAATGAACATTCTAGTCGCCAGTCGACATCCAACAAGTTTAAAGATCCGGCTCAAACTTTTCATACAGGAAAGTAGTCGCTATAATACGACTCCTTCCGCGGTATACAAAAAAACGCGCTTGAATTTTTTCGAGAAATACCAATTTTAAAGTACAAAATGGTCTAGAGAGGTTTCCAGTGATGAAAAAGTTCATTCTTGACAGTTCGGATGTTTCGGGAGACGAGACAACCTGGCAACTTCAGAGGAGGTGCCGTAATTGTTTGGACAGCCATTTAAACGCAAATAAAAAATTCCAATATGCTTTGTATAAAGCAGAATGAATTCCGAGAAATACTGGGTATGGCTACAGTTATTAACAAAAATGTTAGTTTTCAGCAATATATTGCTTTATTTTAGGCAGCCTTTAACACCAAAAAACTTTTAGAGGTCCACAATTTTGCTTTAATGGGTTGACGATCGTGTAGTTCGGACTTGAATTCTTTTAAGAATGAATGGGGAATGTTATCAGTAAATTTATTTGCACAGGGCATGAAGTTCGAAACTGCTGAACAGCTGAAAAAAGCTATCATCCACGAGTAAGCTAAAATTACTCCCAATCAGTGTTGCGAAATTTCTACAGAGAAAAATGAAAATGATACAACAGCAGTTTCACCCTCACTCTCTTCAAACTGATATTGAGTGTCACCCGTGTCAATTATCGGTCAATAATCATGTCAGTGATATAAATGATATATCTTAATTAATATCGAAATTATTTGATCTGAGCCAATTCATTGCTTGAATTCAATGAAGCAGATAGGCACCTTCATCCTATACCGCATAAACATCGCTAAAGCAACATAGTGTGTGCGAAATCACAGAAATGCTGCCAGTCAGCATTACCACTGTCAACTGATTGGAGCTGAAAGCAATTATCACTTTCAGTTCGTTCGTGGTGATACTGATATTCGTAGCTCTCAGTGTCAACTGAGAATCTGTCACTGACAGTAAAAATTTGCAACCCTGCTCCCAATACGCTGAAATCTCTTATACATTCTATGCCAAGGCGGCTTCAAGAGTCTTATACAGAATAAAGACAAAACAACACATAACTAATCTCATTTACTTTTGAATTTTATCGCAAATTATTTGATTAGAAAAGTTTTTTTTTTTCAAAATGATGTTATATTACGTACTTTGAAATGATGAAATGATCCAACTTTTTATGTATAGACTTAATATTCAAATGATCAACTGGCACAAAAAAGTATATAATCGTACAAAAATCATAGAAATACAACAAAAAATTATCTTGTTAAAGAACTTTATAAAAAGCAATACATATTAAAGGGGGCGTTATAATTATTTCCACCAGTGTATGGTCTGTAGTTCAAATAATTCCAACATCTAATCTACCTCTCGATCTAGCTTCAGAATTCAAAATCATGTCTTTTGTAACAAAGATGCAAATGGAATTAACATGGAGGAATATGATTTGTTGAATGATATTTTGTTTTGTTATAAGTTATCGCGCAACGCTCGTTAGGGTGCCAATCACTGTATGAAAAAATTGTAACCAGAAAATTTCTCATAAAAACCCTGTACAAAATGTTCATCTGCCCGAAAAAACATCCTATAAAAAATTTCAGCTCAATCGAACTTTAAATGGGGTGGCGCAAAGCAATTGAAGTTTTTTTTAAATACCGAAAGGGTAGTTTTTCGGATTTCGGTGAACATTCTGAGCCAGATATCTGAAACGTCAAGATCTGGTGTCATCTGAATTTTTGTTTTTTTTTTCGAGAAAATCAGCTCTCTGGGACTCCCTTTTCATTTTGTTTTTCTTTCACAATTTATGCATCATCCTATGTAGAATAAATGAACCACCCTAATCAAATATTATGTATTTGGTGCTATTTATGGTGTATATTATTAAACAAGTTATTTGGAGACACTAGCGATCAACTTCAACGATGATTCCTAATTTTTTTTAAAAAAAAAAAACAACTAAGTCTCAGAGAGCCGATTTTTCGAAGAAAAAAAAACTCAGGTGACACAAGATCCCGACGATTCTTGCATTTTTGAGCATCATACAAAAAAATCTGGCATCATACAAAAAAATCGAAAACCTTCATTTCACGTACGTTTGTGGATTTCAGAAAAGTCAAACTTTACTTGCTTGCTTGGGAAGGTGAACATTTTGTACAAGTTATTTTTTTTAATTCGAGATGACCATTCTGGTTTGCACCCCAATAAATAAATGCCCTCAATTGAATCAAAATTACCCCTTAATTAGAGAATTATATAGAAAAACGTAAGCTCCAAATTTTTATCATTCAATGATCGCCCTAAATTATTTGTGTTTGTTAATAATCGTGTGCCAAATAGTATAAAGGTCACGGTTTTTAAACGCTAGCCACATCTCCGATACAGTTTTCGATAAATACGGTTTAATTGATACTAACGAACATCAAATAAGGATTTTCCTCTGGGGTCAAAACGCGTTGGGATTGTTGTACCAACGTGATTCGACACGTAGGATAATATGAACGATTTAGAACTGACCAGTGACGAAACGTCGGACAGTAAAAAATAAACGTCGTTCTGCTGTTTCGAGATTGCTCAACCGAAAATACACCTAACGCTTTGGTAATATAGTTACTGTCTATAGTTGTAAAGTAAAGTAATACTTATAATTAATTGATTCGATGGAAAACAAGGAATGTATCGAAAAGTAGTCTTGAACAGTCTAACATCAAATTAAAACTGAAAACGTTCAGAAAGTTTCTACAGAAGTGAATTTTATCAAAGAATATTAAGTTTAAACAGCAATGAAATGGAAAAATCATGCTTATTGTTGATATTTAAAAAATTATCGAACCCCAGATTTAACTCCATCCATCAAATTCTGCAGTCTTTGCAGAATTTGATGGTCTTTGTGCACATTCTGGACGCTGCAAACCAATTCTACTTGAACTCTGACATATTCTTAGACACTGTACCTTTCCTTTTGAACTTGGCCTTGACAATTGTCTAGTAAGGTTCAATTGGCCGCAGCTTGGGACAGTTAGGTGTTGTAGAGAATAGCGGAGGAACCTCGTGCTTTCTACAATATGGAAGTCGTCTTTTCTTCAAGCATAAATTTTAGCATTCATAGTCGCGTTTGTGAAAAAAGTTGATGATCGCATGCCACACGATCGAATAACATGCCAAATGAGCACTTTTTGGCCAAATGGATCACTCTCTCCAATCGATTTGGTATGAAATTGAGGTCCCGGCAGCGTTTTGGAATCTTCTATGACATATGTTTCGACATCCATGAGAATGCACAGGTTGGGGTTGTTCAAAACACGGTCATATGAGCTTTCGAGCTCGTATTTCAGCACGATCTTGCTGCTCCGATGTTTGTTTGGCCACTTTTTGCTTTTTATTGGTCTTTAGAACATGTCTCTGTTTGATACGCTGAATCATCCCTGCACTGGTTTTGAACTTTTTGGGCAAATCACGACCTGTTCTTCTGAAAATAATTTACAACTTTTCGGTCTAATTCGGGATTACTTGGTCCGGGTTTTCGTCCACTTCTGCTGAAATCCTCGAAAGAACACTCATCACCGAACTTTGCGACGATTCGTTTAACACTTTCTGGACAAATTTTGAATTTTTTGCTATTTTGTGGTATGTAACACCCTTCTTAGTGCACCAATTGTGCAGATTAAGTAAGTTTCAAAATCCGCATAAAAAATCGCATTAAAAAGACCTTGGTATATTTTATTTTGCGTATTGAATAACAATTTTTTCTTTACATTTACTGTGTTATTATTTTTGCAATTTTCGCCTATTTTCTTTAATTTTTTATTCTTGCTCTGTATGCTTTCATGTTTTTTCCTGTTTTCCAGAACCAAAGGTCAATTTTTCTTGTATTTTACGATTCAAAAATTCTATGCTTCACTGTTTCCTATTTGTCTTGTCACCTATTTTTTATGAATTTTAATAAAACGATTTATCGTACGTTATGCCGATTAAATTCAAGAAATGTATCACGATCGGAACAATTTAGACAATTTTCAAAGTACAGAAATTTTCAAGTTATATTTTCATCATTTATATCGCATGAAATCATAAACAAATTACGCTCATCGAAACAATAAATCTGTCTAGTTAACAGAAACAATAATTTCTAGCAAACACGAAATTAATTTATTCAAATTTATCGTTTCATCTGATCATAGAATTTTCATTATGATCGAGACAAAAAATGTATCAATCAGACCAGCCATTTTTAGAAGTCAAATATTTTTTTCAGGTAGACAATATAATATAAGCTATTATTAACATTTTAGAACAGAAGTTTTGCTCAGAAAAACTTTTTCATGAATTATATCAAACATAGACAAAGTGAAGCAGTGAAGTCTAAGAAGTAAGCTGTTTCTCTTATGATCCCAAACAGGCCTTCGAAATCGACCAACAGTTCCAACATTAAAGCAAATATTTAGCACAGAAAGTGTCCTTACACGAAATAAAGGTGTTATGGAACCATTTTGTTGAAAATTATACTGTATTTTCCGAATATGTAATTAATTCGATTATCTTCTTTAGAAAACTAGGCAAGATAGCAATCGTATAAGCTCGAAAATGGATAATTTATTTAAATTTTTTTTTCTAATAATAATACTTGAAAAATCTCTTTCCGAACATTATCAGGAGAAGTTGTTTGATAATACTGATAACCGTTTGAAATAACTTTTCATCAAACATCAAACTCCAGCTTCGCATGACTCGACAGAATAAGTTACCTTCAAAAGGCGTTAACACTGACCCGCGGCAAAGCTCCGAGTGTTTGCTAAAAGACTTCCTTTACTCGCACATTCGTTTCTGTACGTAAAACTGATTAATTCACTAGTAATTACTGAAATTCCGCTAAAAAACAAGCTGCTCACACTATATTTTGCACAACACTCGTAGTTGATTTTTTAAAATCAAAACAAACGTCTGTCAAACGAAAAACTGTTGAACTTAAATGTAAATGCTCTTCTAAAATACTTGTATACGCATGAAAACTATAATTAAAATATATTTTCGGATCACACTGTAGACAATTTCGGTTTTCTTACGTATACCTTAATTAATTTTCGTGACTTTTATTAAGAGCTTTATTATATCAAACTTTGGGCATTCATTCGAAATTCGACTGAACTTTTACCTAATCGACGCGAAGGTAATTACTAGCCACACGCAAAAAATAAATAGGAAAAAACATCCACCGTGATCGTTATCATTTCCCCGTGAATTGTCCGTGTATTCACAGTGAGCCTCTCTACACAGTGTAATCAATTCGGACAGCAAAAAACCTCTCCCCGAACGCCGCCGCTCAGCCCGCCAATCGGACCAATCGCGATGGATAAAATCAATTTCCCCCGTTCCTCGCGTGCGCGTCCACCACCGGACCGAAGTGAAATGAATAGCCGTTTAATTGGAGAAATAAATAAATTTATTTAAACAGTCTCCAGCCTCTTCCGAACCAATGGAATTGACTGCCAGTCGCTAGATAAGCCGCGGTCCGCCACAATATGTCCACTGGAAAAATCGCTCCATTTAGGTCCAATGCGGTGTGCTTTCCATTTTATTGCATGCATCGCGCGCAGACCGAACTTAATTAATATAGTATTGATAATACAGTCGAACATAAATTGTGTGCCCTCCGCTGAACCTCCGCCGGCACTGATCTAGATAAGCTGCATCTCCTGGCTGCGCCTTCGCGGCGCTCGCTCGCTCGCTAGTCGAAGGATGCCATGAGCAAAGTGGGTTTCGCCTTGCAGTCCGCCGCCGCGTCGTTTTTCCCATTCGCCCCATAAAGACGGCTGATATTTCAATCGCTGCCCCATTAACGGCGCGTTATACTCTTCAAATATACTCTTTTATTACGGAATAATTAAAATTTATTAACTCACTTCAATATAGCGTTACGGCACATTAAGCCGGTCAGAAGAGAGGAATGCATTACTTCAATTACAAAATCTCGTTGTGTTCGACCCCGCCGAGCAGAACCACAAATTTGTTAGAGCTAAAAGCACCCGCTGGAAACAAAATTTGTCCGACATGCTTCCCTGATTTCCTCTCCCGAACAACATGAACAACAGCAGCACTAACAAGTTTCGGTTTTCATAACAGACGCGTTAATTGGAGTGATCATTTCCGCGCGGGTTGGTGGGTGGATGCGACGCAGCATAAATCGATCATCACCCGCCATAAAAACCGCTCTTCTATTCCCGATGATCAGCTTCCCGATTTCAAAAAAAAGGTTCTTTATTCTAACCGGCGGCAGAACCAGCAGCAACAACCTATCATCGAACATATTAATTTCGGGGGACTTTCAGCTCTGACATCTGTTCTCGGCTTTTATGGTCCCCTTGAAGTGTCACTCTTTGTCGTTTCTGTGTACGACCGACCGAGACGCGAGAGGTTTTTCCCTTCAGCTTACTTTGATCAATGGCGTTGGAAACCGTCGAATTTCGTCTGGTTGTCAGCGAGCGGTTCGAAGTGGATCAGAGGAAAAACAAATAAATAAACACAACCGTATGGAAGGACCGAGATTAATTGGAAGATGATCTAAGTTGTTTCCCGTGCAGCACGGTCATTATCACATAACATTGTCTGCTTTAGGGACGTGTAAATCCGATCTACTTAACCAATGAATAACTCGTAAATCAGTTTTGAACAGAGTTACATGGGGGTCCATAAGCAAATTGTCAATCGCTCTGTCGAAGCCGTGATTACGTAACTCCAACATTCAATGCGAACCTCGTGCCCTTTTCCAGCGCCCATTTAGGTCCAATCAAGCTGTAACAAATTGTAACTGGCCCGTTTTGTCCAGATAGCCATTCCGCGTTTGACAGTAGCAGATCACTGCGGGTGATCACTGGAAAACAACGGTGTAGGAAAAAAAAAAAGAAACACATGCCGGCACGTCCCGCGCATACCCGTGAACCATAAAGATCGAACAGGCAACAATTACGTGTCTGTGTGCGATGTGGTTACATTGGGTCCAAAACGAGAACGCACGCAACAACCCGCGCCGATTGAGGTTATCTGCTTCGACTAATATGGCCGCCTTTACAGTAGCCACATGGCTATCGACAATCGGCGCAGCCTTACTAGCTGATGAGAGATTGATCGGTAAAACTAGCGAAGGTGATAATCCAACGTCCCGATTATCAGCGCGCGTTGATTGAGACGTTCGGTTTGATCGTCTGCGGTCCAGCAGAATTGCGTCACACACAGCCAAACACCGCTAGGAAATCGATAAGTCGTCTTCCGTATCCATCAGGGTTGACATTTGCATAACTGGTGACCGCCAATAGATGGCGTCCTTCGCTTATGACTTCATTAGCAACCCACCCCTCGATAACGGTCGAGGCGCTTCGGGTTTATCAATGCATGTAGCTCAACTTGTCTCGCGACTTGCAAATATCACGAACCCGCAGACGGGGAGCATGTCGACAAAACCGGCGGCACTACTGTGACAAGCCACCCTAGGCTAATTATCTGTCACGCAATCTGTGCCTTTTGTTTGGCTGAGACTTGGCTGACCAATGCTAGCCGTAGATCTCTGCTAACTGTTGTGTGTTGACAAAGGCTAGCTCAGCTAGAATTCCAAACTTTTGACAGCTTACGTGCGGTTTCATTCCCGCCGCTGCTTGCCCGCCACTCACGGCATATTAAAATGTCAAATTATCGCGGCGCTCATTGTGAGCTGACGGGTAATTCTAATAAATATTCATAACTTGTAGACTTCTAGAGTAGTTGAAACCTGCGAAGCAGCCGCAGCCGAAGTCAATAAAATGAAAAACTTTAGCCTTATTTACGGTGCAAACTTGGGGGGCGAATTAATTATCGAACTAATATTCTAATTAAACTATCACTATTTGTTTGACCCCGAGTGCAACCGCCACCCGGCGACCGGAGAGAATGATTATTTCCTTCTCTACTAATTAGAATGATTATTTATTTTTATTAATTTAAATTGGCCGCCTGAGGCCCCTCGGCTGGGCCTTCAAAATTCGTCCAGAATTATCATACAGAAGCGATTTAGATTGTTTCCGCTTCGTAATCTATCTCGAGAGTACAGACGAAATAAGCGAGGAAATTTTCCTACTAATAATTACCGCCGAAGAGAAAGAGAAAAAGCGGGTTTGTGAAAAAGGTGCACGATAACTGTCAAATGGGGAAAGAGCGCTGGAATGTGCGAAAATCACGTTCTTGTCATAAGCGCTAGCGATAATTAGAGTTCTTCGCCCGTAAATCGTGGTTAATTACCACAATTCTCGCCGTTGACGGCGATGAGGACCGAGCCGACGGATGCGGACTCTGCGTGTTTCATAACGAATTATGATGGCAGTTTTCTAACGTGGTTTGACAGGTGGGATACAGTTCGGATCATTCGATGTGGGAGCTAATCATGCTTTTACGCGACCCCTAATTATGCGTATCCCGGGGTGATTTCACGACAGCGTTCACAGCCCGGTTGCTGCGATGAACAGCTCGAGTTTGTTACCGTACCGCATTGCACCGAAACGTGGCCATAAATTATAGTTCCGAAAAAAAATCGTGCGCTATCTCAAATGTGACTTAATTGAATTAGATAACAAACATTTAATTTTTATTTATACTCATGCAGGCGATCGTAACCAGTTTTTTTTTTTTTGCTGTCGCAATTCGTCGTTGTTTCTCACTCGCTCACAGTGCTATCGCGGCTTGTTACCACAGGCGCAGGCACCAACTTCACGAGTGACATTTTTATTAATTCTTTTCATTCTTTCTGTTTCCGTGCCAGGTCCCCGCTACCGTCGAACGAAGCCACCCAAAGAGAAAGGCGAAAGTGAGGAAAAACGTCCCCGAACGGCTTTCACCACTGCCCAGCTGCAAAGACTGAAGGTAAGCGGTTCGATTTTGCCCTCTGATTAGCGTCAAAATGTAATCATCACCCTGTTCTTAGAGTTTGGACGACTCATCCCTAATCTTGGGCATTTCCGTCATCAAAACTTTGACTGTACAGGACTTTAATCCTAACCTCCAACCAAAACCAATAATATTCTAACCTCAAACTATTCTCGTTCTTTTCCAATTCCAGAACGAGTTCAACGAAAATCGTTACCTCACGGAAAAGCGCCGCCAAGCGCTCAGTGCCGAGCTGAATCTGAACGAGTCGCAAATCAAAATATGGTTCCAAAACAAGCGGGCCAAAATCAAGAAAACTTCCTCGGAAAAGAACCCGCTGGCCCTGCAGCTGATGGCCCAGGGGTTGTACAACCATTCGACGGTTCCGCTCACCAAGGAGGAGGAAGAACTGGAGATGCGCATGAACGGTCAAATCCCGTAAGTGCACAGCGAGAAGGAAGAGGAGGAGGTTATGTCAACATGCAGATTCATCGCGGCCGCGCGAAAGAAGTTCACTGCACGTAGCGCAATTGACGCTGTTGTCTGTCAGCTTCAGTGTCCGCCATTAATAAGGCGTCCTCGTCGATGTAAACAAAAGTATCCATAATGAGATTCCTGTGCCACCGCTCTCTCGATGCAAACGCGTACGTGGACGGACTCGAGTCTGCGAGCTGTCAGTTGCGTTTTTAGCGAGGGCTTTTGAATTATTGATCTCCAGACAGTGGCCGATGTACCATTTTGTTGCTGCATCACTCTCGAGTGACGTTCAGCATAACCTCGCAGTTCGGGATTGAAGCTGTCAGTCAGCAGCGAGCAAACTGGCGAAGGGAAAAAAGCAGGCGAGGCTTACCCGGGACCGGGCGGATAACGAACAGAAAAAAAAACAACAGAAAAGCAACAAGACCCAGTACAATTACATTTAAATAATTGAATTAATGCCCCCCCCCCCCCCCCCCTTCCCGATGGCGGTGGGAGGAACCGGCGGGAGGAGGCTGAAAAGCTGTTACTCGTTCTGGTAAAACAAACAAATTCAGCTCTTCATGCGCCACAACGAGGCCGTATGAGAAATTTCTGTAAATGTAAATATTGAATTTTAAAAGGCTCTTTAGCACCAGGCATGCAGTAGCTTGGCTTTCTCACGCACAGATCCTGCTGGCGATTTAAAGAGCTGAAAGTAGAGCATATTTTCTATATTCGTCCGAAGGAACTGAGCTCAGCCGGTTAGGGTGGTGCAATAAAATAAAAAAAAAAAAAAAACTACCATTTCCCCTACCGACGACGGCTGATCTCGGATCTCGCTGAAGAGGAAAAAAAGGAACAAGCGTGATTGTAATCTACTGAAACCGAATAGCAATATACCTAGATAGAAGTGATAGGTTAGTTCTCACCCACTTAAAGTTGTGAATAGCTTAGTCAAAGGATGTGGTTAGGTGGAATGAGGTTAGGTTACACGTTTCGTTATTTCGCGTGCCCCGTAGAAAACATGTAAATTATTTACTTCCAATGTCGGCAGAACTTTTTTTGTTAGTTGAAAAAAGTACTGTCCAACCAGAAAGGCTATAGGATCGGAGACGAATGCAATGTAAATGTGTGTACAAAAAGTTAATAGCTACTGAAAATTAATTGAGATTAACTGCATTGGATTAGAGCAAACAACGACCCCACAGACAAACTAGATTAACGTTCGGCCGAAGCTAGCCTGAGGCCGTGCATGTGTTCCCACGCGGAAAGACCGATCCAACGTCGATAATTAGTCATCAAAGCTGCTTCTGTGCACAATATTCATTTATATACTAACCAGTTTCCGTCTCAGTCTCAGGCGGACGATGACGATGCGAGCGAGCATCATAAACAAATCATAAACTCCGCTCGTAGGAGTGGTCTGCTTTTTTTGCACCATTCATTGTAACGTTTCGGTTAGTGCGCGCCGTTCGTATAGAATAACTATCTAATCTAAATTATGCCTAATTATGCTACCATTGGTCGGTCGTCCCAATTTGGTTAGGCCAACAGCGCCTGCGCGATACGTACCCGTATTTTGACCGTGTGTAAATTGACGTGTATGTAGAAAATAAAAGCGGAAAGGGTAACATCAAGGCGCACGGCGTACCCTCTCCGTAGTTATCCGCTAATCTATGCAGAATCGCCACCAGCCGTAGGAGCCGTTTCTCATTATACTATGCAGTGCTTAAGATTATTATTAGATTATATATTACTCTTATTATCCGCGTAGCAGTTAAGACTGTAGAAGCTAACCGATTAACCATATAAACAGAGAACAAAACCTATTATATTATAGCAATGCAAAAACCGATAAAAAAGAGAGCGTAATAAACTACACTCATGTGATATTTAAATGAATAAACAAGCGTACGTTATTAAGTATTCCGGCTATTCCGAATATCACAATCTGGAACGGGGAAGGCTAGGAATTGCTATCTGGGCTATTTGATAAAGTTTACAGTAGCTTTTCTGTTCGTCCCTTGATGGTGTTGGTGTACTGGAAAAAAAATATGTGAACAAATCCATTGCTGCTTTTGTTTTTGAGGCATCTTTCTGTACAAACGGTTCACACACACACGCACATACACACGCACACACACATAAAACTGTTGCCTTGAAAAAAAATTTTTTTTAAAAAGCTTTCTGGGAAAGTCTTTTAAGCAAATATTTTAGACACATCATTAACGATTAATGAATTTCCGGGCCAGAAATAAATTATATCGGAAATTCCATGCTTTTATCCCGTCGGTCAAAAGAGCAAAACTTTGACAGTCGTGCCTCAGCGATTTCTTCTTGAGCGTATATTAATCTTCACTACCTTTGCCAATACGCTCTGCAATTTCAATGTTGGCTTGGATCCTTTGGCGTCAGAGAAAAAGTTGTTCAAAATACTTTACAAAACAAATCTCTTTCATAGGATATTGTAAAATTCGGTCATAGTAGGGCTGACACTGAAGAAAATAATAGAAAGGCGATTTTTCGTGAAAAGCAATTGTGAAAAAATTGTATATGAAGTAATATTTCTATTGAAGGAAACACAATTATTCATGAGCTGAAGAAAAAAAGATAAAGATGATGATAAAGAAGAAGAAGATGATGATAATTGTTTTGATTTGTAATTAGTTTGTATTGCCTATACTGCCGGTACCCGCATAAATGTCCCATAATGATTTTGGTCACTTTTGAGTTATCATTGGGAATCGACTCAACTGTTATTATATTTTCTGGAAAAAAATTAAAATTGATACTTTTGTATGGAAAAACATGGAAAAAATACCAAGTTGTTTTTGTCCCATATTGAAAGTACCCGCATTACAGTCCCACTGCATAGTGATGCAAACTGCAAACATATAAATTTGCTCCAGATTAGTGTATATCGGATTATTTTAGGCATATAGAAGTATGTCTTTCAATTAACTAGACTAGTGTTGTTTTTCTGTAGTACAATCTACGTTGCAAATGATACTGCCGGTTGCTGGTTGAATTTATATGTGATGGGCAAAATATGCGAGTACTTTCGAACTGTACCCACATATTTTGTCCCATTTTGTTTTTTTTTTTTCAAGTTATATAACGTAAAACCAGTTCCATCCATGGTTTTTCGTTCTCAACGATAAACTTGTGCTGCCATGAAACTGTTATGGTCGTTGGATCTGGATATAAATCGCCGTTTTCTCAACATGTTGTTTTTCATTATTGGACAGTTATACGGGTACCGGCAGTATATTGCCTTAAAAAAAAACTATTTTATTTTTGGAAGATTGAGTTGATTTGAGAAGTCGTCCATAAACTAATCTTTTTCAGTTGGAAGTACACCCAGTAGTGTTGCTTATGGTTAAAGATTATATGATTCTACAAAATAAAAAAATAAAGGAGAAAAGTAAAAAGAATAGTTAAAATTTTGTAAATACCATGTTTTTGTCTCATTTATTGACACTTTTTTTTGCTTGGCCAGCATTTGTATGGAGTCGCCCCACTGTGCGTACGTGCGGAACAAATAACGACCGTCCGGGATGAAGTATGTTGCTAGATTGATTTTATTAAGCAATTCGACTTCAACCCTGGAAAGAAGCAATTCTCTTTTTCGATTTCTTTCTCTGTCATTCTCTTGCTGTTTAATTCTAGACTTTGTTTCTGTTACCAAAAATAGTTACCAAAAAAGGAAACTTCTTTTTGTCGCCTACTTATTTCGTTACGATGTGGCCGACGTTGTTCATCCCACGGGAAACAAGGTGTATAATATCAGCAGTTTATTCCGACGAATGAAATATCGGGAACATCTACTATTTCAGACTACACGACAGAAGGCTGCTTCGAATGTTTGCCTAACTATGATAATGACTATATCCAGTTCTGGGAAGGAGCTGGCTTCTTTCGAGAAGCACCCATTTTAAAAATTTACATTTCCACAAAGTAAATTTCACAGTTTACCCTTTATATTAGGATCAAAAAGTGGTCCCGTTCAAGTGTCCGTCCAATATGTGTTGTGTAATGAAGCACTACAAGTAATTACAATAGCAAAAATTAATAAAATCAAATCAAAATAGCACGCGTCAACAGTTTTTTCGCATTTTCTTTGAAAAATTGTCAATTTTCAGGATCATCCTGCTCTTCTCAACATCGCTAGAAAAAATATCTGAATATGGCGTTTTGTAGAGTAACTCAAGAGCTTTAATGTCATGTATAAGCCAACATGTAGTTTTTCATTATGGGACAGTTATCCGGGTTCCGGCAGTGTGTGTGTGAGAAGCGTGTGTATGTGTGTGTGAGTAGCGTGTGTATGTGTGTGTGTGTGTGTGTGTGTGTGTGTGTGTGTGTGTGTGTGTGTGTGTGTGTGTGTGTGAGTAGCGTGTGTATGTGTGTGTGTGCGAGTAGCGTGTGCATGTGTGTGTGTGAGTAGCGTGTGCATGTGTGTGTGTGAGTAGCGTGTGTGTGAGTAGCGTGTGTATGTGTGTGTGTGAGTAGCGTGTGTATGTGTGTGAGTAGCGTGTGTATGTGTGTGTGTGAGTAGTGTGTGTGTGAGTAGCGTGTGTGTGTGAGTAGCTCGTGTGTGTGTGAGTGGCGCTTGTGTGTGTGAGTAGCACGTGTGTGTGTGTGTGTGTGTGTGTGTGTGTGTGTGTGTGTTAATGTGTGTGTGTCAATGTGTGTGTGTGTCAATGTGTGTGTGTGTGGATGTGTGTGTGTGTGAATGTGTGTGTGAATGTGTGTGTGAGTGACGTATGTGTGACTGTGTGTGTGTGAATGTGTGTGTGAGTAGCACGTGTGTGTGTGTGTGTGTTAATGTGTGTGTGTCAATGTGTGTGTGTGTGTTAATGTGTGTGTGTCAATGTGTGTGTGTGTGGATGTGTGTGTGTGTGTGTGAATGTGTGTGTGAATGTGTGTGTGAGTGACGTATGTGTGAATGTGTGTGTGTGTGTGAATGTTTGTGTGTGTGAATGTGTGTGTGAGTGACGTGTGTGTGAGTAACGTGTGTGTATGTGTGAGCGGCGTGTGTATGTAAGTGGTGTGTGGGTGTGTGTATGTGTGTGTAAGTAGCGTGGGTGTGTCTGAGGATCGTGTGCTTGTGAGTAGTGTGTGTGTATATAGCGTGTGTGTAAAACGTGTATGTGTGTATAACATGTGTGTGCAAAAATGCATTCATTCGAGGTAAATTTATTTACGACAGAATACTTTTATAGGCAACAAGTTAATTATTTTTCCTATTAGTTTGTATGCTATGGTTTATGACAGGTGTATGTGTTTTTTTTTTTGTTCATGGATTGTTGTGTATGGTATTTGTACGTTTAGTGTGTGTTATATACTATGGCTATGGCAGAATTAAAACTTTACACCTACAATAGTCCCACGTCAAGCCTACGTTTGTGCACTCAAGCACGTACCCTCTAACTTTTTTCGAAAAAAGCCGTCAAAATCACCAAAACTGCATGAACCTGGGTTAGACTTGATAGATTTACTGAAAATTCAGATTATTACTCTAAGTTAATCCTAACTTAAGGGCAAGATGACAAAAGTGACAAATAGATTTACATAACGAAAGAAAAAATTTCTTGAAAAATACTTGGCGATTTTCGGGGTGCTATTTTCTCTACAGAAAAGGTCCAGAACCCGAAGTTAGCATTTTATAAAACAACTAAAGAGTTTTTATTTTATTTCAAATCCAGATGCATTATTTGGAAACTGACTAAAAAGGACTGAACTTTTTCTTGACTTTTTACAAGGTTCCTAGAAAAGCATCAAACCTTCTAAAAGACAATATCGATGAAACGGTTGCTGTAAGACTGCAATATTTAAAGTTTTGTTAGTTTTGTTAAAGCAAATGAAGTAAGTTATTGTTTGAGTTTCATGTTCATCTTTTTAATTTGATTATTTTTAAATTTATTGTCATCGGTCTCATTCTTCACTTTTTTCCAGAGTGTTGGCCAAAAAATCATGTTACTCTGGTTGCTGTTGTATCAATGAAAAGAACAATCATTTAATAAAATCACGAATTCGAACACTAATGCTCATGATGTTCTTCAACGTTCATCTAAGCACCATCTTCCTTTACGCTAAGTTTTACCAACATGAATATTGCAGGGAATCGTGCAAATAACGATTTTTTTTGCTCCATGGATAAGTAGGAACTCGGTTGGAATTATTTATTTTCGCAACCGTCATATAGATAATATCTTTTACCTTGTTTGATGCTTTTCTTGAAGTCAACGAAAACTTTAGTCCTTTTTTGTCAGTTTCCAAAAGATGCATCTGGATATTATGCCAAATAAATGCTCTGTAGTTGTTCTATAAAATGCCAACTTCGGGTTCTGGACCTTTTCTGTAGAGGAAATAGCACTCCGAAAATCGCCAAGTATTTTTTAAGAAAAAATTTTTTTTTTTCGTTATGAAACTCTATTTGTCATCTTGTCCTTAAGTTCGTATTAACTCAAGCAGGTATTAGACGAAGCAAATATTTGCTATTTTTGGTACGATTTTTATTTGCACAAAATTAAATCTGTATTAAAAAATAGAAAATATTTGCTTCGTCTAATACCTGCTGAATTTTCGGTATATATTCAAGTCTAATCCGAGTCTTTGCAGTTTCGGTGATTTTGACGTTATTTTTCGAAAAAACACAAAAAATCTTCAAGGAACTTTTTACCCCGAATTGCGTATTTTCTGGTACCTTCTTTAGGTACAGTGATAATCTAAATTTTTCAATAAAATCTATAAAGTCTAGCAGAAACTATAATGATTTTGACGGTTTTTTGAAAAAAACCTTCTAGGGCCGTTTTACCCCATTTGGCACACTTGACTTATACATGACATTAAAGCTCTTGAGTTGCTCTACAAAAGCCATATTTAGATATTTTTTCTAGCGATGTTGAGAAGAGTAAGATGACCCTGAAAATTGACGATTTTTGAAGGAAAAATGCGTTTTTTTCGCCAATTTACCTCTTTGTCATATATTATGACCATGCGTTTTGAAGTACTATTGGTGTAGAATAAAGGGCCGTTTTACCCCACTTAACCTCAATGAAAAAAATTGAAATTTCGCAAAACTTCCTACCTTGATTCTGTTAGACGATTGAGTGAGTTCCAAAAACAAAATATAAAAGAATTTCGAAACTCAAAGTTAAGTTGATGAACTATTGTGCTCCTAAAAATCTATGAATTTGCAAAACTTTTTATTTATTCAGAATGAATCTTCTTCTTAATAAATAAAAATCATTTGGTGTTCGAAAAAACAGACTAGAATCAACGGATCAACGGAGATAGAATCAACGGGTTCGGACGATCCTTATTGTGATTGTTTTGTAATATTCTGTGTCAGGTCCAGGCTTATGAAAATGACTGTATTGCCGTTACAGTAAATTTTAAACTAATTCGGCTCTCATTGTATTGCTAAGCTCCCTGCTCCCCACATGTTCGGTACAGAGATATCCTTTGACACAAATCCGAGCGCGCTATCCGAGAGTGATTATGATTCAAGAGAGTAAGGCCGATGCCAAGTGAGGCAGTGCAAAACACGTTTTGAAGTAGAATACTTCTCTCAGGAAGTTCGGCTACATAGGGATGTGAAATGAAAATCTAAAACTGAAAAAAGTGAGAAATATGTCCAATTTCAAATGCTAATAAATCGGTTAGTTTTCGATGGATTTCCTTCGTTTTTGCAGCAATCGATTAGAAAATCTTCTAAGATTCTTACCAAATGCATGAAATTGCAATTTTATTATTCGAACTATTGTACTATTGAAAATTCTTAAGCCATGTCAAAACACAAAATTCGACCTCTGATTGGTCGTTATACCGCGCTTTCCCAAGCACGATCGACAGAGTTATGGACCTAGTAAATTGGGTATGTATCATTTGGCCTATATAAGAGCTTCATCAGATAATAAACAGACTTTTCATCGGATATAAAATTGAACAACTGAAATTTGAAGAACACAAATTAATATTTGAAGAGTTAATATTTTCTCGTTTTGCGCTATAATCCAAATTAATTATAATTATCTTCATCTACATGCATACTCTGACTATTATTACGTGTTTGCGTCGCTTAGTGTTTGGCTACGGTTATGCAGAACGCAAATAACGGCGCGATGCGATTCGGCAAGACGAAATGTGTTGAAATGTATAGCTCTACTTCGCCTAAAAAAGAGCTGTACATTTCACACGGTAAGGCGAATCGCATCGCGCCGTCATTCGCGTTCTGCATAACCGTAGCCTTTGTTCCGTTCCCGTTTAATGATGTCGTATTAAATGTACATATTACAATTCGGCAGCACTTCAACGTCTCATTTGCACAAAATTTAAGAATATTCAATGAACTTCATTCAAAATATCAAACAAAAAGAAATTACAATACTGCAAATGAACGGTCAACGTTTATTTACTAGAAAAAATGACTGACACGCAAGCAGCCGGGTTATCTTTCTTGTAAAAGTATTCTACTTCAACCTTGCGGTTGTGGCTTTGCATACAACCTTCCTGTGATTTTTTTCTCGTGTAGGGAATAATATCAACAAAGGAAAAATATATAAAACGATTTGCTTCGTGTTAGTCATGGCATCGACCTAATAAAAAGGAGAAACGAAGGAGTGCGAGTCCAATAATATCGAACCAAACCAACAGGACATCCTTAAAATGAACAAAACTAGGCTGTCGTGTGCAACACAAGAGAGCTTAGTTGCCTGTGCAAGCTTTAGCTGCATCTGAGCTCTCATGAATTATTCGTGAGGCTGTAAGAGTAAAAATAGAGAACAATCGTCAGTATGGTGTCACACTGCAGTCTTTTTCCGAAGCCTGGGCAGGTCATCATGCCAATGGAAATCAACCGAAAATGATGAAAAATCTTGAAAATCAATTTTTATGCGCCTTTTAGGTACTGCAAGAACAACACCATCAGATTACAATGATTGAAGGAACTATGCGATAGACAACAATTTCAAGCTTTTATACAAAAAATCAAAAGTCAGTCATTTTAAGGTTGTAGTGTGTGGATGCCACATGGAAGCCACCACGTGGTTGACTACGAATTTTTAATGGCACAAGACTTAGGTCTTTCAAATGATCAATCTATTGATGAAATTAAAAATTGTTTGTGAGAATCACTTGGTTTTGCCCCCAACCAAGTAATTTTTATGAAACGAAAGGCAAAAGCCAAAATTAATCAAACTGGAATACACCAGGAAAATTACTTAGTACATTTTGATCGTACCAAAGTACATAATTTGAAATGTTTGTAAAAAGCAGGTGTTTTATTTAACGTGCGAAAAAAATGGGAAAATTTCAAGAGACATGGAGGAATCCATAATCTTACGCAATGTCGGAATTGTCAAGCCTATGGTCATGGAACTCGAAACTGCCATATGGCAGCAAAATGTATGATTTGTGGTGACACTAGTCATACGAAAGATATCTGCCCCGTGAAAGAGACCACTAATAGTTTCAAATGTGTAAATTGTGGGGGAAATCACAAATCTAATTTCTTTAATTGTCCTCTAAGGTCAAAAATTATTGCTTCCAGACAACGTATGAATTCTAAACAATCTGTTGTCAATGTGGGTAATCAAAAGACTTTCAATACTGTTCAGGCATCACCAGCACTTTCATTAGCAGGTGTGTCTGTAGGTAATAATTTAAATTTAGATAACAAATTTCAGACAAATAATCCTGTTCAGGCAACACCAGGCTGTTCATATGCCAGTTTCCTTACAGATAATATTTCAAATTTAAACAGTAACAAACCATTCGTGTTTGAGGCTGAAAAGTTTTCCAGTATTGATTGAGGTAGTCCAACTCCAGAAAAGATTGAATACCTACAACAATCCATGCTGCAGCTAATGTCCGTTTTGTTGAACTGTAACTCGATGTACGAGGCTGTTCAAGAAGGTATAAAATTTACAACTAATATTGTTATGAAATTGAAATTCAGCAATGATTTTAAAAAATGCTGTTAATTTTCTGAATTGGAATGCTCGCTCTTTAAAAGCGAAAGAGGATGAATTTTTCAATTTTTTAACAGTCCACGATGTGCATATTGCAGTTGTGACTGAAACGCTTTTAAAGCCAATTATTGAAGTAGAAACGAACCCAAATTATATAGTTCATAGGTTTGATAGAATTGATGTTGCCGGTGGTGGAATTGCAATCGTTATCCACCGTCGAATAAAACATCGTGTTTTACCCCATCTTGAAACCAAAGTTATCGAGAGTTTGGGAATTGAAATTGAAACAAGTATTGGCATTTTATTTAAAGCGGCAGTGTATTTGCCTTTTCAATGCACTGGTGAGCGAAAAAAATATTTCAAGGGAGATTTGCAAAAACTCACAAGAAATAAGTCTAAATTTTTAATCATCGGTGATTTCAATGCGAAACATCGATCTTGGAATAATGCTCAATGCAATTCCAATGGAAAAATATTGTTTAATGATTGCTCGGCTGGATTTTATTCAGTTTTATTTCCAAATGGTCCTACATGTTATTCTTCTATTAGGAATCCATCTACAATTGATTTGGTCCTAACAAATTAAAGTCATTCATGCAGTGATTTATTAACTCATGCTGACTTTGATTCTGATCAACTTCCCATAACATTTTTTATTTCCCATGAAACTATTTTAAATCCCGCTAGATCTGTGTTAAATTATCACAAGACTAATTGGGATAGATATCGTTCTACGATCGAAGAAAATTTGAATGATGATATTATTTTACAAAATAGTGCTGACATTGACAGAACATTAGAAAATTTTAGCAGCTTAATACTCAATGCTCGGAATTTATCAGTTCCTAAGTTTCCAAAGATCTCGTGATCCTGCTTTGAAAATTATTTTTCAAGAATTACAAAAGGAAATTAAACATAGATTCACTCTCTTGCGAAATGAGAATTTCATGAGAGAAGTTGAACAAATAAAACCTTATTCAAAACCTGTTTGGAAACTTTCGAAAGTTCTTAAGAAACCTTCGAAGCCCATTCCAGTCCTTAAAGATGGTGATTGCATTTTTCTAACAAATGAACAAAAATCTCAAAAACTTGCTCAGCAGTTTGAGAGTGTTCATTACTCCAATTTGAACGTAGTAAGTCCTATTGAAAATGAAGTAAAACAAAAAATGATCAGATCACCACTCAAGAATTTCTCTCTGAAGAGGTATTGGAAACAAACTTGAATGAGGTGCGAACTATTCTCAAAAAATTCAAAAACATGAAAGCACCAGGAGATGATGGGATTGTCTATATCCTCATCAAAAGACTTCCCGAAAACTCTCTAAATTTTTTGGTGAAAATTTTTAACAGATGCTTTGCACTAGCACATTTTCCTACGAAATGGAAAAATGCCAAAGTCACTCCAATTTTAAAACCCGAAAAGAATCCAGCTGAGGCATCAAGTTATCGACCAATTAGTTTACTTTCCTCTATTAGCAAGCTTTTCGAAAGAATGATTCTTAATAGAATGATAACACATATTAATGAGAATTCAACTTTTGCAAATGAGCAGTTTGGTTTTCGCCATGGGCATTCCACTACTCATCAGTTACTTAGAGTAACAAATATGATTCGAACTAATAAATCTGAAGGCTATTCGACTGGAGCTGCTCTTCTAGATATAGAAAAGGCATTCGACAGTGTTTGGCATAAAGGTTTAATAGCTAAAATGTCAAATTTCAGTTTTCCGCTTTACCTCACAAAAATGATACAATGTTATTTAACTGACCGCACTTTTCAGGTTAACTATCTAAATGGTAAATCTAATAGATTGCCTATTAAAGCTGGTGTGCCTCAGGGGAGTATCTTGGGCCCAATCCTATATAACATTTTTACTTCTGATCTTCCTGATTTACCACCAGGTTGTGAGAAATCTCTGTTTTGTGACGATACAAGCGTTTCCGCAAAAGGAAAAAGCCTTCGTGTTATATGCAGTCGGCTTCAAAAAAGTTCTTCATACTTACAAATATGGAAGATTTCCCCTAATGCTTCTAAAACACAGTTAATTATTTTCCTCATAAGCCAAGAGTTTCATTTCTCAAGCATAACCACGTTAGATGAACGGTGTGGTCTTAAATTGGTCTGATCTAGTTAAATACTTAGGGCTAATTTATGATAAGAATCTTATATTCAAGGAGCACATTGAAAATATCCAGTCAAAGTGCAATAAGTATATCAAATATTTATGTCCTCTTATCAACAGGAATTCTAGACTTTGTCTCAAGAATAAACTGTTAATTTACAAACAAAAACAAAACAGTTCCCATCTGGACAAGTTGTTGTGCAACCAGGAAGAAGACACTTCAAAGGATTCAGAATAAACTTTTAAAAATGATTTTGAAGCGTCCTCCCTGGTTTAGCACGAACGAGCTACATAGGCTCACTAATGTAGAAACATTAGAAAATATGTCAAGCCAAATTATCTGCAAATTCCGACAAAAATCGTTGCAATCCTCAACTGCAACGATTAGCTCACTTTATAGTCAGTAAGATAGTTTTAAGTTTATTTTAAGTTTCGTTTTTTTTCTTTTTTTTTTTCTCCTTGACAAGTAGGTTTAATAATTTTCCTACAATTACATTAACTTAACTGTGAAAGCTAATAACATTCAATAATATAAAAAAAAACGTACAAATATATATAATAGTGTTGAAATGTCACCATTTGTGGCAGAACACACAATATTAATTCTGAATAGATATTTTAGTACATAAATAAATCATTACAAACTCCTTCCCCCCCCCCCCTTAAAAAAATGGCATAAGACTCGGATGTAATCAAACAAAATCGATTTTTGTCGTGCGATGGAACGTCATGGCGGAGCATTTCGGTACACTAACGATCAATTTGTTGCTAGAGCATCATTTCGCGGAAAGATTCAACTGATTTTGCAAACAATGGAAGTCTTCAATTGAACGAATCACAAAATATATTTTTCACAAATTCATTTTCGTCCTTCGTTTCTTCGTTGGTCTGCTCAAAAAATCGTGTAATTCGTATAGTTTACTCGCTATAATTTATAAGAAGGGCCATCGACTGGATTTTTGCAACTATCGATTCATTACCTTGCTCAACTCCGTATACAAAGTGCTCACCCGTTCTCTATTCTTTAGATTGAGATCTTTTCACCCTGTGACAGATCCTCGATAAGTTCCGAGAGTATAACTTGCAGAGTTGCCATCTGTTTGTACATCACAAGGCGACATACGACTTAGTGAAAAGAAACGAGGTGTAGCAGATTTTACTGAAACACGGTGGCCCTTTACAGACATGAAGCACTGACGCATAAGGAAGCTGATCGACGAATTCTCAGATTTTTGAGCAAAAGTTTTGCGATCGATACTAGGCGGTAAGACAGTTACGTAACTGAAATCTTTGCTCAAAATTAAAAATTTGGAGGTGTGTCAGGTTGTTCAGTGTTACGTAATTTTAGGGGGGGGAATCATATCGTACTTTACTTATTGTTACATAGAGGGGGAGAGGATCTTAAATCTGGATTTTAGCGTTACGTAATTTGTGTACGACGCGTAACTTGTTCTTGATCATTTTGAGTTCTAGATGCGTAGCTTTAACACAGGTTTCATCCCGGAGTCCCTGATGTGATAGAAATCACCCGCATATGAAATTTGTCTTAAGTGGTGATCTTTCACAGACTCTTTTTTATCGTTTACGCTTTCTGTTTACCGATGTGCGGGGCTACCATTGGCACTTCAGTTTTATCATGTTTTTAGCAAATATATATTTCAAACTTGTACAATACCTTCTACATGTTGATAAAACAACGTGTTTTACACCTTTTTGTAGAAGCTGTTCTTAAAAATCACTCTTTTGTGCATGTCAGAATACGATTAAGCTTTAATAGTGGTGCGGAAGTAAATTACAACTGCTGAAACTTTATTTTATTAAGTCGATAACTTTATCAAAAAACTAGTCTTTTTTAATATTTGGCCATTAATTCTATAAGATTTGAGTTAAAGTCTGTAATTTTTGCAAAAATATTGGAGGCGAACAATTTTTAGTCAGCCATTTTACACGGTTTTGTTTGTGTTTGTGACGTATGAAAAGGCCTTTAACTTCCTGAAATTTACTATAGCTTTGAATTCCATTCAGTTGATCAATAGAGTAAAAATTCATTTTTGTACCTATCGATTTTTTAAATTGTCAAAAGTAACCCCCAGCCGGAACCAACAAAACATGAATGAACGAATTCAACACAAATAACTCAAGAATGTTGCTTAGATATCCGCATTGAATATAAGTGAAATCATTGAACTCCGATTACTAGTAGTATGAGTTAAAATAACATGAAGTTGAAAATTTTGAAAAAAGTTTCAAAAGAGGGTACTATCGATGCGTTTTGTCTCAGGGATTTAAGACAAAAACATTTAATGTGTATAATTCATTCGCAAAGAATTTTTGACTGTTAAATTGGATAGAATTGGAAACTTCTGACTGTTAAATTGAATAAAATTCGAGCCCGTGAGCATACATTCTGTAAGCACGAATTTTGCCAAAAAAAGACTAGACTAGATATACCACAATCGACCTGTCAAGCAATTTCAAGTACGCTGTCGTTAAAATCTTTGGCATTTGTTTAGAAATCGAGCATTGTAAATATCCTAATTTGATCACTTATTCTCGTATTACCCAAGGCCTGAAGTCTAAATCAAGACTCTCCTCGAAATGTGTCGTGTGGGCTTCACCACGGTATTGTCTTTTTCACCACGAATGGTGTGCGTCTACGCCAAACTGGACGTAACATTGACCACCGCTCTGATTGATTGAAATCCATGTTAAGTGTTTGATTCAAGGAAAGAAAACAACCCGTCTCCGACGGGTGTACATTCGACTGCTCTCGAATTAATGCCAGAACTGTTTCGCACGGCTGCCTCAAAAAAAAAAAGCCACAATTTGCATAATAAAGTAATCATTCTATTTTGATTGGTAATGATGTATATAGCGGTTCTGTCCTTACGTTTCGAGATCGTCCAATTATCAATTCAGCTTCCCCTGAGTTAAATCGCACACGTACACTACACAAACACACCTTGAGACGCGCAGTAGCAAAGCAGGAAAAAAACGATAATAGGCATCAGGCAAATTCGGTAGCTCCTTTCACTTTTCCTTCGACTAGTCTCTTGAAGCTAACCCAAGTAGCTCAAAAGAGCTGCCTCTTGCATTGAAACGACATCGATCCGTACATTTTGGCTCTCGTTACTTGGTCTCAAGAGGCCGATCAATAAATTATGACAAAACCGCACTGTTTAGTGCGGAATGAAAAAGAAAAAAAAAAACACCGGCGAAGGTTACCCAATGTCGGACTGCCGCTGCTTCGGCGATTGTTCACGTGTGCATTTTTCATTCATCGAGAAAGTAAATATTTATCCTAGCTACTTGAATTTACTGTTTTCTGAAGGTTTCTTTTTGCAACGATTACCAGAAAAACACCTCCAATCCATTAGAGATGGTCAGGGATTAGCGACCGTAGCGTGAAGTTACTTGGGTTGGCAATGCGGTCTTTTCAAATTGTTTCAATAAAAATCAACGTTAACTGTCAAGCACAGTCTCCGTTCTACGGTTTGGTTCTGGGTTTCCTTTTTCCGTTCCACTTTGGTGACAAAGACCATTGACGGATTAAGGTAGAACACATACCTGATCTGCCAGGACATACCAGCTGTGTGCTAGGGCTATCGTTTGTCCCATTTTTCGCCTATTTATCTTCACCCTTTCCCAAATGGCCACAACCACCGGCGACGATTGCGATGCGCAGCGAGGACAGCCGGGAATCAATTTCAAACGAACCAACATGACTTGCATTGGCTTTGCTGCTGTCAAATATTTTGACTTCCACTTAAACGGAGCCCAACTCACCGCACTCAGTTAACAGTCCGATCCATCTCTTTTACCTTTCTAGGCAGTCGATCGATGGCTAGTTTTTGATTTATCGACCATTTATTTAATTGATGAGACATTTCTGTCCCCCTTAATCCAGCGTGCGTTGAAAAGGTAACAGCGCTTGGATTGATTGGCTATTGGGTAGTGCGGTTCCGGGTCGATTTTCGGTCGAATCAGGTCCATTAATGGTGATTAAATGCTCGTCGAGCGGATCGGAATGCACGACGATGTCGTATCATATGTTTGACGGATGTTTTCTGGCTTCTATGCGGGCCGCGGAGTGAGTTATGCTTGAGTGGCTAGCAGTTGTTGGTCTAACGATTAGGCTTATAGTTTTCTAATGTGTTAAGTGTTGTAAGATTAAAGGAAGCAAAAAACAGTTATTTTGTTCATAATTTTATCCGTTGGTGATTAACTGTTCAGGATGAGATATAAAATCGTACCAAAGTGAACCAAAAATCCATCGCATAAATTTCCACATTTTCTCTCAAAACGCTCGCAGCAGAAGAGACTGACAAACGCACGGAGTGACTGACCGAATCGGTGAAATCAATCTGACGGTGGGTGACTAGTTTATCATTCGGATTCTTGTTTGCTGATGTTTTCCCCCAAATTTGCTTACATTTTGGACGCAGTAAATAGCAGTAGCAGCAGCAGCAGCAGGATTGATTAATTTTTACGCCGACTCAGTCCTCGCTTCGAGTGGTGCGCGGTGACCAGCGCACGCTGGGAGTGAAACGCTGAGAATGGGGAAATTTATTCATCTCCTTGGGTGGTATGCAAAATTGTTGGACTGAAAGCGTGCGTTCGAGTGTTTCGACTGCTCCGGTACAGAAATGGGTTAGGATTCTGTCTCTCTCTCTCTCTCTCTCCGTCTAGAAAAGCAGCCCACCCGCGGGAGTGGGCCAGACTTTTGCCATCCCGGGAAATGGATTAGAACAGGAACAATATATTGTACGAATGGTCAAGAATAGGCTACATAATGAGTTAATTTCGCAAAGGTTGTGTCCAACTACTATTTTTCAACTGTGTATCATGTTGACTAGAATGGTTATTGAGGAACACAAATGTTACATTGGTCAACAAAAATCAATTCCGCTTTATTTGAGGAGAATTCGAGGTGCAAATCGACAGTTGTAAGTAAAGTAACATTTCTCCGTCAAAACAAAACAGCGTGAGTGAAACTGAGTTTTACTCAATGGAAATGTAATGTCAAATTTAAAATTTCAATTAGAGGCTGAAACTCATTTGTACTGTGCTACAATTGAAAATATGTGTTTGGATTGTTTGTTTTAGTGTTCACAAAGCTGGCAGTTTATCAAATTATACCATCTTTCCCGTTTCGTCGAAAGCAGAACAGCTTGCATATTGGGCCATAGTAACACCGGTTAACGATTGCAGATTGCCCTTTTCAGGACCACAAAACCTTGTTTAAGCAATGTCGAATTCTCCTAGCTTGAAAAAACTTAAATGTGTAACCGCATTCCTACATTCAAAAAAAAAAAAGGCGCTTATAAAACTGTTTCTCACCTAATGTGCGCTTATTTCAGCTATCGAGCTAGTTTCAATTATGTAAATTAGAAATCGGTGATTGAGCCACATAAAATATGTACCTGCTTCATGCAACGACACAATTCGAGAAAATCGTTCTATAGCTAAGGTAAAAGAAATGTTGCCAGAAATAATATGAAAACGAAAATCACTCGCGTCATATTCAAATGGTGATTTGCAATAACCGAAAATTAAAAGACTTGCCGGACGCGACTGTTATAATAAAATAACAGTAATGACACATCACCCGAAATTGTTTAGTCAAAGTTGTAAAACACCGTGGGTGAATTCTGCTTCTGCGAAAATAGTTGCAAATATAAATCTTTTGATCACTGCTGTTAGCTAGGTTTTGGCAAAAAAAACTACTTCAGTTGAATAATTTCGGGGCACTAAAAAGAACCATTGGTGTGTCACAATAGTGACACCGCCAAGTTTGTTTCATTTATTATCATTGCAGGTTGCCATTTATCGATGACATTTTTCCTGTTATTTATTCACACACACACACTGCAAGCAAGCAGACAACACATATTATAACAAGTTAACACACGTACACCAAACTATTAGCAGTTCCCAAAAGGCTGAAAACTAGCTGGTATTACTTTTCTGAGTGCTTACTCGAAGGTTTTGGCATGTATGGTGAATAATTTCCTTTTCTTTCACCTCCCTGCATGGATTTTGTCCAGGCAGATCGATATCTACCAACTTATTGGAATTTTCGACACATTGCTTGCGCACATTAGATCAACACCTTCAAATTGATGCGGTGTAAACTGGCCTGAAGGCAGCATTCGATCGTTTGTATGGTTTGTTGTATGGTTTTGTACGTAGCTTTGTGAGAAACGGATGGCGGTCAAACTTGGAGCATCGTAGTCAGAAAGGTTTTGCAATGAGTCAGGTGTCCCGCAGAGAAGCATGAGGACCATCGTTATTCTTCTAGTTCATCAACGACGTCACATTTATGTTGCCTTTTGACTTCTTTATGCCGACGATTTTAAAATTTACCCGGTCATCTGATCGATTGATGACTGCATTACCTTGCAGAGCTTGCTAAATATTTCGTGCCGATTGGTGTCGCGGGAACAGACTTACGTGTTATCAGTTTCCGCCGTATAGCTTCACCATTATTGCTTCAGTTTCTATTGATAGGAATGAATATTATTGAACGCATTGATCGTTGCGTTGAAGATTTGGGAGTCTCGTTGGACACAAAAGTGACCTTGAATCAACATTATTCATCCATCGTCATTTAAACCAGCAAATAATTATAAAAAATTCTCAAAATTGGGAAATGCTTCAACGATCCTTGTACACTGCGCTCACTCTGCTGTTCATTAAGGGCCTGCATTACGATGTGTGGATTGATCGTATTGAACGTACCCAGAAACTACGGAATCCACCTTGGAGATCTCTTTTAAGTGTGTCAAAAGGTTTTTCTGTTTGTATTGTATGTATGATTATTTGTAATTTATGTTTAATAAGGTGATGGGTTTTCAGACTCGTTTGAGAATGAACGCGTTGTCGCTTTTCCCTATTATTGTACTTATATTTATTAAGACCACAAAAGGTTGGATGAATTGAAAAAACAAAAGAAATCAAAAGAAATCAAATCAAATATTTGAAACCGCTGCCTGCTGCGCTATGACTTACCGTGTCGCTCTGCTTACTGCCGATCGATCCGCTTTACAGTGAATCATCTTCTTGTAGCAGTGATCGGATAGATAATGAGAAATGAAAATTGTGCTTGTTAGTTTTTATATGTGACTACCGAGAGTTATGCTTCTGTTGGGTGTGTCGTTTTGTTCTCGAGCGAGCAAAACAAGTTTCTTCTCTCGAAATTCTGGAAAATTTTTAGCGAGCCATTTCTATGTTTTCTTGGTATTATAAGCAGGCGCTTTGTCTTGTTGGAAGATGGAGTGACGACCAACCGCAACCTTTTTCACCCTCATTTCTCCCACTGGTTTAACCCTGCTCCGTTCAGCGGTATTAGAACGGCACTCGTATTTATTCCGGGTGATGATGATGATGATGATGATGATGGTCCCACCTCATACCCCTACATCGGTTTGAGCTGGTCGATTTATCTAAGTAAGATATTATGTGGAGTCATACAATGTAACCAGTTGGTAAACAAATAACGGACTGGTTATTAATACAGACATAGTAATTATTAATACAGACATAGTAATAGGTACGTATGATAGTTCATTTCTTTCCCAAGCTTTTTTGTATAATACACTGTTCTTGCCGATTATCTACATTCTACTATTTGAAACCGACTTAAACCAACAACAAGGATGTTGTTGGGGCCGGGGCAGCAAATTTTCGACACTGCAAGCGAAAATTCACTGTCTCGAGTTGAAACTACCTTCAGTGTCAACGGTGTCAATTTTTAATGAAAGCCCGGTTTTTAAAAGAAATGAGATGTTCGATTTAATATCAAAATTATTTTATTTCAGCCAATTCATTGCATGAAGTCGATGAACTATATAAGTATCTACATTAGGGTGTCAAAAAAATCGATGTTAAAAAAGCAAGGTGCTCAACCCTAAATTGAAAGATAATGTTATTTGTAGCATTTTAGTAGTACATTTCGACTTTCTAATAAATCGTTTTTAGGTTGCCCAAACGTGATTTATGAAGAAATGACTTTTTTAAGCTACGAAACCACTCCTTTGCACTTTTTGCAATTCTGTTCGATTCCCGTGCTCTTCCATATATTTTTTTATTTTTGTATGGTTGATTTAGAATATTCTACATGGTTTGGTTCAGTATCGCTTTCAGTTATTCAACCCACAGAGCCCATTAAATATCGCAGAAAGTGATTCTTTCCATAACTTTTAGATAAAACCACATACAAATAAAACTTTCAGTCCAAAATAAAACTTTTAACTGAAAATTTACATAAAAAGGATCTTCGATATCTTATCGGGGGGCTGAGATATTGCCTTTTGTTAGATGTGATGGGAATATATTTTTTAAATAACTTTTTTAATTTGGGAGATAAAAAATAACATAGTTCAAAAAACATATGCAGTTTCAGATGGCTGATGACTTAGTGGAAGATTCAAAAATTCGGAAAAATCTAGGAAAAATGTTAAAACGAAAATTGTGATCTTTGGTGTCTTCTTAAAGAAAACTTTATGTTGCTCGTAATATGTAAGAGATAGAAACATGATGCCTTTGGCAAAGTTTCTTGGTTTGAGATAACTTAAAACTTTGTCGAAGACACCTTACGTCTATCTCAATCTAATTGAAATATAAATTTTCTATCTCACTCGTTGGTAGATTAATCACCTATCATTCTACATTAAAAGATGCTTTTTAAAATATCCTGAAACTTCTCCGAACATAGGTTATGGCTTGATTATAGCAATATTTAGGTAATTAATCGCACAAACGGCAAAGTGAAACACAGTGCATTGTAAATATTGAGTTTTAATGCCATTTTTATAAAAACGTCAATATCTCAGCTCCTTGATAAGATATCAAGGATTTCTTTTCATGTAAATTTACGTCCTGCTTTTCAGTAAACATTTTAGTTCATGACCTAAAATTTTTTTGTATGTGTTTTAAAGAGTTTTATCTGAAAATTATTGAAATAATTCACTTTTTTGCGACGTTAAATGGGCTCTGTGAGTCAAATAACTGATTCCAATGCTGAACCAAACCATGTTAAATATTCAAAATTAACCCTTCAAAAAAAAAAAACAGTATGGGAAAATGTAGGAATCGAACACAATTGCAAAAAAGTGCGGAAGAGTGGTTTCGTAGCTTTAAAAAGTTATTTTTTCATAAATCACGTTTGGTCAACCTGAAAACAATTATTTTGGAAGTCGAAATGTTCTACAAAAGTGCTATAAAAAACATTATCTTTCAATTAAAGGTTGAGCACCTTGGCTTTTGCATGTGCGAAATCACAGAAATGCTGCTAGCCGACAATCACTGTCAACTGATTGGAGCTGAAAGTCTCCCTCATCCTCAGTTCATTCATTGAAAATTGAATTTCGAAACACCTGCCGAACAGTGCAACACTCACGTCAGCTACGCCAGCAAAGTTCTTTTCCGATACGTTCCAGTTATCCTTCATGGACGAGGCAAGTTCGTTCGCACTTTCGCATTCTTGGACGAAGGCTCGTCGGCGACGTTGATGGAACACAGTTTGTTGGACGAATTAAGTCTTGAAGGCGAGTCGTTCCCCTTATGTCTCGGCTGGACGGGAGATCATCAACGTCAGGAGATGAAATCCATAATGCTAGCGCTGGAGATTTCTGGAACGCGCGATGCGGAGATGTACCGGATGTCGAAAGTTCACACAGTGGAGAGCCTTTCTCTACCACGGCAGACATTGAGGATGGAGGAGCTAGCATCAGCCTATCGGCACTTGGATGGCGTGCCAGCGGATTCCTATCGAAATGTTCAGCCACGAATACTCATCGGCATGGACAACTGCCGCTTGGGTCACGCGTTGGATAGCAGAGAAGGAGGAAAGGAAGAACCGATCGCCACCAGAGCTCGTCTAGGGTGGATAGTGTTCGGACCATGCTCAAAGACATCTCATCCAACGACGAACTTCACTGCGCACCGCAGCCTTCACGTGTGCCCATGCTGCGAGTGAAGCGACGTAGATCTTCATAATATAGTGAAGGCGTATATGTCTCCGGACAGCACCGGGGTAACGAGTCCCGTCAAACCGTTGTTATCGAAAGACGACGAGCGAGCGGAACAGTTACTGAAATCATTGACGCATGTGAAAGGGAAACGGATAGAAACCGGTCTGCTCTGGCGATGTGACGATGTTCGACTGCCTGACAGCAAACCAATGGCAATGAAACGACTAATCTGCTTGGAGAAGCGTATGCAGCGAGATCCTGTGTTGGCTGAGGCGGTGAAGGAGAAGATTCGGGACTACGAACGAGCCGGCTACATCGAAAAACTGACGGCAAGCCAACTAGCCGAGAAATTCGAACGGGTTTGGTATCTCCCAATCTTTCCGGTGGTCAACCCTAACAAACCAAACAAGATGCGCTTATTGTGGGACGCAGCCGCTAAAGTCTTGGGAGTCAGCCTGAATTCATTTCTACTGACAGGGCCGGATCAAGTCACCTCCTTGGTATCTGTGCTACAGCGCTTTCGAGAGTTTCGCGTTGCCATCACGGGCGATATTCGAGAAATGTTTCTCCAGACCTTGATGAACCGGCGCGATCAACAGTGTTTAAGGTTCCTATGGCGAAACGGTGAACAAGACCGCAACCCTCAAGCGTAGAGACGGAAGAGGAAGCGATACAGTTGGCGAAAGATGTGCGACACGTCCATGCGGAAGCAGGTTTCGAGATCCGGAACTGGCTGTCGAATTCGAGTCGAGTGCTGCTCTGCCGGTACCCGCATAACTGTCCCATACTGATTTTGGTCACTTTTGAGTTATCATCGGGAATCGACTTAATTGTTATCATATTGTCTGGAAGAAAGTTAAAATTGATACTTTTTTTTGGAAAAACATGGAAAAAATACCAAGCTGTTTTTGTCCCATATTGAAAATACCCGCATTACAGTCCCACTACATAGTGGTACAAACTGCAAACATAAAATTTTGCTCCAGATTAGTGTATATCGGATTATTCTAGGCATATAGAAGTATGTCATTTAATTAACTAGACTAATGTTGTTTTTCTGTAGTACAACCTACGTTGCCAATGATACTGCCGATTGCTGGTTGAATTTATATGTGATGGGACAAAATATGCGAGTACTTTTGAAATGTACCCGCATATTTTGTCCCATTTTGTCTTTTTTTTTAAGTTATATAACGTAAAACCAATTCCATCCATGGTTTTTTGTTCTCAACAATAAACTTGTGCTGCCATGAAACTGTTATGGTCATTGGTTCTGGATGTAATTGCTGGAAATCCGAAAATTCACGGATAATATTAAATCGCCGTTTTCTCAACATGTTGTTTTTCATTATGGGACAGATATCCGGGTACCGGCAGTGCTGGAGTTGAAGGCGAGTCCCGGTGAGAAAAGTTTGAACCTTTCGAGCGAGATGGCGACGGAGAAAGTTCTCGGCTTATGGTGGTGTACATCGACCGATACGTTCACCTTCAAGTTATCGCCGAGGATCAACGGTGAACTGCTGCGAGGTGACATCGTCCCAACGAAAAGGCAGATCCTCAGCACGCTTATGACGATCTACGATCCCCTGGGATTAATGACGCATTTCCTAATGTTCCTGAAGATACTGCTGCAGGAAATTTGGCGGAGTGGTGTAGGCTGGGACGAGTCTGTCAAGAGCGAGTAAATAGTAAAATGGCAGACATGGTTACGGGTACTCCCGCAAGTGGAACCAGTCAGTGTGCCAAGGTGTTACCGACTGAAGACGAGCACGGGAGAGCGGAATACGATTCAGCTGCACGTGTTCGTGGATGCGTCGGAGAACGGCTTTGCTGCAGTCGCCTATCTGCGGTTCGAAGAAAATGGAAAAGTGGAATGTGCACTCGTCCGTGCAAAGACAAGAGTAGCCCCGTTGCGTTTTGTGTCGATTCCCAGACTAGAACTACAAGCCGCAGTCATTGGAGCCCGCCTAGCGAACGACGCTATGGAGACTCACAAGATGAGGCCCACGCAAAGGGACGGATTCACGCAACGTTCTCCGTTGGTTGAACTCTGATCACCGAAAGTACCATCAGTTCGTAGCGGTGCGGATCAGCGAGATGCTAGAGTTGACGGAGACGACGGAGTGGAACTGGGTCCCGACGAAGCTGAACATCGCCGACGACGCCACGAAGTGGCAGACGCTGACGGATCTCTCTCCTACCAGAGGCTGGTTCCGTGGCCCTGAGTTCCTGTGGGGACCGAAAGAAGGATGGCCTATCGTTGAGTCAAGGTTCGAACACACCGCAGAGGAGGAACGGTCTCATGTACTGCACCATTTTGTCGAACGTGCCTTATTCCGATGGGAAAACTTCTCGAACTGGAAGCGGCTTTTGCGGCAAGTAGCCTTCGTTAAGCGATTCCCGTCAAATTTTCGCCGGAAGAGGTCAAAGGAGCCCAAGGTCACTGGACCCCTAACGCAAGAAGAGCTGAAGCACGCGGAGTCATACACCTTAAAATCAGTGCAAGATGCCGAATTCGTCGAAGAAAAAGCTCTGCTGCAGAAGCCGAAGCCGATACCGTGGAAAAACGTTTTACCGAAGCGTAGTTCGCTGTACAAACTTAGTCCGTTCTTAGCGGAAGACGGACGAATGAAGGGTCGCATAGATGAATGCGCTCATGTCGAGGAATGTACGAAACATCCGATACTACTTCCAAAGCGACATCATGTCACTGACCTCACTGTAGCAAGTATCCACGGAAAGTACTGCCACATGAACCACCAGACAACGCTAAACGAAATCCGGCGTCGATTCTACGTTCCGGGACTGAGATCGGTCTACCGGCGAGTTCAAGGTCTTTGATAGCTCTGCAAGATCCGTCAAGCCAAACCAGAACCTCCGGAGATGGCTGGTCTGTCGGTCGGACGCTTACAACCCTTCTTTCGACCCTTCTCTTATGTCGGCATCGATTATTTCGGTCCAATGAACGTGGTAGTCGGTAGAAGGACCGAAAAACGATGGGGTGTACTGATTACCTGTCTTACTGTCCGAGCCGTACACCTTGAAATCGCCCACAGCCTCAACACCGACTCTTGCATCCTTGCCATCCGAAACTTCATCGCCAGGAGAGGTACCCTGGTCCAGATAGTTAGCGATCGTGGCACCAACTTCATCGGAGCAAGTCGTGAGCTGAAGGAAGCCCTGCAGCAGGTAAACCAGGACAAGCTGATGGAACACTTTGACACCGCTGATACGAAATGGACGTTTAACCCGCCCGCGTCGCCACACTTCGGCGGGGCCTGGGAACGTCTCGTTCAATCCGTGAAGAAAGCCCTGAAGCACCTCCAACTCACTCGCACACCCACTGACGAAATCCTTAGAAACACCCTGACAGAAGTCGAACTCATTGTTAACTCTCGGCCTCTGACTGAATTACCGCTAGACGATGAGCTTTCCCAAGCGCTCACTCCAAATCACTCCCTGATGGTGTCGTCAAACGGTTCTAAGCCCCCGATCGCGTACGACGATAGTAACTACGTACTGAAGCACACCTGGAAGACATCGCAGGTCTACGCCAATCGATTTTGGCGACGCTAGGTAGCCGAGTACCTGCCTACGCTTACCCGGAGGACGAAATGGTTCAGCCGAGCCAAACCGATTGCTGAAGGAGACATCGTTGTCATCGTAGACGAGACGTTGCCAAGGAACTGCTGGCCGAAAGGTCGGATAGTCCACGCGATCAGATCCAAGGACGGGCAAGTCCGTTGTGCACTGGTGCAGACGGCGACCGGAATTCTGGAGAGGCCAGCCGCGAAGATTGCGGTGTTGGATGTTGGCGCAAGCGTGAGTACTTCGGAGCAATGACCTCGAAGCACTGCGGGGAAGTGTCGCAACCATCTATTTGCGACGCGTCAACTCAACCAAGCACAGCGACGGTAGGTACCTTAACTCTATTTGCTTTGGCGGCACGAAGTACCCCCAGCTGTTCGCACGCCAATGACCGGGCAACAAAACGTCAGTGAAACGGAAGGACGGGAGAAAAAAAAAAAGGGACTGACGATTGAAGGTGCTAAGTAAAACGTGCGGCGACTAAAGCTTATCAAAACTTACAATATATATATATATATATATATATATATATATATATATATATATATATATATATATATATATATATATATATATATATTTATATATATATATATATATATATATATATATATATATATATATATATATATATATATATATATATATATATATATATTGTATATATATATATATATATATATATAATATATATATATATATATATATATATATATATATATATATATATATATATATATATATATATATATATGTATATATATATATATATATATATATATATATATATATATATATATATATATATATATATATATATATATATATATATATATATATATATATATATGGGTTGAAAAACCCGTTTGCACGAGGAGGCATCCAGAGGTCTCCGCCGAGAAAGGCGGAGATGGACGCAGTAAAAGACGCCTGCGAAGACGGCAAAGGCAGTACGCCTACCGGATCGACGCAAGACATCGCAGTGGCTGGTCCACTGTTGATAAAGGCGGTCGGAAGACAGCGAGACACGCTACCGAAGGTAGTAGCGCTGTCGGAGCAGCTCGATGCCATAATCGAGTTTGCGAAAAGTCGCACCAACACGACGAAGTACCTGAAGCAGGCTCTCTACATGCTTCGGTCCTCCGTCGATGCTGCGAAGAAGGAGCACGCCGAGCTCAAGGCAAGAGCGGTGGCTGCAGAGAAGAATTCAACGGAGGTGACCGGAAGGGCGACGAAGTCGGTCCAAACGGACACCTGCATGTTTGCAGCGGTTTGCGCCTCCGGGTCAGCCGCAAAAAGAGCAAGGCAGTCTCCGGGGAAGCCCCCGAGAACAGCAAGAAACGGTTGGTTGTGCTAAGCCCGCGAGATAGCACACCAACGGCCTCCAAGTCCGCCGAAAAGTCTGCCGAAGTGGCAGCTACGGGAAACCCTTGGGTTACCGTGGGAGGAAGGAAGCGCCAAAAAGACAGCAAGCGCAACGACGAGAAGGCGACAGATCGTCCAAAAATGGGAAAGAAGGCGCGAAGCAGGGGCGACGCCCTCATACTCAAGACGGAGGGGTCCAAGTACTCCGAAGTCTTGAAGAAAATGAGAGGCGAAACCCAGCTCAAGGATCTGGGAGCGGATGTGCGGACCATCCGTCGTTCTCGCACCGGCGAGATGATCCTTGAGCTCCGTAAGGATGCTAAAAACAAGGGCGCTGCCTACAAAACGGTAGCCGAGCAGGTCCTCGGGAAAGATGTGCAAATTCGGGCACTCACCTCAGAGGTGACTCTCCAGCTCAAAAACCTGGATGAAATCACCGATAGGTGCGATATTGCACAGGCCCTCAAGGAGAAGTGCGAAGTGGAAGTAGCCACTGAGGTAATTCGCCTCCGAAAGGGTCCAGCGGGGACCCAGGTGGCCACTTTCCGGCTTGCATCGGCCGATGCAACTCTGGCCCTGAAGACAGCCAAACTTAAGGTTGGCTGGTCAGTATGTCCCCTGAGCATACTCCAGCAGCCGGACGTTTGCTTCAGGTGTTTCGAGGGAGAACACAAGTCCTGGACCTGCAAGGGGCCCGATAGGAGCCAGTTATGTAGGCGTTGTGGTGGTGCTGGCCATAAAGCTAAAGACTGCGGGGAGCCTCCCAAGTGCTTGGTATGTACTGGAAAACGGGACGCCAAGCACTTTATGGGAGGCCCACGGTGCCCAGCCGGTAAGGCGGCCACGAAACCACGGGCGTGAGGGTGACACAATTGAACCTGAACCATTGCTATGCGGCACAGCAGCTGCTATACCAAGCAGCGTCTGAGTCGCGGTCGGACATCGCAATCGTATCGGACCCCTACTGCATTCCTCCCGGAAACGGTAATTGGGTTGCAGATAAGTCCAGTACGGCGGCCATATGCACGACCAGCAAGTTCCCGGTTCAGGAGGTTGTGTCAACCTCAAATGAAGGATACGCGGTTGCCAAGGTGGACGGAGTGTTCTACTGCAGTTGTTATGCTCCGCCGCGTTGGTCTATCGAAAGGTTCACCCAGATGGTCGATTTGTTATCTATGGAGCTGACGGGACTAACACCCTTAGTAGTGGCGGGCGACTTCAACGCTTGGGCTGTTGAGTGGGGAAGCCGCCGCACGAACCGGAGGGGTCAGATCTTGTTGGAAGCTTTGGCAAAGCTCAACCTAGATCTGGCCAACGTTGGAACCAAGTGTACATTCAGCAGAAATGGTGCGGAGTCGATCATCGACGTGACGTTCTCCAGCCCAGGACTGATCGTGAACTGGAGGGTAGACGATGGCTACACCTATAGTGACCACCAGTCGGTCTGCTATAGCGTAGTCCAGAACGTGGGGCGGCAGGCGACGGGTAGAGCCAATACTCCGACCGTCCGCGGGTGGAAGACATCGCATTTCGATGCCGAGGTATTTGCAGAAGCAATGAGAAGAGAGCGCGAGGGGGGCAGTTGGCTCCGCCCGAGTGCTGACCAATTAGTTGCCACATTATCGCGGGCGTGCGACGCCACCATGCCTAGGACCCGCCAACCTAGGAATGGTAAGTCACCGGTATACTGGTGGACCGACGCGATAGCGGACCTCCGTAGCGCGTGCCTCCGTGCAAGACGGATGTTGCAACGTGCACGTACCGATGCACAGAGGGTAGAGCGTCGTGTAGTATTCGGATCTGCAAGATCGGCGCTTAAAAGTGCGATAAAGGCGAGCAAAAGGGCCTGCTTCGATAGGCTATGCGCGAGTGCCAATACGAATCCGTGGGGCAACGCCTACAGAGTCGTAATGGCGAAGACCAAAGGCGTGTTGGCGCCTGCAGAGCGATCACCAGCGATGCTGGAGCGTATCATCGAGGGACTCTTTCCACGACACGAGCCAAATCCTTGGCCTCCGGTTGCTGAGTCTCACGTCCGACGTTCCAGTATCTCAGACACAGACCAGGGATGGTCGGCCAACCTGCCGGGCATCCAATCCGTGAGAGACGGCAGCCGTGCAGAGGTTGTGGAGGAGGTAAGGGTTACGAATGAGGAACTCATCGTGATCGCCAACTCCCTAAAGGTGAGCAAGGCACCGGGACCGGATGGAATCCCGAACTTGGCCATCAGGACGGCCATGAAAGTGGCCCCCGATCTATTTCGAGCAGTCATGCAGAAGTGCCTGGATGACTGCCTCTTTCCGGACAGGTGGAAGCGACAGAGATTGGTGCTGTTGCCGAAGGCTGGGAAACCGCCAGGGGACCCATCGGCATACAGACCTATCTGTCTGCTGGACACTACGGGCAAGGTGCTCGAGAGGATTATCCTCAACAGACTGGTGAAGTACACAGAGGGTGTAAACGGTCTGGCAAGTAACCAGTTCGGCTTCCGGAAAGGTAGATCCACGCTGGACGCTATTCTCTCTGTCACCAAGACGGCAGAGGTAGCACTCCAGCGTAAGAGTTGGGGCATTCGCTATTGCGCAATCGTCACGCTTGACGTGAAGAATGCATTCAATAGCGCCAGTTGGGACTCCATAGCGCTCGCGCTTAGGAGCATCCACGTACCGGTGTCGTTGTACAAGATTTTGGAAAATTATTTCCAGAATCGGGTACTAGTTTACAACACGGAGGAGGGTCAGAAGTGCGTCCCAATCACCGCAGGGGTACCGCAAGGTTCCATCCTGGGCCCGGTGTTGTGGAATGTCATGTATGACGGGGTGTTGAAACTAAAGTTCCCTGTAGGGGTTGTGATCGTCGGTTTCGCAGACGACATCACGCTAGAGGTCTACGGCGAGTCGATCGAAGAGGTCGAGTTGACGGCCGCGCACTGCATACGCAAGGTCGAAGACTGGATGCACTCTAGGAAACTGGAGTTAGCGCACCATAAAACGGAGGTTACGGTTGTGAACAACCGCAAATTAGAGCAACAGGCGGTGGTCAGAGTCGGTGACTGCACCATTACCTCAAGGCGTTCCTTGAAGCTCTTGGGGGTTATGGTTGACGATAAGCTCACATTTAAGAGTCACGTCGACTATGCCTGTAAGAGGGCTTCAACGGCCGCTGCAGGACTATCTCGAATGATGTCCAATAGCTCAGCGGTATATGGCAGCAAGCGTAAACTTCTTGCCAGCGTGGTTTCGTCCATACTAAGGTATGGTGGGCCAGCGTGGTCCAAAGCGTTAGGTACCAACAGTCATCGTCGTAAACTGGAAAGTACCTACAGGCTCATGTGCCTGAGGGTTGTGAGCGCGTACCGTACAGTGTCATACGACGCAATCTGCGTTCTGTCCGGCATGATGCCTATCAGCATAGCCATTAAGGAGGACGTAGAATGCTTCGATCAACGTGACACAAGGGGTATACGAGGCACCAGAAGGTCATTCTCGATGATCAGATGGCAGCAGGAATGGTCCAATTCCGCAAAGGGTAGATGGACGCATCGACTTATTCCGGACGTATCCGGATGGGTCGGGAGGCGCCATGGAGAAGTTAACTTCCACTTGACACAGATTCTGTCAGGTCATGGTTGCTTCAGGCAGTATCTACACAGATTCGAGCATGCGGGGTCCCCCATGTGTCCCGAGTGCGCGGATGCGGAAGAAACTGCTGAGCATGTCTTCTTCGTGTGCCCTCGTTTTGTGCATGCGCGGAGCGACATGATGGTAGTGAGCGGGCCAGACACCACTCCGGACAACCTAGTTCGGAGGATGTGTAAAGACCCAAACATTTGGAGGGCGGATTGTACAGCCGCCTTTCAAATAGTTTTAGAATTGCAAAACAGGCGACAGGTTGACCACCGACACGCCAGTGTTAGCTAACGGCCAGTCTCCAGGTTAGTTAGCTAAGTTAGCAAAGAGATCTATAGAACCAAGAGGGTGCACAGAGCACAAAAGCCGCTCCCCGAAGCAATACCTAGCGGTGGTCCCGGGGAGTATTATGGGCTGGAGACTGGGGGGGTTTTAGTGGGTCCGGTCACTGATTCAAACCAACCCCACACTCCCTGAGGTTGGTCACCTCAGGGGTTTGGATGCAAATTTCCCCTCCACCTGAAACAAATATATATATATATATATATATATATATATATATATATATATATATATATATATATATATATATATATATATATATATATATATATATATATATATATATATATATATATATATATATATATATATATATATATATATATATATATATATATATATATATATATATATATATATATATATATAAGAAAACCTGTTTCTACGTAAAACTATTTGGAAATTGTATTACCCTAACTAAAACTAAGTGAAAAAAGATAAAACTGTGAGCGCATTGATTAAATTGTGAATTGAACTCATGAACTAAAGTACGGTTGGAACTTACGAACTAAAGTACGGTTGGAACATGCGGTATTTATGAAAGTAAGCAAAATCTAATATAGTTCTAAATTACAGCGTTACGCTGCTGCCTAAGAGTGCTAGTAGTATCGCCACCACCGATTGGCTTGATATAGGTACACGAAAGGACACTAAACGTGAATTTTCTGAACTAATTGTTAATCATGCACTATATACACTTATTATAACCTCACTATTCTTAACCATGCATTATATACGATTAATACTATAACAACTGATGTAACCTCTATAAAAATGTAAAACTAGATATATACTTAACCTAATACTCATGCTATACCGTGATTGTTTCTCCGGTAGGAATTTTTTAACGCCAAGTTGGTACGATACATTACGTACGCTAATTTGAATTGCGTTACCGTATACTAGAGTAACCTAAATAAAACATTATTGAATCGGAAACTGTCTTTCTCGTTGCATTTGCGACAAACGGAAATATACCTAATGAATTTTTAAGTTTGTTAAAGCGCATACATTCGTAGCTCAAAGCGAGATGATATGCAAATATCCACGAGTAACAATATATTATTCTAAATCAACTGATAAAATGCCTAAAAATTATTGACAATTTCATGGTCATTATTCAAATCGTTGTGAGCAGCCGTATTTTTGGAAGTCTATAGAAATCATAAAAGGGCAAGAGAAATGTCTTCAGATCACTTTCATGGTGTATAAAGTGTGACGTTCCAATCTATTTGTTAAAGCTCCATTTCTCCGGTTACAGCCCACTGCGCATACGAGACAATTCGATGCAACACTAAGAAAAACAATCACGGAATGCATGCATGACAAGGCATTACCGTCCATTTAGACTGTAAGACATGACACCGCAAAAAGAAAGAGAAAAAAAAAACATGCTACATGTCCCCGATCGCCCCCTCAACCCACATTAGAAGTGGTCGAGTGAGAGAATCCCAAAATCGGCCTCCCCGAAGCAGTAGTTGCAAGCAGCCGAAAAGAATTTAAGAAAAAAAATTAGAAGAAAGAATTATAGGTTTCCGTTAGACTCTACTATAAATTTATTTTACTATAAATTTATACTAGAGTCTAACGGAAACTTATAATTCTTTCTTCCGATTTTTTAAATCACTCTACTAATACGCTCAATATAGATTTTCAAATTCGAAAGAAATTTGTCAAAAAGCAGAAAAACGCTACTCTACCTCTTCAAATCGAACGAAAAAAGTGAGCGCGACTGTGAAATATCACCAGTACTTATCTTCCTATTCCCGGTCTCTTTTGAACCATGGTGTTTATGTGAGAAACAGCACCACTACAAAACACAATACCACTACGAAACTCAATGGAAATCGCGTAGCACTCGCTAAATTCCAAATTTCCTGAACTTCGACTCTCACCGATAAAACGAACTGCATCGATATACCGTGCTGGATCGAAACCCGTACAGTATCGAAATCCGTACACCTTGATGTTTTTCTTCAGTTTTAAGCATTATAAAAATGAAAATTCATATGATAGTTACATGTACAAGTCCGTTGAGCTGTTGGCCTTCAGTTAAATTAAACTATGCGCCAGTAGGCCATGAAACAAAAATATTAAAAATGAAAAATCAATCGTGTATCGGTTTCAGTTGTCATTTCGTTGTATCGTTAGAGAATTTACTAAGAAAACGTTCTTCAGATAAAAAGGCTTTTGGAGTGGGATATAAGCACAGAGAACAGACGTTCATCTTATTTTCAAAAGATGTGTAAAAACTTGCAACCGTCATTTAACAGTAAGTGGTAATGCTCCCGTTATGTGGCGCTCGTGTCACCTGAAAACCAATCACAGATATCGATAAAATATCGATACAGTAATATTATTGCAATGCAACTGGGGCACCACAAGACAGATGTCGTTAGTGTATTAATGTATTTGGATTCAAATTTTTACACACGATTTTCAAATTTCTTTATATGAACATGAATGTCTGTTCTCTGTGATATGAGTGTTTTACTCTGTGAATATTTTTGAAATTGATGGAAAAGGTTAGTCTTTGTCATTTTCGAGCTGCATATTGTAAATAGTGTGAATTGTATTTATTCAACAAAAACTGTGCCGTACGGATTTTGATCCTTTTTGATTGCTTGAATCGAAATCCGTACAGCGTGTGTATCATACATATGTTGTTAAACTTTCTTCTTGTTTTCAGCATATAATGAAAGAAAACAAGTTTAAATATACGGCAACAATTCCGAAGGAGCGTGACTGAGGTGCGCAAAGGAAAGTCATACCGGGAAGCTTCGAGAGGTCCCGGCGTTTCGGTTACTATGACAAGAGGTGCCGCAACGAAACGCTACGAAAATTGCACTATTTCAGCTGATTTAAAAAATTAGAAAACCGTGTGAAACTTTAGGAACCAATTTATCCTCAAAATATATTTATTCGTAAATTTAAAGATAAATTATAAATAAAAGATGTTCATTTTTGTACTTCTATATCTATACGGATTTTGATTTATTGCTGGATGGACTTTGATTCAGTCCATATCGCGTGTGTGCGGATTTCGAATCAAAAGTGTACGGGTTTCGATTCAGACAAAAAACTGTGTACGGATTTCGATTCAAAACATGTTCTATTTAAACATGATTTTTTCGAGTTTCGGAGTGATTTTGAACATTTTGCTTGAAAATGGTGATAAAATATAAGTTGACATATAAGTGAACTTGTCTGTTTAAAGCAATATGTGATTTCTTGATTTTATATTGACCGTCGAAGATTATCATGTGCTTAGGTGTACGGATTTCGATCCAGCACGGTAATTTCCCTTGATTCCGATTATTTTCAACGCCCAAAACCGTATCGAGCTAGTTGATAACAATTGGCTGCTGCGATCCTTTTTGAAGTTGCCACTAACAAAAATACGAAAAACTCATAGGTACAGGATATCGCCGTGAATTTGATCCCAGATTTTCACCAAACGGGTTTTGAAGGTGTCTCAAGTCATGTTTTTTACTTCAACCACCCTTCCTAGCATGTACCCCCGAATGCTGAAGTACAACGGATTCAAATCGAGAGATGATGCGGGCCATTCATAGGTGTTTATAAAACATAGTAAGTTTTCGAATCCTGTAGAAAGCAGAAACTTTCCTTTTCAGATAACACCATAGCACAGGTATCAAATAATCTTTGATGTCGTGTTGCAGATAGTACTCTTTATCAGGGGGTGAAAACCCTGTCGATGAATAGCAGTGGCAACTTTCCTCTGTTGGATATTGCTCCCCAAACCACACAGTTGAATTATCTACTCTTTGCTATGGAAATAAATCTGACATGAATTTAGTCTGCGGTCGGATCACTAATAAATCTGGCTTTGGAAGTTCCCTTCAATCTTTCTACGTGATTCGGTCATTAGTTCTATGTTATAATTCCAATTTTGTTCTTCCAACCTACAAGTCCTTATTTGATTTCGAACAAAACGAAGAAGGGAGTGACTAAGACAACATCCTTCCGCTTCTTACAGTCGTCGTTCGGCATTGTCATCTAGTCAGTAAAAAAGAATCCGCGTGAATTCGTTGAAAGTTCTGAAGACCCTACGACAATCAGCTTGAACACTACGTGCCAAGTCGATTTGTTGGAGTCCTCACAGTTAAATACAGTTGTTGCCAGCAGAACTCAACTGTGACGCCAGAGTGTACTTGCTGGAGCTCACCCGACTGCCGGTTCGTTTGGATTAATTAAATCTCACACTTCATCATTCTCTGTTCGGCTCCGCTGAGTGACGTTAAAAAAGTCGGCGGGAATTGAAGCGAAACCGCGCTGACTTGTGCCAAAAGCCAAAAAATTGCATTTTTAATGCCACTCATGAATCAAACGTTTAACTCCATTAATCATCGCTAGCGCATTTAAGCAGTACCTTCGCTACTGATTCTCCCCCCCAAAAAAAAGGTGCTGAATTTCTGTTCTGACTCATTTCTGCTGCTCCCTTTCCGCCTCCTCTCCAGACGGTTTCGGTGATGTACGACCCCATCAAACGAGGGACCAATCTAGGTAGGAAATGGTAGAAAAAAAATTCCACAAAATAACAAAATTAAACACAAACGCCACCAACATTAAACGAAACGCCTGAAAAGTAGCAAATGATGGCAGAGAGCAGAAAAATAAAAACGGGAAGCTAAATCTGCTTTCATATTTCGATTGAGGTCTGCTTCAGCCGTAAATAGACAGACGGAAAGATCTGCATGCGCCGGGCAACTTGAGGAGACATAAAAGAGCTCAAGAGCATCATTACGACGTTGATGAGCATTTGGTCCAGCCCTATTAACGACTCACACACACACAAACGGGAAGGCGGTGGAGAGGCACCCCCGGGTGGGATTCAAAATAGGTGGTCCAATTAGAACATCTTGTTAATTAAACGGTTAATCATTAGCGCACACACACGGACTGTTTGTTACCGTTTTGCGTGGTAAGCACTTTTGGCTTCCCCTCAGCCAAAGCACACACCTGCCTCGGAAGCGTCGCGCGTCCACCCATCGTCTAGCAACAGGAAAAAGCATGTTTACTCGCTCGTCTTCTACGTTGCTCGTTTGCCTGCGCTTGGGTAGGTAGGTATGTGCGAAGGGGGATTCTCCTTTGATCTATTCAAGTAGATAAGCCATTTTGCAGCCGCTACCCACACGTCAGCAAATCTTCACCAGGGCCTTGATGTTGACTAGATGGACCGGGGTTTGGTGGTGGGGATTGATTAACGAGGGCAGTGTTCGCAGACGGTTGGGCGGTTCATTTGGAACCGGAATGGTTTTTTAACATGATTATTGGCGACTGAAAATTTTAGAAAGTTGATCTGAAATTTCTAAATTATGTTTGAACTAAAAACCAGTCGGCAAACGATTACTGACTGTAAATTCTGCTTGTATGGCAACTGCGTACAGCACCAACCTCCAGAAGAGAACTCTGTGATCTTGATTCTTTCGTGTGGTTTACTGGTTTTCCGGCCGGCTCTTACCAAGAAGCGGCCGCAAGTAAGCGACTTCACACGACCTCCCCCAGACTGTCGAAATGTAAATTTTTCCGTTACCAGTTAGATGCGGTCGTTCCGTCTTCCTTCTGCACTAGGTAGAGTGTACTAAGCGGTTCATCAGTGCGTTCAAATTAGTGCGCACTTTTATCGGAGATACGAAATTTATTTAGGGAAACCTAATGATGTAAGTAATTTTATGTATCACTAGATATTTTTTATTTTTGTTAGAATAAATTTGCGCATTGGTAAATACGAGATACTGAATCATGTTTATACGAATAGAATACGGGCGAGTGTTTTCAATCCTTCATTTAGCATGAGATTTTTTTTCACTTGGACATGAACTCGCCACCTGCGAGATGTAAACTTTTTTGGTAACATGTTTAACTATCTAATTTCTTTTAGTTTACTTTCTGTTTTTGTTTGGTTTTGTTCTTTAGACCTGTGCGCCATCGCCGATGACTTAAAGTCATTGTGCCTGTAGTAGCTGTAGTAAAATTATAATAGTCTAGTCTAGTCTAGTCTACACTAACACAGCCAGTACTTGAAAGGATCCTGGAAAATGATATCCACCATTTTGAAAATGGTTTCCATACATTTTTCTTGTCAACGGCCTGCCCTACTGTGTAGCGCAATATAATACAATGAAATCTAGGAACGGGGACAATCCGTACCAACCGATCCGTATGTAAGAAGTAATATACCTTATTCGTTGGGAGTGATAAAGCTAAGAAAGTACACTCCTTTGTTGACCAATCTCCTGGGATGGAACATACCCAAATAACACACAAAACATGTTAGAAAAAAAGTAACAACGAAAGTAGTCATATAAGTGTACTACAAGCGCAATTGAAAACTTGTGTTATTATATTGTGTTTGAAGTTGTTTTTCATCAGTAAACAATCGCATTTCGAAAACGAGCTCGTTTTTTCTGGTTTTTGAGATGTTTTTGATAACATGAGTTCAAGAATGACAATCACTATCACTTGGTCTTTTCATAAGACATTACACCATCTAATAACAACACTACATTACACCATCTAAAAAAACACTACGTACCTGTAAAATGCTTTTTCTTAGTACAATAGTCGTAGCATTCAATACCCAACTTAAAATTACTTGATCAAATTATTATTTAAACTATACGAACGATTTCTATATTTATTCGAAGCGGGTCAAAACGCGCCATCAAAAGATAAACAAAACGCTTGCAGTGTAACCAATATCACTCCAGATTTTTGTTATTGTATATCTAACAACGTTTTCTAGTTTTGTTAGATTTTATATCCAGATAACGTTGAAACTATGCGAAAACAATTTCAATATTCAAGCGAAAGAAACAACTCTTTTTGAAAGGTTGAATATTATTTTTTGTCATCATTTTATAATCAATAAAAACTGCCACTGATAAAAGAAATTGCCGATCTAGTTGCACTGCGCAGACACAACACATTTGCGCATGCGCTGGTTAACAGTTGTCATAGCAACAGATTTGCGCATTGCCGTATTAGTACTCGAGATGTATTTTGCCACTCAATTATATCAAGTTGGCTTGCTTTCATGCAGTTATCGGTAGTTGTTCCACTAGCCTTAATGTTTTGCGCTTTTCTGGTTATATTGATGTCATGGAATATGTAACGTCAACTATTCTATACCAACGTGTGTTACTTGGGTAGGTATTTCCTCCTAATGTTCGGGTTTCTAAACCAAGGATATAGCGCCTTTACTCGCTTTAATTGTTACGGTTGGAATCAGTGCGTCTCGAACTGTCCTACAGATCAGACGTTTTTTCCGTTGCTTCTGGACTTTGTCTGGTCTTTGACTGCCTATAGCTTCAAAGTTTGTGTTTTGTCAGTGTGTCTTTTAAAGATTACCTGAAAGTTATTTCCCATCAGTCTTTCTCAAGACTACCTACTTTTGAATTTAACATTTGTTTTAACTTTTTTCGTATCACCTGAAATGGCTGGACGGAAAAAGAAACCTCGCATTCCTGCGGGGAGGAAAAGAGAGGCATCTCTTTCTGACACTTCGAGTGTCTGTAGTGACAATCCTTTTGATATTTTGCCTGAGCAAGAAGCTGGTGAAATGGAAGTTATCAATAATGAAACTATACAAAATATAAAATCTTTAAAAAAGGAGAAAGTTCCACCTATTGTGGTAACTATTTCTTCTGAATTTAATATATTCAAAAAGGAACTTTCAACGTTTGTTTCTGACGTTAAAGTTACCTATCAAATTGGCCGTAGAGGTGAATGCCGCTTATTAGCCGACTCAGTAAAGGGTCGTGATCGTCTTGTTCAGTATTTAACTGACAAGATGTACAAATTTTTTACATTGGACACCAAGAACGCCAAGCCGTTCAAGGTTGTCTTGAAAGGTCTCACCAACGATCAAACCGTTGATGAGATCAAACTTACTTTAACAGAATTACTTGGCATAGCCCCTACCCAAGTAATTCTAATGAAACAAAAATCACGAGGCGAAAACAGTCAGAGAACTGGAAATTCCCTTGTTCATTATTTAATTCATTTTAACCGCAATGAGGTTAACAACTTAAGTTTTTTTAAAAAGCACATGCTTTGTATAATGTGCGTGTAAAGTGGGAAATTTATAGGAAGTATGGCGGAGGTGAAAAGCATATCACCCAATGCCGTACTTGCCAACGTTATGGCCATGGTTCCAAATTCTGTAACATGGACCAAAAATGTCTTAATTGTGGAGACTCTTCTCACAAAAAGGACACATGTCCTGTAAAAGAGAGTAAAAATTTTCGCTGTGCGAATTGTAACGGCAACCATATGTCAAATTTTTATCAATGCCCAGTCCGTTTAGCAATTGTTAAGGCAAGGCAAGGTAAACGAAATTCACTCTCAATTAAAACCAACTTCAAAACAAAATTCTCCAAGCGTACCAGTGACGCATAGTTTACCTACTCCTTTGCATACCCGTTTAACTTATGCACAGGTTACAGGTAGTTCGAACATTATACCGCCTAGTGTTGGTAGTTCGAAAATGACCGTTAATATGGGTAAGCAAAACACGCTAGAAAATAATTGTACACCTGTTACTCCAGCTAATATTGCTGCCGAAAATATTTTTTCTAATGTCAACTGCCTGGGGCCTATTACGGCAGGTAAACTTTCTTTTTTGCAACAGGCAATGTTCGATCTTATGAACGCCATGTTGCAGGCAAAATCAATGTTTGAAGCCATTCAAATAGGCACAAATTTTACTATTAAAATTGTTTCTAATTTAAAATTTAGCAATGATTTTAAATAAAACAATTAAAATATTAAATTGGAATGCTCGCTCATTGAAGGCCAATGAGAATGAGCTTTTTAATTTTTTAACAGTAAATAATGTGCATATTGCATAATTACTGAAACATTTTTGAAACCTAACATAAAATCAAAATATGATTCCAATTACGTGGTTCATAGATATGATAGGATTCAGGGTTCCGGCGGTGGAGTTGCAATTGTTATTCATCGCCGAATCAAACATCGTGCTCTTCCCCATCTTGAGACGAAAGTTATTGAAACTTTGGGAATTGAAGTTCAAACTGAACTTGGGATTTTATTTATTGCCGCAGCATGTTTACCATTTCAATGCACACGCGAGCTCAAAAATTATTTTAAAGGTGATTTACAAAAACTCACCAGAAATCGTTCGAAATTTTTCATAATCGGCGATTTTAACGCTAAACATCGTTCATGGAATAATTCTCAAAGTAATTCCAATGGCAAAATGTTATTCAATGATTGTTCTTCAGGATACTATTCTATTTTGTCTCCGAATAGTCCTACATGCTTTTCTTTTGTAAGAAACCCTTCAACAATTGATTTGGTGCTGACAGATCAAAGTCATGTATGTAGTGATTTGATCACACATGCTGACTTTGATTCTGACCATCTTCCAATAACTTTTTCTTTATCACATGAATCAGTTTGAAACCCTATGAGCTGTTTTTAATTATAACAAGGCTAATTGGGAAAGATACAAAACTCATATTGAGAGAAATTTCAATAATGAGCTTGATTTGCAAAACGAAGTGAATATTAATTCCGCTTTGGAAGCATTAATATGTGCAATTGTTGATGCCAGGAATTATTCTGTTCCAAAGGCTCAAGTGAAATTTGATTCATCAATAATTGACGAAAATCTTCAACTTCTAATTCGTTTGAAAAATGTCCGCAGACGTCAATACCAACGTTCTCGTGACCCTGTTTTTAAAACTATTTATAAAGATTTACAGAAAGAGATTAAGCATAGATTTACTCTTCTGAGAAATCAAAATTTTGAGACTAACGTTGAAAAATTGAAACCATATTCAAAACTATTTTGGAAGCTGTCGAAGATTCTTAAGAAACCTTCAAATTCTATTCCAGTTTTAAAAGAAGGTGAACGTTAACTTGTATCCGATGAACAAAAGGCTCAAAGACTTGCTCAGCAGTTTGAGAGTGTTCATAACTCAAATTTGAATTTTGTGAGTCCAATTGAAAATGAAGTCACACGTCAATTTGATTTAATTTCTTCCCAGAATTTTTCACCTGCAGAAATAATTGAAACTAACTTGAATGAGATTAAATCAATTATTAAAAATTTCAAAAATATGAAAGCTCCTGGTAACGATGGAATCTTTAATATACTAATCAAACATCTCCCTGAGAGCACAATGGAATTTTTAGTGAAAATTTTCAATTGCTGCTTCAAAATTGCATATTTTCCCAAATTATGGAAAAATGCAAAAATTACTCCCATTTTAAAACCGGATAGGAACCCAGCTGAAGTTTCAAGTTATCAACCAATCAGTTTGCTTTCTTCAATAAGTTAACTGTTTGAGAGAATTATTCTTAACAGAATGATGTCACACATCAACGAAAATTCAATTTTTGCAAATGAACAGTTTGGATTTCGCCATGGGCATTCCACAACTCATCAATTGCTTAGAGTTACTAATATGATACGAGCTAACAAATCTGAAGGTTATTCCACTGGAGCTGCTCTTTTAGACATAGAAAAAGCATTCGACAGTGTTTGGCATAAAGGTTTGATTGCGAAATTGCAAACTTTTAATTTTCCTAATCAAAATTTTAAAAAATTATCTTACTGATCGAACACTGCAGGTTGTCTATCAGAATTCAAAATCTGATAGATTTCCTGTCAGAGCAGGTGTACCTCAAGGTTCAGTCTTGGGTCCAGTCCTGTACAACATATTCACTTCAGATCTTCCTGATTTGCCTCCAGGATGCACAAAGTCATTGTTCTGCGATGACACAAGCATTTCCGTAAAAGGGAAAAGTCTTCGTGTCATATGCAGTCAATTGCAGAAAAGTTTAGATATTTTTTCTTCCTACTTGCAAAAGTGGAAAATCTCTCCCAATGCTTCTAAAACTCAAATGATAATTTTTCCGCATAAGCCTAGGGCTTCTTTCCTCAAGCCAAACAATAATCACGTTGTCAAGATGAATGGGGTTATTTTAAGTTGGTCCGACAAGGTTAAGTACTTGGGACTAATTTATGATAAAAAACTTATTTTCAAAGAGCACATTGAGAGTATACAAGCCAAGTGCATCAAATATACGAGATGTTTATATCCTCTCATTAACAGGAATTCTAAACTTTGTTTAAAGAACAAACTTTTAATTTACAAACAAATTTTTAGACCAGCAATGCTCTATGCTGTACCGATCTGGTCAAGTTGCTGTTCAACAAGGAAGAAAACGCTCCAAAGGATTCAGAATAAAATTCTGAAAATGATTTTGAAGCGTCCTCCTTGGTTTGGTACACTCGAATTACATAGACTTACTGGTGTTGAACCATTAGAAGCTATGTCAAATAAAATTATTAACAATTTTCGACAAAAATCGTTGCAATCCCCAATTGCTACGATAAGCTCTCTTTATAGCCAATAAGTTAGCAATTAAGTTAGTTGTAAGTTTACTTTCCCTTTTCTGACAAGTAGGTTTAAATCCCTACGAATGATAAGTCCTAATTGCGAAAGCAAACAAATCCTAACAATTAAAATTACAAATTTCTAACAGTGTTGAGAAGTCACCATTTGTGATTGGACACACATACTTATTATTTACTAATATTTATCATAAATACTTAAGCTACTAACAAATCCCCCCTTAAAACAAAAAAAAAGTTACGGTTGGAACTTGAGTACTAACTCTAGTCCTAGCATTTTTAGCTTATGGTTATAGCGCCATTACTCGCTCTCTGTAAGGAATATGGATTATTATTATTATTATTTATAAAATAACGACAGCCTTTTTGTCAAATGCCAATTGCGCATTCTGTAGATAAATCAAATAGTGATAAATAACAAAAAAAAGAGATGAACAATAACAAGCAAAAATATGCGTAATTCAATTCAGTTTTCATTTAATGTAACGCCACACACGCGTGTGTGTGTCAGAGTGTGTATTTTGTCTAGTAAATATCGAAAATGTATTAGCTTTTATTAGATTCTATGATTTGAATCCAGTTTGACTCTACATCAAGAGATGTTTTTGGGACCAGGCACGTGTGCGTGATTTGTTTTAATATAAAACAATTTTTGAACTAAGTCACCTATTGAATCCAGAAGTTGTCAAAGTTTCATGCATCCAAAGCCTAAAATTCCAAAAAAGCATATATGCATATAAAACTTCGAAATAGTGACTCAATAATCAATATTTGCTCAAAAACTAAGAAAATCATGAAACGAGGCTTAACAAAATACCCAAATTTCTCAAATTATGTTTTTGGAGTTTTTTTTTTATTGCAGGGCGTCGAAGAAATCCTAAGGCTATCACGGTTTTTTTGCGATTTTGTTCCTTTCCCGTCGAGTGACGGTCATTTTTATTACTAACTAAGAATATGGAATAGTTGATTAATGATTCGATAACCGAGCAAGAAGAATTTTTCGATGCAAGTCAAAGTGAGGATGCAATATTGGGCTATATGGTAGAGATTATGGTATATGATAGAGTGATGTATCATTTTCATAAATTATAAATCGAGATTATAAATGAATTATATATCTAAACTACCCCACTATTTCTTTGTTTTCTCACAAACAGCTTTTACTTTACTTTTCCATATACGAATTATCATAAGTCCTGAATTAATTTCATTTCACAAGACATGTTCCCAATGATGAAATATGGACCATGTCTATTTTAAACTCATTGATGTAACTCAGAGGCTTACACGCTTGCCCACTCGATGCATCAAATGACAATCAAACACAGAGCACCAAATTTCGTAGTAAGTATTCATTCCAATGACTTGAACTCTTTGCTATCCCTTACTAAAAATACAGGAAACGATCATGCTCTCAAAAAAAAAAAATCTGGTCAATACTTTACCGGATGATTGTTACATTTTTGGGGACGACTCTCTTCCGACCGGCGATAGGACTTAAAGTTTGCTTTAAGTAGACGGTCAGGCAATCAGAACATTTTTCTGCTCCAGTGGTTCAATTTGTCCAATTCTCCGTGCTCATTTTCTAGTTGATTAAATTATCAATTCTTCTTCCACTTTCGGCCAATACATCTTCAAATATATAAACTTTCACTAACTTCTGGAAAAATGTAAGCGAAAAGTCACACGCGAAAAAGTTACGTCCATTCGCGGCCGCAGCTTACTGCGTTTTTTTTTTCATAGCTGTAGTAAAATTATAATATTGCATAAGCTTACATTTTTCAATATTGAGATAATGGTTGGAGTCGTTTCATATCAACAGTTGCAATTTCTATAATATTTTAATGTTGGCTAGCAAATATTCTTTTGTATAACGTTAACTTTTTTTGTATACCTGAAGGGCATTGGACAGAAGTGTCACTGCGACAGGAATGATTCTCTTTTGTGGCTAGCCCCGAATGCTTTACACAGATTACAGGATGCTCGAACTCACTGATGGAGTTGAGCTAGTTGGTTAGTTGGCTGCCCCAATTCGGAAGCAGCGGCAATTGTCAAATTTCACTTAGAAGCAGCTTAAGCTTAGTTGAGCTTATATTAAAGAATGTTTGAATATTCTCTGTATCCTGACATTTTTGAACTATTTGCTGATTGTTGTGACAGCTATAACTTTAGCCAATTTCTTTCCGCGTTGTTGTCCGTTTTGCAGTATTTATTTGTTTTGTGATTTCCATACTGTGTGATCTTCGTTTTACCTCCATTTTCTATTAAATTTATCTCCGTAGCATGTCTGCCCCCTTTATAAGTTGTTTTTGTTTTTTTTTTCTCTAACTTTTTTATTATGTTTTCTTATTTCTACATTCTTTTTTTCTGTTTTCTTTTCTTCCTGCATGTTTCTACTCGGTCATCTATTTTTCCTTCATTTACTTCCTGTTGTTTTATTTGTTTTTTTTTTCTGTTTTCTCCTAATTTTATCACCTGTAAAAAATACAGTTTTTATTCATTACTCAATCCAACTTTTAGAAATGCAACTTTATTAAAAAAAATTAATCATTTAAAGAATTGCCCATCACTGGCTACAACTTTGTTTTCGAGCATTGGTAATAATGCGGAGTAATGATCGGACGGCGCAATATCTGAGGAGTATGACCGTTTTTATGTAAGTTTTGACGACATTGAGGCAGAGCATTGTCATGCAGTAGGATCATCTTCTCGTGGCTCTTTTTTTATTAGGGATGTTCATTTTCGAGGGTCAAAACATCAAAATTTTGAACACTTTGAGGCACCCCACAGAGAAGTTACTCGAGTGAAAACCTGGCCAAAATTATTTTCGCTGCTATTTGGCAATATTTTGGAAAATATTTAAGGGAGAAGTGAAAGTGGCTGGTTCGAGTATTATATCAAAAAGTAACTCTAAATATCACACACACAACTCAATGTTTACATTTACATAGCCTATGTGTCTTCATTAATGTTAGTGAGCAGATGAAGTAACATGCTCGAATGATTTGTTTTCGCAAAACGGGCAGCGAAAAAAATTAAGAATTTACCAGAAAAATGATGTAGCAAAATATCTTCATTTAGACCTATCATTTTGATGCTCACAAATTATATGATGCCTCGTGGAACCTACTTAGGTTGGAAGAAGCCTTTTGTACGGAGTGTTATTTTCCTGGATTATTGATTCAAGTTAATTTTAAGTTAACTTAAATTAGTTGAAATCCATTCACTAAACTAATCTCATTTCTTTTTTGTTGAGCTGAAACACTGTTTTAAGTGTGAGGCAGGCACCCATCAGGTTTTTTTTTAATTTTCCGAGTACGCGTGAACACTTAACGTCAAAATTCGTCATAAACAACATTTTTCAAACGGGTCGCAAATGACAATCCGGACGTTACCGGATGAGATATTTGCGAGGATGTGTTCGTGATGTTATGAATTTCCATTCCTCCGATGATTATATGATCGGATTCCGCGAGATTTGATAACTTTTTTAATATTGAAAATGCTCGAGAATACGTAAAAATCACTAACTCCTAAAACTCCTCAATAGTAACTATAATTTTGAAATTTCGGAATATCTATCAACCGGTTTATTAGCATTGAACATAAAGAACACATATGCTGCAAAATATTGATCAATTGTCATTTTTTTATGCCTGGCACAACTTGTTACTATAAATGGTTCGATTCCCGAAAAAGAGCTTGAAAATTTGTGAATTTTTACAGCGCTCCCAGCATATGATAATACCGTTAAACGTTCATCGAGTGATGGCATTTTGTGGAGCATTTTTTTAAGCTGCTGGAAAAAATATAGCGGCATCAAAAAGCGTCAAAAAACTTTTTTCTAATTTTGGCCAGCTTTTTGTTCTAGGTACTCCTCTGTGCACCCCTAAATCATTTCCGATTGAGCTGAAATTTTACACAAATCATTTTTTTAGGTCTATAATCAAAATGTATAAGGTCAGTGACATGACCATTTTCGCTGCCTCCCTATTCTGCCCGTATTGAGGCCGTTTTTTCGGCTTAGTCGCATCACTTGAAGTAGATACTATTCCCCACTGATGGTCATATTAAGGGAATATATACCTTGTTGCTCGAGAAAAAAAAGGATAGTTTGAAATTTTTGACGTAGGACTACGTATTTGTTTTCTCGACTCAACCAAGTGTTTGTTTTGTTTCTTATTCTCGAGTCTGCGTCGCCCCGCCCATATTGCAAAAGTCTACTCTCAATTCGATGCAAATTACCGCGAGTAGATAAATCTACTTCATTCTTGTTCGTCACACGATAGCGAGTAGAGTAGAACCAGAGTAATCAATCATTCAGTATTATCGTTTTTTTCCATTCCTACTTCTCGAATCTGCGTCGCTCCGCCTGTATTGCAAAAATCTACACTCAACTCGATACAAAATACTGCGTGTAGAAAATTTAACTTCATTCTTGTTCTTAACACGATAGTAAGTGGAACCCCTAGCACCTAGGTGTAGCACATTTTTAATTGCAAAAAAGTAGTAATTTTTTGAAAGTTCTGTTAATTACCAACATAAAAATATGTTTGTTCATAAGAAATAGGAACTGCTCCATTATGCATCTCAGCTCATATATTCATCTGATACAACATGAAAACACAATTTAAAACAGAAAAAAACCAAATAACCAAAACCAAAACCAAATATTTTATAACTAAACAAATCTGATAATCCATGGAATTGGATTCTTCTTAGTTCACTTCAGATTCCTCATAAAGTATAATGAGTTGTTACATTTAAAAGCTCTAAATTTGATATTATAGTCGGCCATCTGCACTCAGAAACTCGTTTCATTCAATCACCTACCTCAGTAAACAAAATCCGCGCATTGTTCTATACGGCTACAACGGAACTCGTTCAGCAGCCAACCGAAGTTTATTTCATCACTAGCGGACCACTTTTTTATTAATCACTAAACAAAATCACTCACTACTCTGTTCACCTCAAATTCACTAAAAACAAGCTCGAATTAGCAGAAATATATGAGATGAATTTCTACAATTCCTAAATTTCCACTGCATGCATTTTCATCTGTTTTCACAGTGTTGAAGAAAATCGAAAGTTGCCTAATCAGTTTCTGTTAATACGAAAAAATCATGCTGAAATGTTGAATTATACCGACATAATTGACATAAATTGACAGCACTGCAGTGGTTACCTAGGTTACCAATTATGCACGTGAATGTCTACAGCGGATATCTAGGCAACCTACTACTACGGGCTGCGGCTACGTTCATTCATTATAATGTGATTAATTCTAGATTAACAGTGTGATGAATATGGGGGTGTCGTGAGATGAATAATTAAGCAGTGATTCAAGTTTTGAGATGGATATGGATGCATTGTGAAAAATGTTTTTTTTTTTTTACAAAACTCAGGAAAAACTAGCTAATTTTACTAAACAATAAATGCTGAACGATTCCATATCCATGATTTCGTGAAAATTGGTGTTTAGTCCGTGCATTCTTCGTGAATATCGTCCTAATGAGATGAATAGTGGAGCAGTCTCCCTACCAATTATTTGTGGAGTAATAGTTGTTTCCCCGAACTATGTTTTGCAGAGGTTTGCGGTGTTTACGATAGAGACACAGCAGATCAACTTAAATAAAAAAAACCTCATATTATTTCATTAGTTCAGAAGTGTGCCGGGTACCTAAACGATCATTTGCATAGTTATTTTGTTTTTAGTGTAAACGTTTTTCCCAAAAAAAAACTTATTTTGAGCGCGAAAAATTGCTTCAAAAGTTATTTTTTGAAAAAGTTGAACTTCGCGTATCAATAAACCGGGAAATTTAATAAAAAAAGATGAAGAGAATCGGTTCAGTAGTTTCACCGCAATCATAAACATCGCAGTAGGTTAAAGCAAATGTACAATGACACTCGAGCATCTAAAGGTGCCGCCACACGGACGCTAATTCCCTTAGTTTCTAAGTAATAGTTGATTGTAAAAAGCATTTTTTTCTTCATAACGCGGGATTGTATTGTCAAAATCTATAACATAGAGACCCGGAACTACTCCGTCATGCCCGAATAGTTCATAGCCTACTATTCAGTGATGAAAAAATGCTTTTTACAATCAACTAAGACTTAGAAACTAAAGGAAATTAGCGTCCGTGTGGCGGCACCTTAAGAGAAGCACACTGTCGTTTGTTTGGAGATGTGATTTTAGTTTATATCTGTCCTTTTTATCCCATTTCTGCTGAAAAATATTACATGATCAATGATATAAATGTTATCCAAAATCTCTGTCCGCAACGTGCATGATTCTGGAAAAAAAAGTTGAAATACCTTTATGGAAACGTCGTGGTGGCAAGTACTCGTTTGATATGGTTTTTTCAATACAATTGAACTGGGAGTTTTGCCACCATCAGAAACAAAAGAAGACGATCATCGCAGTATTCTACCGTGACCATTTACAAGCCTGCCCATCACGTTGCGATAAAGAAAACACTTCCTGAAGCAGATGTTCGCAAACAAAAAAATGATGCCCAACCCGAGCAGGAGAAAATATCATTATAATAGCACAACCAGATATTGGAAATACACCTCATTTTGATCTTAATATGGTTTACGTAGTTGGTAAAATAACAAAAAATAATACCAAAATTATGTTCCTCCAAGACTATAGACTACTAATAGCAAGGCTTGATATTCCGATAACAAACCAATAATTAGCATTAAAAATCACAAAAATGACCGATTCAGATATTTTCAAGTTGTTGAACACTAAATGCATGACTGAATATAATATAAATAATCAATAACGAACAATTTTCACCTAAAATTTTCACCTAAAATAAAGTAGTTCAATCACACATTTTAAAAGCAACTCAAATATCCCATTTGAAGCATAGCGAGATATGATATCAGAATGTTATAATATTCTCATATCCATGTATGAAACGTGATTATCTTTCGAATAACACGTTAACCCATGAATACCCGGGACAGAACTTGTTTTTTGAAAATGCTCGTTCTCAGCACTGGAACGGTCGGTTTGAGAAAACTTGGAATTTCATTCAAGGGGAATAGTTGCTCTAAGTTTTGGTAAAGGTGCCGCCCCTCTGGACCGTTTTCGTGTGACGCAAATTTGTCTGTGTTTTTTTTCTAATTTTTCAAACAGATTGAGCAAATGTATAAAATCATGCCAGGTAGATAAAATATGGTATGTAAGAGTGAATTTTGGAGTTTCCAAATTATTTCAGTACAATATCACAAAACTACTTATTTAAAAAAAAAAATAAAATAAGAAATCGTTCTTCAAATTTTAAGCTATACATTTTTGAAGTGAGATCTCCTGAATCAATACGCGCTGAAATATTTATTTCAGCATGAAAATATTTTGAGAAAAACGAGTTTGAATTCACTAAAGTACGTATTTTCATGGAAACCTCATTTTCTCAGTCTCCCACAGTAGGTTTCCACTTTGCTCTTCAATGTTCAAGCTGTATATTTTCAGAGTAACGTCTTCTAAATCCAAAGATGGTGAAAGATTTCTTCTGGCATGCACAGATTTGGACGTTGCTCTTGAAATATAGAGCTTGAAAATTGAAGGGCCAAGTTGAAACCTACCGTTGGAGACTGAGAAAATCAAGATTCCATGAAAATACGTACTTTAGTGAATTTAAACACGTTTTTCTCAAGATATTTGCATACTAAAATAAATATTTCATCGCGTAATGATTCAGGAGACCCCACTTCAAAAATGTATAGCTTGAAATTTGAAGAACGATTTTTTTGTTTGATTTTTTTTAAAGTAAGTAGTTATGTGATTTTGTACTGACATAATTTGGAAACTCCAAAATTCACTCTTATATACCATATTACATCTACCTGACATGATTTGATACATGGAGCAATTGATACGTATGAAAATTATCATTGTTTGCTCAATCTGTTTGAAAAATTAGAAAAAAACAGACATATTTGCGTCTCACAAAAACAGGGAGGGGTCCAGAGGGGTGGCACCTTTGCCAAAAGTTAGAGCTACTATTCCCCTTGAATAAAATTCCAAGTAATGATTCTCAAAACTTTTTTTCTGAATGATTCCCAAAGCAATCGCTTGGAAAGGTCATGGCGGGTAACTCCTAATACCGAAGCCAGCTGTTCTTACATTTGACATGGGTTTTAGTCGAGTAATTCCTCCAATTCAGCGTGCTGGAAGTTTTTAACCTTTCTGTAGAAACGGACGTCGTCAACATCAACGGAAATTACCGTCTTTACAGCGACTGAACTAATCACGGCACTTTGTTTCACTTAGAGCAGCCTTCTCGCAAACTTTTTTTAACTCTCGATGCGCTTCAGGCGCCGTTATTTTGAATGAAATAGGAAAAGTAATACTTCATGCATTTGTTTTCTTTTTTCACCTCATGTTATTTATTTTTTAACGTAGAGCTACGTTTTTCTTCAGCCTGCCGCAAAAAGGTGTGAATTTGAAGTCTATTAGCGAGAAGGGGACGAAATTTGTCCTTTTTTGAATGCTTATTAACCGGTTTGTTTTCAGTCGATTTTCTTCACTCTTGCAGAAATCGATTGGAAAACTATACACGCTTTCGCTCAAAAACAGAAAAATGTTTTTTGATTATGCGAACTATTGTTGTTTTGAAAATTGTCAAGCCTTGTTGAAACAGAAATTACGTCCTCTGATTGGTCGCTTGCTGGCTTTCCCTAAAAATGTCGACAGAATAGTATACCTAATTAGCCGCAGTGTAGCGGATTGCGGCAGTTTGCTTTCGTCTCAAGCAAATCACTTACCGATGTCTTGGCGAGTCGTGACTTGCCCTACATGTCCCTTATATACGTTTTCCTGAAATCTATCCATGCCCCAGTCAAGTCCCATTCCCTTCCGCCTACATTCAACCAAACGACAAGAGCATGTTGAGACCCCGGATTCGGAACCAACAACCAGACCCGCACGATACTCTCAGAGCCCGAGGGAGACAACTCTATATGCCAGTCCGTAACATATTGCATATGCTGATTACCTACGGCAATGGAAAACCATCAAATAACAAACCCTTCTAGCTTAAGTTAGATTTAATTTCAGTTCGTAGTCGGCAGCGAGAATAAAAAAAATTGCTTTAAGTTATTAAGATACTTTAGAGAGTAAGATATCAGATATAATTGGCGCCGTTAAACATTAATTTGTATTTGTGCCGTGTCAAATAAATATTAGATGAAGAAAAAAAATCAATTACCGGTTGGTCACATATCTCAGCAGCAGCGTGATAGCAGCAAACGTTTTCGATTTGCCGGGTGAGTCTTCCCCACGATGAAGCTTTGCCTTTTTAGGTAACAACACAAATTAGCTGCTTCTTGGTTTTCGGACAACATCGATATTATCGGTTTCGACCGTAGGACCGTGGAGGAGGGCTTCGTACCTTTTAAGAGGGAAGAAGCGAGATTACGACTTGTCGTTAGCTCTGCCAAAACGGAGTACATGGTAGCTGGCAGGGAGCGTGGGAGTTCCCGTGTTGTTGGTGCTGAGGTGGAGATAGATGGGGAACGATTTGAAGTGGTTGGCGAATTCGTTTATCTTGGTACGCTTGTGACATGTGACAACGATAGGAGCCGTGAAGTGAAACGAGGAGTTCCAGCTGCGAACAGGGCCTTCTACGCACTACTTAGCCAGCTAAGGTTCCGTAGTTTGCAAACTCGCACAAAACTAACGCTGTATAGGACGCTGATACTCTCGGTGGCCCATTACGAACATGAATCATGGACGCTTAACGAACGACGATTGCCCGGAATTTTTGAGCGTAGAGTTCTGCGATCGATACTTGGCGGTTAACTGGGAGATGAAGTGTGGCGCAGACGCATGAATCACGAGTTGTACCAGATATACAAACATGCTGATATAGTGAAGGTAATACAGCAGGGCAGGTTTCAGTGGGCTGGACATGTAGCCAGAATGCTTGACGAGAGAGTCGCCAAAACTATTTTCATTAGAGAACCAGGAAGAGGCCGTCGAGTTCGTGGTAGGCCCCGCACGCGGTGGAAAAAGATGCATGATCTGGTAGTATATAAGGAGACTGGAGAACGGCTGCCCAAGACAGAAGAAGCTGGTCATCTCTAATTCGTTCGGCCCTAGACCGGTGAACGGTCCGTTAGCCAAAAAAGTAAAATAAGTACAAGCAAGCATTCGGTACTGGATGCTGGAAGTCTGTCAAATTTGCCACGGCCGTCCAATTTTCCAATTGTGAAAACAGCTTTTTCAATGTGTGTTTGTCAAAGAGGGAGAACCACTATAGGGACAGCACGAAGTTTGCGATCAGCTTCTTATTAAATTTTGAACAGTAAGCTGCATTCTTTTGGGTAACTTTGATTCAATAATGAAACCCTCTTAACAATGCATTTGTTTGTGTACCTGGTACTACGTCAATAATGTGGTCGTGTTTTGGATACAACTTGCTACTATTCCTCGTTGAATTCTTTTAGATTCTTCAGTTGTCTTAATTTTATTCTTTTGTCGCCTAATTATTTGTATGTCATGAGACTTTATGAAACACGACGCAATACATGACATGACACTTATTATTCTTAGAAAACATAAAAAGGATTTAAATTTACCTTTTTATCGTCCGGCAACGATCTTGCTCATCAGCTGGAAGATGTCCGACTAGTTGCGTGTGGTGGTCATACAAATTACTTTACTATCAAACAAATCTTCGAAAACTTGAAGAAAAGTGAGACTTTTACTACTGTTAGTAAAGCCCTACCAGAAATACAATTAAGCTTAAATTTTGTATAGAGATATTTTTTGTGAAGACAAAACTATGAAACCTTAACGTTTCCATTGAAAAAAATGGACAAAATTGTCGATTTTTTATGGGTTCACTTTGAGACGCACTGGAGAAACTACCCATGCAGCATCAATCATAGTAACCCATAAGTCAGCAGAAAAAAATTGACTCGAACTCTAACCGTGATGGCGAAAAGAGTGACATTTTGATGGCGAAAAGAGTGACATTTTGTGGACGACGCATACGCCGGCCCGGTTCCGGACGACTGACGACCCTGAGCGACATAAAGCTCCAAGGGATGCTGAAGTGGAAGACGCAGGGAAAAGTGCGCTGCATGCGCTCGACCGTGAGGTCGTTTAAACCGGCCAAACTGTGAAAATTACCTGGCGAATATGGACATACTTGTCAGGAAATGGCAGTCCCATCCACTGGTCTTGGAGCTGCAAGCAAAGACGCAGCGGCAACGCCTGAATAAGATGGTCAAGTCAATTTTTCTGGCAATCGCGACGTGGGGACGGTAATGGACGTTGCGCCCTATCTCATTCTGGATGGCAACGACTGGCAGGGCACTTCGTATTTTACTCCCCCCACGAAAAAAGTAAATCTCGCGATGAAGTACATTTCATATACCAGGTTTCCCTAAAAAGATGTTGCTGTGGCTGACAATCAGCGAGAAGCGGATGTCAGAGCCGCTTTTCTTTGGCTCCGGACTGGCCGTGATCGGGGAAATTTATAATTCAGAAATGCCTGCCGGAAGTTGCGTCGTTCATCAAGAAATACCATAAGGCCAAAGACGCGGTGTTCCGGTTGAATCTGCCGCCGGTGCACTACTCGAAGCAATCGTTGGAGGAGATTGAGCGTCCCCCAGCTGCGTCCCATCGAGAGTTTCTGGGTGGGAAAAACTGAAGCGTGAGATTGACTCCAACAATTTTATCGCAAAAACTGAGGAGGAATTGATAAATAAGACTAAGAAAGAACTCAAAAACGTGCCTTCACGCATGTCATCGCGTTAACTGCCAGAAGGCCGCTCGTAAAGGCGTAGAATTTATCAATCCCACTATCTGTCTTAATTTTTTTCTCTCACCATCCGAGAAATGGCCATTTTTTAATGCAACCATTACTGCTGATTTTTCCTATACATTGGCATTGGCATTCTATTGTTGATAATCTGTCGATTTTTCGAAAAAATTAGTTCATATATTAGTGGGTCGTCCACTCCTCCCCCCAAGCTTGCTTTGACTATGCCTTTGTTACCCAGGAACCTTCCCTATTCCTTACTACCCACTTGGGAAAATAGTGTGACGCCGGCCCTGGTCCTGGTGGTAATAAACATGAATTCCCATGCCTTTTAGTGTCAACTTTTGCACGTTTTTATATCTTTCTCTCAGTGATATATTTTCTCTTTTTTTTTTTCGTGCTACAAACATACACCCAACACAAGCATAGAAGTTGAACTGGGGCCTAGTGTGGTTGGTAACGTCTCCGCCAACCACGCTCGACGCCTGGGTTCGAATCCCACCGCCGACATAGGTGTCGATGGTTGTGAGGTGGCGTGATCCACTCACAACCAACCCAACTGGTCTAGATTCAATCCTAGCCGACACACCGGGAGATTTTCTGAGGCGAAAAATCTCTGGGATCACGCTCTCCATCGCATGAGGAAGTAAAAAGCCGTTGGCGCTGGTCCGTTAATAAACGGGTCGTGAGTTAGGGTCCTGGGTGTGGAGTCGCCTCCCTGGGCGTCGGTGATTGGCTACAACAGTGGCGGAACTAGACCGACGGAAAATAAGCGAGAATAAAAAAAAAAAACAAGCATAGAAGTTTACTTTTGAACAACAATTTCACCACTTTTTGTGTTATATGACCGCGCCTTTTATTTAGGTTGTTTCTGTTTTCTATGATATCTAACTTATTCAAAGTGAAAACTTTGTTTTAACTTTAAGCTTCCACGATAATAAAATAAAAAAAACCACTCCTATTTTTAATCCAAACTTAATGTTCATATCTAAATTTTACACATTCCTCTCAAGTTTAATACAGCTCATAAAGCTTTTCTATTCAACCAAAGGATTTTGTGCTACAATATTTTAAATAAAGTGTATACTGGAGTGAGTACGCTTTAACAAAATTACTCTATGAACTATATTGCAACGTTCGCAATGGTAAAATCGGAGATATTTCAATTTTTGCGATAGGTCATTTGACATAGAAAACATCTGCCTAAATAATATCTGAAATTAACAACAATAAAAATTATCAAACTTCGGATGATGAATTTTTGAGGAAAATGTAATGATGTTTCATTGGTTATTAATAATAATTTTTTTTTTGTTTTTGAATAGTATTTGGAAACCTTATGTTTGATCGCAACATTTCGTTTGAAAACCTTTTTTTTCTCGAGCTACAGTAGTTTACAGCAATTTCGTAGACTAGTTTTGTTTTTACAATCTAAGCAAAATTGCCCAAATAACAAAAATCTTTGTTCTTATTAGAATAGATCACTAAACTTACCTGAAAAAGGTCATAAAACATCATAACCGTTGAATTCACATAAAAGAAGAGAAACATGACAACTTCGCTTTACCAAACAAGCGTGGACTATATTAGCAAGTTACCCCGGGAAAGACTGGAAGCTCATTAATTTTCCTACTAAAATATATACATATTCACTCTCCCCGCAAGGCATTCCACAGTTCGCCCTGAAATCCAGACCGGATCGCGCCGACTTTACGTGATGACACTGATGTTGACGAGTTGATGGATAAATATTGCCGCGATCCGTACCGAGATCAAACGAAACATTCACGCAACGTTTCTAGGAAATTTTCCCGACTCGTTCCTGGTCCGGAAAACTGGCTGGCAGCGGCGGCTGCCATGTTGCAGAATTAGTTCAACCGCCTAGACTGCCCCTAACTACTGTGCGGGACGTTGATCGTTGATTGAGAGCTAATTAGTCAAGCTTTACGTGCTACGGGAACGCGATTTCGTTCGATAGTGTAAGTAGTAATGCCGGCCAAGGGATCCGACAGTAACATGATGGCTTTGGCAACCGTTTTCTTTTGCGTTGAGCCCACCTAAATCGGCCGAGAGGTCTTGCTGCAAGCCATTCATTTCATAAGACCCTCGAGACCATAAATAACCGCACAGCCTTCGCAGCAGTAGGCACTAGCAATAACAGAAGAAAAAACAAGTAGCAACGAGACTTTGATTAATTGTTTTGCCGTTTTCGAAATATGCATACTTCAGATTTTATATTCAAATTTCTACCTTTTGCGAAGCTCTCGAGGGAGCGAAACGGTAGGAGGAAAATGCTCAACAAGCGCACCACTGGGCTACTGGAATTTGGAATTTATTTGCGAACAAAAGCAAAGCGAAAGCCGTTCACAAACCGCAGAAAAATAGCAAGATGGATCAAACCGAACACCTTCTCAACAGCCTCGAAGCAAACCAAAATCATTCACAAGTCATCCGAAGCGGCTGCTGCAGTTACGGCTGATGAAACTCGAACGAAGCAAATAAATAAAGCACAACTCGAAACAATACCATTTTGAAATTGAGTTGGATTTCCAATGATGGAAGGCGATGGAACAATTGACGGACGAACGCACCACTGAATACCGCTGGATTGACCTCCGCAGTGTTCGGCAAATATTTATGTTGGGGTCACACCGTGTCCCCGGGTTTTGCGTCATTTTTTTTAAGCGTAAATATAACATAGTTCGTCATGTACGGATTAATTACCTTAACCTACTAAAAGTTACCCGATTATTTTATCGAAATCGATCCGAAAATGCTCAAATTACTAAACCGGACAATTTTTATGAGCAGTGATTTAGAAATTTTTCACTCATCTCCTCTTACGCAATCCATTTATTCCCATTGAAAACTCGTTTATTTGGTGGCACCTTCACTGTGCTCATTAGCAAAGTGTCTGCTAATTGTACACTTTGTCTCCTTTGATAACCCGCTGTAACGTTTCCACTTGGTGAAAATCCTACTTGCTGTTCATTGCGAAACTTCCCACCACACTTCAAGTGCAACCAGGCAGCTCAGCTGTTGTGCCATTTCAGCTGATTAGCCATAAAAGAGCACACTAATCTGTCATTAATTAGTCAACGCACGTTTCAATTGGGGCTAGCGTACCGCCATCCATCCATCGCTTAAGCGTGTGCGCGCGGTAGTTTAAGTAACAACAACAAGGGGCACGGCGCAGTGCCACTTTTCACCACCCGAGTTATTTGCGAGGTGTGAACTGAAATAAGCGTCTGCCAGCGAAGTGACAGTTCCAGAAAAGGTCCATCACGCACTAGCTACTGCCGGGCGCAGTCGGCGCTTTTCCCCCGCCCCGTTCGGCATCGGAATGGAAAATGCGTCCTTTTACAGTGGGTTTCTTTGTTAGAAAGTCTCGCAGGCGCATTCTTTTTTCACACCCCTGCTGACTTGCCGCTTTCGCGAATTTTGCAAACGCGCAAATATTTGCCTCGATTTGTTTTTGTTTGATTCCTGTGCGAGCTGCAACTCGCAATAATTTGCTTCAATTAAAATTGCATTTAAGCAACACTAATTAGCGAATCCATGAAACCAAGTCACACAATCCAAGCAAGTGTGTAGTGAAATGGCCATTAGTAGGGAAAACCTTACTAGGTACGCAGGGCAAGTTGAGAATTGGGAATTGTTTTGGAAACTGAATGCTGCAATGATTACAGCAGGCTAGTTTACATCAATACTGATTTTTTGAATTTTCGGAATAATATCGAAATTGGCTATCGATATAATCGAGAAAACTAATAACTAACGCACGTATTTTTATGCTATAATACATTGATTCATCAATTCCACTGAAAACCTCAGGACTCAGATCATAAAAATTCAATTTTTGCAAATTTTGACGTAGAATACGTCTTACGGCAACAATTATAGGGACCCCATTTCAATACAGGGATCCAATTTCAAAACCGAAAACATCGAGAGCGTCACAAAAACTGTCCAATTTCAAACGTTTCAAACCCAGTCAGTCTCCAACCGATTTCTGTCATTTTTACAGCAATCTATTGGAAAATCATTTGAACACTCGTCCAAATGCAGAAAATTGAAATCTGATTGTTCAAACTATTGTAATATTGAAAATTGTTGAACATTGTCGAAACACAAATGTCGACTTTAAATTGGTCGCTTGCTGCCTTTCCCTAAAAAGGACAACAGAATGGAGTACCTAGTTAGCCGGGAATGCACTCTTCGGGCTATATAAGAGACTGTTTCTCCTCAAGCAAAACAGTTTACTAGCAGCAGGCAACAGCAGCGAACATCAACACTGATGGCAGTAGGCGAAGTGGATCAGCAGCGGGCAACAGCTGCGGTGGTAGCGGTTATCTGCAGTTCTTACCTATTTCAGTTCGGCTTCCCTTCGATCTGAGTTGGACCCCACCAGCGGTAATCCGATTCAGATATCGTTGGGTGAATACAACCTGAAACTCAAAGAGACTCGCACCGCCAGGTGGTTTGTAGCATTGGCCAAAAATTGCAGAAGTATCGATTCTCGAGTATCGATAATGTTTCTCTGGCGGTATCGATACCAGGTAGATATCGAGGGCGAAGCATCGGTACTCTGCCTGCTACTTGAAACAGGTCTATGAAAAGCTACCATTTTTTTCTTGATCTTTAATACGGGAAATCAGAGATGCCAGGTGTTTTTAAAAATGGTACCACTCGAAAAACTGACAAAATCTGCCTAAAGTCTGAAAAAAATTTGGCTGTGATTTGAAGAAATTGCGCTCGCGCAGGCAAAATTTGCAAAAATTTTCACAGAGATTGAGAAAGTCTACGCAAAGCAAATATAAGGAAACTCTGACAAAAATCTGCAGAAACTCTGGAAAAAATAGAATTATCTGCGAATCAAAAAAAATCTGCACTTCGACTCTAAAAATCTGCGTTTTGAAGACAAATCTGCATATTTTGTATCCCTGCGGTCAAAAGACCGAATGGGACCACGGTGGGACAGAATTATAAGTCACACACACAAATCAACGCAATAGCATAGGCGCGTCTACGGCCTTATTTTTCTCGCAAGCGGCATGAAAAACCGCCTTAGAAATGAGCGGGTATATTCAATCCTGTTGGGGTTTTTTTTTTCAAAAAGAGCACAAATTAAATTTCAGCACTGTTTGTAGAAGACTTTAACGCGATGAATCGTATCCACGCACTTCTCCAAGGGTTTTCCGTTAGACAATTTGTAGCAATCAACAATATTTTCCGATTTTGTAGTTTCCCTTCAGTATCAAAAAAATATCGGGGCGAAAATATCGATCCAGCTTAATATCGAAGTCGCCTGTATCGATGAAAAATAACGATATTCAGGCCCCAAGGTATCGATACCGCAAATATCGATACGATGTCGGCTAATACTAGATTTGAGAAGCCACCATCATCCAGCGTATGTATGGTGTGTGCACATAACGTGTGTGAATATCTGTAGCGTATGTCCCTAATATATAAGGTGTGTGACTAGCGTGTGTGGCTTGCTATATAGCGTGTGTGTATGTTTATGGCGTGTATGCATGTCTGTAGCGCGTGTGTGCATGTTTATAGCGCGTGTGGCTTGCTATATAGCGTGTGCATGTCTAGCGTGTCTGTGCATGTCTAAAGCTTGTGTGGCTTGCTATATAGCTTGTGTGGCTTGCTATATAGCGTACGGCTTGCTATATAGCGTGTGTGGCTTGCTATATAACATGCGGCTAGCGTGCGTGGCTTGCTATATATGCTATATAGTTTATATCATGTGTGGGTTGCTATATAGCGTGTGCGGCGAGCAGTAAAACGATTGATATTTTCATATATACATAATTGCTAATAAATCACCTCATGTAAAAATTAATTATCACTGTAAATCATTCAAAACTAAAAAAAAGAATTTGCCATGTTGAAAAAATATTCACTTGTCAATAAATGGCATTGACAAACAAAATTAACCTCAAAGTTTATCTGAAGAATTTCTGAGCTAGTGAGCCTGAATCACATAATTTTTCGCGCAAGTCTTACTAATTGCAGCAATCAGTTGTAGAATTATCGTATCGCTATCGTAAAATGCAGAAAATTGTTATTTGAACTGTTATATCGTAGATGTAGAATGCACTATTTGCTCTTGTCTATAGCCTCTTCGTAGCCACTGCCTAAATTAAGATATCTTAGTGCAACTTGATACATAAGACTACCTCAAAACAATTCAATTTCATTCTTGTTACGGATACGGCAGCAAGTGAAACCGCGGTGCCGGCTACAGAGGTAAACGTCATCTGGAGCAAAGAGACTATTAAATTACTTAACCCCAATTGGGTGTATTCCCAAACCTATTCCAAGAAAGACATTGACATAAGACAGGCTGTCGTATTCTACGTTACCTCTGCGGTCGTGTCTTAAAAAACAACCTCTTCAACTTTTTGACCTAATTAAACTGTTTTTTCCTTTTATCTTTCTCAATTCTTTTCAAACTGAATTTCTATTTTTAACAACGGCTTTTCCCGTTAACACGCAAGTTCATTAAGCAGACAGTATGTAAAGTAGAGAGAACGAAAAGTAAGCGAACTGGAAATATGATACAGATTTGGAAAAATATATCGCATTCCGACGGGACTTGAACCCGCAATCTCCCTGTAGGAGACCAATTTAACCAATCAAACTACGGGGGACGGTGGTACTGTTCCACAATCTATATCTTATCACATTCCGCTGCCGACTTATTCTATTGCTCATCCCTAACTACACACACTGCTGTGCAAGCGTTATTTATAGACTGAAAGGAACTCAATTCTTTTCCTTTTATCTTTCTCAATTCTTTGTCTTTTCGACCTGTTCGATTAATGGATAAAATACAGGAAACCGGGAACTTGAGAATGAACCGGGAAAACCGGGAATTTCTATACAAAAGCAGGAAATTTGTTATGTAAAATTTAACATTAATTTTTGTTTACTGCATACAAGTTTGATCTGTTGTATTAGTTCAACGCGCTACACATTTTCTCCCATCTCACAAACACTGGCAGGTTCCAGAAACCTTCCAGTTGGTCTCGATGTAAGATGTTGGAGTAACACTTTAGACATGACGTCTAGAAGTTCGAATTTCGGCTGAGCTGGGTTCAAAATGAATGTAAAATTATTCTTGAAAAATAATTGATTTAAACCTTAGGTTACAAATCACTAACAAAAACTAGTAAGGCCCAGGGTAGGTTTCAGCTCAAAATCGCTAAAAATATTTCCCAAGCCCAGAAAAGCGAAGAAAGATACCAACCAAGCTTTAAATATAAACTTGAAACGGAACTATGAAAAAAAACATAAAATTATCGGCCTTGCGTAACGTTTCTGCTAACCACCCAGAGACCCGGGTTCGAATCCAAAAGGCCGACATAGGTGTCGATGATTGTGGGATAACGTGATCCACTCACAACCAACCCAACTGGTCTAGATTCAAACCTAGCCGACACCGGAAGATTTTCTGGGGCAAAATATCTGGGATCACGCCTTCCATTGCATAAGGAAGTGAAGCCGGTGGCGCCGGTCCGTTAATCATTGGGGTCCTGGATGAAGTCGCCTCCCTGGGCGTCGGTGATCATCACAACAGTGGCGGAACTAAGCCGACGGAACATAATCGAAAATAAAAAACGTGCCTAAGTTCTTAAGGCTAGAAATACTAGAAAGAGATTCCACAGGATTTGTGCTTTCAAAGACCAGAAGTAACGGAAATGATTTTAAATTAAATTCAAAATTTATGAAATAATAATCTAAAGGAATGATAACGCAGAGTCCGACTTTGAAATATATCTTAAATTGCTTGAATACTCCTACAGAATGAAAAAGCATTTTTGGGAATAAAGTCATAAAAATTTGAATGGTCATAGCGAAAAAGATTTACATCGGAATAAACATGGAAACTTGAAACGTAAAGATAATCATGGTATCAAATTAGTCCTCCTAATATTACCAAAGCAATCTCAAACTGAGTTTGAGAAAATCCTTGAAAAAATTTGAGGCCATAAAACTTTTAAGTAGTCAAAACTTTGAAAAAAATTTAATAAAAATTATATAAAAATTTAATTATGAGATCCTTCTGAAAACCACAACTAAATTTACCTAGAAACTGGAAAAATATATTCGATGCTAGAAAGACACACAATTGTTTTTAATTCAGCTCATAATTGTCGTGAAACGTTTACAAATGAAAAAAAAAATAAAAAAATATATTTTAGAAGTTTAAATTTTGTTAAAGTTCTTCGCTAAAAAGTTTTCGAAGGACGGAATCTGATTTCAATTCAATATCAGAAACAGTTAAAATAATAATTGCAGCATAAACTTTTAAAGGACAGAAAACCTGAAAAAAATTTGGATATTATTTTAGTAAAAGTTAAATAAGTTTTAATTAAAGTGAATATATAAAATTAAAACTCTGAAATCCTCAAATCACATATCTGAATCACAAAACAAGTTTCTTTTTAAGATCTGAGAGGCAAAAATTGTTTAAAACTAGCAATAAAATTGTAAAGTCAGCAAGAGATTAACAACATCAACATAAAAATATCTCAAAACGGATTCTAGACAAGTGTTTGATTAGTATAACATGGGAAATAGTTTGATTAAGCAATGCAAAAATTGATTTCTGAATAGATTTAAATTCGTCAAAAACGTACGTCTTTACAGACCCAGGAAAACGAAAAACTATTTCTGCTCGAGGTCAAAAAATTGGTTAAAAACTCTCAAAAATAACTACCGAGAATTTGTTTCTCTATTCATCCTGGAAGAAGTATAAAAAGGTTACCGGAAAACAGGGAGAATAGATCATTTTACACATTTTAAAGTGAAATCAATTTAAAACTCAGTTTTAATTTTGTGAGTGGAAAATGAAGTCAGAGATAAATAAAACAACACTAACTAAAAATTGTTGAACTCCATTCTGTCGTGGAATCAGATAAATAAATCCTGAAGAAAATTCCAAATTGGATTTGAAAAATTTTAAAAATTCAAAATTATGTTTTAAATTCAATTTCAAATCAGTGCAAACAATTTTAAATTTTCATTTCAATTTTCAAATGCTTAAAAGCAGTTAATAAAGTTTTTCAAGGCTTGAAACTTGAAAGAAATTATTTCAAAGAATTGTCGTTTCCGAAGCTCAAAAACAGAGCAATTCCACAATAAAACGGGCAACCAATCTAATCGACCATTTTTTATTTGGCTGGAACTTGGCATAGACGTTTCTATAGGCAAAAGATGCCATTTTGTGCTATTGGTTTAATATTTTGAAACACGACTCATTCTTGAGAAGCTACTGAAAAATACTTTTTTGGGAAGTATTAATTAATACAATTATTTTCAGTGCTAAAACGGTTTGTTTGATCGGTGTGACATCTTCGGCAAAGTTTAGATAATAATGTTGTCATTCCAAAAAACCCAAATTAATTAAGTATTTTTTATTTTCTGAAAATTGAAGTGTACGTGTTAAATTTGAATGAGAAAGGCTGGGATCCACTGCTAGATGAATTAATTTGGGTTTTTACATACAAGTCATTGCCACACTACTATGCACGTGTAATTTTTGACCCTCACAGAATTATATTGTTGTCCCGCGTCCAAGCTCTAACTATCTGGTCTCTTCACACAAAAATCGAATCGCTTTCGTTGAACAGTTCAATAAAATCGGTAATTATTTTCTGAAAATCTCAAATGAAAATTATTCCAGAGAACTGTTGTTCAGAAAAAATCAAAAATCGATGCAAAAATATTCTGAAAACATGAAGCTCACATTGACTCTAAATTATATCTTAAGTTTAGTTAAGCGCATTAATGAAAATTTTGAGAAAGTGACTACGACATTTTTTGTACGTTAGGATCCGTTCAATAATTACGTAAGCATATTTTTCCACTTTTTCAATCCCCCCTCCCCCCCTTGCAAGACATCGTACGATTTTTTGATACCCCCCTCACCCCTAGTAAGATTTTACTATATATACTATATATACTATATATACTATATATAGATTGTAATGAATGCTATCGACTGAGGAATCTTATATAATAGGAATATATATAGATTTTTACTATAGTTTTATCATCCTGGAGCAAGCATAATACTTCGTTTCCTCTCCTGTCCTTAATTCAAGTTTATCGTCCTTCCTTTATTTCTTTTTATGAATTTTACCGTCCACACTTTCATGAACATGATTTTTTGAATAGCTCCATTAACAATGTTTTTCTTACGTAAGATAATCAATTCACCCCCCTCCTTCCCCTGTAAGATAGCATTAGAAAATTGCACACCCCCCCTCTCCCCTATTTGCTTACGTAATTATTGAACGGCCCCTTACATAGAACACTTTTCATAGTCTTCAGTGGTTTCGAAAAGAGCCCAAATGTTTGGTGAAATTCCTCGCTTAGGATTCACACGATGGGCCGAGTTGCATTCCTTATACATAAATTGGTGGCCGATTTTTCAAGGTTTAAAAGAAAATAATAATATTAAAATTAAAATTCTCACAAAAATGTATTTTGTCAAAAAATAAATGTCGCTGAAAAGATATATTTTTGCGTTTTAAATTGAAAATCCTTGGCCCCCCTTGTGAATATTTTACTTTTGATTTTTTTACGCTTCTATCGTTCAAGCTTCTTGCTATGTCCCATATGTTTGACCAGCCGGCAAATATGCAAGTTCACTTGCATTTGATTTTTGTTTGAGAATCTGCCTCGGACTATTCTTATGCGCGAACAGTTGTTTTTGGCAGTCATTTTTTACTGGATTACTAGTTGAGTACGAGATTCAATTTCAGCTTTGGTTGTTATAGAGGCTTGAGCCACTGAGATCCAATTGGTTGAGCTCAAAAATTAATACTCCATGTTATTAAAGCAAAGCCTTGGTGCTACATTCCGATTTGGAAGTTGATCTTCTGTTTGTTATACCTACACAGACTTCGCAGCCAACTGTTTAGTGTACAGGACAATTGCGGGGCTAGCGCTACGACGCTAATACTCTTTCCCAAGTACCTTTCCTTCAATCTGAATTCTACAGTACCTCTGTTGACTCTCTTTCTAATAAAAATATAAGACCCTGTTATAATAAAACTGGTGTGAGTAACGTATGAAAGTTCTCTCCAGGAAATTGTAACTAGGCAAAATTGTTAGGAGGGACAGAGGCTCGGTATAGTAGAGTAGTAAGCTTGAAACGGAAAGGAAAAACTTACACACAAGCACGGATATGAATGATAAGCGTATCACTTACTTCGATAGTGATACTGCCAATAATATGAAGTGCGGAGTACAGAAAACACTTGGGTAATATCACAATAGATCTAATCTCTGGTCGCAGTGATGAGCCAACACAGAAAAAAAAACACTCTCTCCCGAGCCGAGACTCGAACCTACGACGACTGGCTTGTTAGGCCAGCATCGTACCTCGAGACCATCTGGAAGACTCTATGTTATTACTGATCCTCTAATTTCCAATCTGATTGTAAGAATATCATTTTACCAATCAAGGACCCATAAAGAATTGGGATTTCGGCTTAGCAGTCATTCATCTCAGAATTTAGAACGAAGTTATTGTCATTCGTCCCAACGTTTCAGCACTTATTGGTGCCTTCATCAGGGGAAACTGTTCAAAGGAGTAATTTATTAATAAACTGTTCAAAGGAGTAATTTATTAATAACTTTGCATTTTATAAAACTTTTTCCCTCGACTTACAATGATGATTATCGGACTACGTCAGGTGGTTGCATTTAAAGTTCACTAGTCACAGTCACTAGTCACAGTCGACAGGAGGATCAATCACTTTTCACCGAATGGTATAGCAAACCTATCTCATCTGGGAGAATGCTAAATTTCCATTCTTACCATCAATACAAACACAAAATTAATGTAGCCAACAATTTTATTTACCGTTTTACCTCTTTAACATCTAATCCAGAGGCGACAAACGTAAACACCATCATTCACAAACACCTACAGGTTAATAGCTACCCACGAACCCTGGTGTCTCGGCTCATCAACCTGTACCATTCTAGGCAACAAGAAGTTGTCCATCCTTCAGCTATCACACTGCCACCACCAGCACCTCCACCCACAACAGCTCTACAGCCAACAGCCCCACCGCCGTCCTCTCAGCAACCACATCAAGCCAGCAATGCACCATCAACGGCAAACAACCTTCAGGATATGGTCACCTTAGCAAGCACAACCAGCATAACACCCACCCCGTATTGATGTGGACAACCTCAACACAGCATACGCGGGGATCTTACACAAACTTAAAAGCCTAAATTAAGATGGTATAACAGTTAACTGAACAGAAACACAAGTTGAAACCGCCACACTACTCCGACAGTGAAAATAAATTCCTCCCACCACCAAACTTATAAACGTAAGCATTAAAGTGTATTTCGATGTTTAGGCTAGTTTTTTCATGTTGTTTCAATTTGTTTAGATTGTCCAATGATAAAAAAATTTTGAAATTAGTGACTAGTGAACTTTAAATGCAACCACCTGACGTAGTCCGATAATCATCATTGTAAGTCGAGGGAAAAAGTTTTATAAAATGCAAAGTTATTAATAAATTACTCCTTTGAACAGTTTATTAATAAATTACTCCTTTGAACAGTTTCCCCTGATGAAGGCACCAATAAGTGCTGAAACGTTGTGACGAATGACAATAACTTTGTTCTAAATTCTGAGATGAATGACTGCTAAGCCGAAATCCCAATTCTTGATACCATCTACAGTCGAACTCTCCCACCCAATCAAGGACCCATATTTGGTTTGTTCATTTATAATGTCAAGAAACACCTTTGCCAAGTTTGGTAGCGACAGGTATAGCTGTTGCGAAGTAATGATTGATCATACATTCAGTTAAATTCCACTTTTGTGAAAAAGATTTCAGAAGCTCTTATTTTGTTTGATCGATGTTCTTTCTAAGTTTTGAATTCAACAATACACAACTCTTCACAATTCAGCAACTTTCCCGAACGTATTTTGGACTCTCCGCTATCAAATTATAAAGTAAAAATTAAAAGTATTCGGTATAAATGACGCGTGAAATTGGTCTTCACAATCTCTAGCATATCTTAGCCTCTTACGGAAATACCAATTTTGGAGCACAAACTGGAAGTCACCTCTAGCTTTAAAATGGAATCGGAAACCTATTTTCAGTTTCTGGGCCTAGTTTCAGATCTAGAAATATCAACAGTGTTAAAACATTTCTTAGTTTTACACAGCTTCGCGGAAACCGGAATTCGCGAATTGGATTTTAAAACGTGCCAAAAAAAAAACAGAAAAATGGAAATTTTTCTAATAGGTGTAGCAAAACGGAAAGAAAAACAGTGGTCTGGTGCGCTCATGATACTCACTCTCAATACAGGTTGCATTATAGTAGGTTTATGATTGCGGGAGAATTTTGAAGTGAGAGAATAAAAGAGAACAAAGTACGCAACGCATGATATAAAAAGCTTCACATCCCGAAGTCCTAAGTCTTTTTTCGAAAAGACGTCCTACCGCTGAACAGAATCTAAAGGTCAAACTTTTCCCTAGATTCCGATGGCATCCTAATGAACAGTAATGCAAAACCCTAATAAAAAAAAAAACAAGTTTAGAGATCAAAAGCTTTGAGGGGAAGGCTTGAAGTGAACCGACCGTTCCTCCCTGAGCAATGTAAATGATTTTAACAATAATTTTGGACTAGCTGAATGAGCGAGCTTCGTAACCGCAAGGTTACAGAGTCCGCTTTGATAAGCGGGTGGCCGTGGGTTCGAATCTTAGTAGAATCAGGCCATTTGGTTGTCAAAGGACTTTAACATGGGTTTATTCTCAGGCTCTCTATTCATACCCTTCCTTCAATCTGGATTCTATAGTATCCTTGCTGACTTGCATCCTAACAAAAATAAGTCCCTCTTATAATAAAACTGGTCTGAGTAACGTATAATAGTTCTCTTCAGGGAATTGTGATTATGGCACGATCTTGGCTGCAGGAATGAGGTTTCGATAAGACTCCTTCCTATTCACAAAATAAGTCCTTCTCATAATAAAACTGATCATAGGAATATTTATTCTCGCCAATTGGCGTATTGGCACAGGGAACGTAGTTTCAATAAGACTCCTTCCTCTTGACATAATGAGTCCCTCCTAGAATAAACCTGGCCAGAGAGGAACGTTAGGTGAAGTCTCACTCCAGGGAATTATAATTTGGCGATATTGGTAGAATAGAGAGAGGCTCGGTATAGTAGGGTAGTAAGCTTGAAACGGAAGGGTAAAATCTCTCACACAAGCATTGATATAAATGAAAAGCGTATCTTTTACTTCAATAGTGGTATTGGTCAATGATATGAAGTGCGGAATACAGAAAACACCTGGGCATATCACATTAGATCAGATGTCTCTGGTCGCAGTGATGAGTCCACACAGAGAAAAAAAACTAGCTGAGTACCCGATCTTGCTGGGGATTCGATATCAGCTATTGTTGTTACGGTTGCCTAGAAATTACTAAGGTCTGATTGGTTGGATTGTAAGAAAATCGATTTGCCAATCAGGGGCCATTCTCTGGTTGACCATTCTATAACTGTTCTCCGATGTCAATAAATACCTTGTCAATTTAAATATAGACAGGTATAACTGTTCCGACTCAAATACACTTCCATTCAATTTAAGGACTTTTTTCGGATGATGATAAATAAAACTAAGAAAGATTATTGCGTTTGATAAATTTTCCATGGGAGGTAATTATATTTGCTAAGCGAACTTCCGGTAGTTAACCGCAAAACTCGCCACGGCGGACGTAAGCATGCGGGTAGGCATGGTTCTCGATTTATTTATAAATTCCTCAGTTTTCGTGACAAAATTGTTGGAATGTATCATACGCTTCAGATTTGCCCAGAAATTCTCGATGGGATGGGAAACTGGGAAACATTGGGCGAGCTCGCCAACTTGGATATACATCGATATTCAGCCGCATTATCTCCTCCAAAGATCGCTCCGTCTAGAGAGCCGATGCCAGGTCCGACCAGAACATGGCGTCTTCGCCCTTATGGTATTTCTTGATGGTTTCAGCCAGTCCGGAGTATAAGAAGAACGGCTTTGACACTCATTCACGCTGATTGTCAGCCACAACTGCACCTTCTTGGGGAACTTTGTGTGAGAAATAAACTTCACCTCGGTGCTCACTACCTTCGTAGGGGAAATAAAATACGAAGTGTCTTGCCAGTCGTTGTCATTCAGGGTAAGATAGGTCTCGTCGTTCATTACCACCACCACGTCGCGATTCGCCGATAAAATCGACTTGAGCACGAAATTGCCTGCAGCACCGAGACTAGGGGACGGAACTGCCGCTTCCTGACACTTCTGAAAGAAGTAGCTTCACTGTTTTCGCCATCACGGTTAGAGTTCGACTGATGGGTTTCTATAATTGATGCTCCATGGGTAGTTTGGTCAGTGCGTGTGAAGGTACAACATATGTTTCATGGGTTTACCCATGTCACATAGATTCAAATAGCTCAGCTTAACAAATTTTTCTTCAAACTATTAATATATCAAGTCGATAAAAGCGGATTGGACGTTTTCAAGTGCTTCCCATTCCCAATAAATATATGCACGAAAGTTTAAAAGTCGCTAGAAATCGCTAACCACAGAACCACAGGGAACACAAACTTGCATATACAACTTGGCTTTTACATAAATAGATAATGTGGACATTTTTTACATTTTTGATATGTTTTCTGGCATGTTTGGCATTTGTCACTATTTATGAAATGTAGTTCCACGGTGAATTTCATAATGTACTTTATATTAACTAGTCACTTTAAAACTCAAAACACCACAAAACCACATGAAAAAGAACAAACGAAGATGGAAACTAAATTCCTTCCAAATCGCCGGATCATAAATAATTCTGTATTAAATTAACGCCTATAAGCGGTTTGAGATTCAAACAATTGAATCATATATTTGCTAAACGATTATGCCTGTACGATCACCCGTAAGCTTACAGCACTCTCTTGATCTTCTTCATGCACTCTTTCGAATTCTTTTCGCCGCTCGATCCACTTCACTTCAGCTGGATTGTCTACCATTACTATATAGGTATGCACAGTAAAAATATGACGGGGAAGGTGGGCTGTTGTAGTTAGCATTGGCGAGCATATAAACATATGTTTGCCCCTTAATGTGCACTCTTTTTTTCTCCATCATTATTTCCACCTCTTATTCATCACGGTATGGGTTGTCTCTTTCCGGAATATATTGTTCTTGTGGCAATGTTGTTCGACTCTTGGTTCGGTTCATTGTGTTTTGGCAAGTTCTTACGATCGCCTGATAAATGGGCTGAAAACATGGAATTTAACACAGCCTAGTCGAACGCGACGAGGTCGGGTAAACGGGCACGATTTGTAGTGGCGAATAATGACACCAAATTTAGTAAAGCTTGTACCCAACAAATCTAACGCCTTTAAAAGTACGTGATAACAACTAATCTGGTCGACGCACGCATCGAAAAGACTTTGAAGTTGGCTTGTTAACTATTCGTTTTGTAGCGCGGCGCATCTTCTAAACCGGCCTGTAATTATGTCGGCTTACCTGGGAAGGAGGACTTGCTGCTGCTGAAACAATAGCATAAAAATGCTATTTTTTGCTCCGCTCTACATAATAAATTTTTCAATTTTTTTGTTTGCATCTTTTCGCACATCGGGATCTGGTAAGTGCACCACGAGACCCAGGGTAACATTCCGTGTACTCGCAACTTCCGTCCGTGTTGTTTGCTTCGACTTCTTTTTATTATTGTTAGTGTGTTTTCAATTCTGCAACGTTGATCGGCTTTCTCCCGCCTCGCAAAACGAGCGATTGCCGTTGTTTTACGGTGATAATTAATGGCGGCTATCTGCAAAGACACGTAATAAATATTTACGCAAACAATCGCAATGTTCATGTACGTTTAATTAAGCGAATAATTCATTATCTCTTCTAGATCGCCCCTTAGGAGACACGGACCGGTTGGAACTGGCTGATGAGGGGAGGTTTGTCCCCTGCGATCACTTATTACATAAAAACTTTGACTGTATTTTGAGGTCTTTGTTTCAAATTTATATTTCAATCAATGTATCCTCGAAATCATTTATTTGATGAAAATGGCTGGAGAAGCGTTTTAGTCTTGATTTCCAACTTTGTGAAGCCGGTGATTTAATAAATTTATGAAACTGACTTCTCCTGAATTGACTCTATGAACGAGGTTATTACGCGATTCAGCTTAAAAACACGCTTAAAAACACTTTTCGCCGTTATTCCTTTTTGATAAATAGGTCATTTTATGATATCAGTCCTTCATGTAGACTCGCGACAGCTGTTTCAAAAGGGCCTATCCAAAACGGCGACTGATGGATAAAAAAAATCTTTATCAGAAAAACGGTTTGTTTGATTGAAATGGTGTTCTCAGAAAAGTTGTAGGTAACAAAAATGCGGTTCTAGGAAAAATATATACATTGTAAAACAAAATTCTTTCTGTGTCAAATTTTCCAAATTGTCAGAAAATATCAAATATTGCGTAAAGTACCTTTCTAAAAAATCTTTTTTTCACACATTGGAGATGACAATCGTCTATCTAACTTCTTCTTCTATATCTATAAATGCGAATGTCTGTCCGTCTGTCTGTTCCCTATAGACTCAAAAACCACTGAACCGATTACCGTGAAAATTTGTACATAGGAGTTTTCAAGTACGGGGAGTAATCCTAAAATGTTAGTTTTGCTCTATCTCATAAGCGTAGGCAAGGGGGGGGTGAATTTGTGGTTCATGAACGTGAAACTTTCTCCCAGATAACCGTGCAAATTTATATGTTTTTGACTCTGAGATGTAGTTTTGCGACATTACTGTGCCATGTTAGACTTTTCTGGAAGCTCAGATACACTGCAATGATGAGGGGGGGGGGGTTAACGATGTCAACTTTTGATGTTTTAAAACTGCTGTTATAATTCAACGACTTTGAATTTTATATATTCCATTAGCGTGGCAAGGTAAATTTACTATTTTTAAACTCCTCAACACCTAACTTGATCACCGTGCCAATTTCGATAGGTGGGTATGTTTCTATAACATTTATTTTTCTGTATCCCAGTGGCGTAGCAAGGGGGATGTTCTAATTACATTATTTGTTAATTATTAAAAAGCTCATCATGAAACTTTATGTACAGGTGTTTTCGAATATGAGACGTAGTTTTGCGACCTAATTTCGTAATCTGAAACTTTGCTATATCTCAGTGGCATGGTTAGAGAGGGAGAGGGAAGATGAACGTTGTCAAGTTTTAATAATTTGTAATCCGCTTAATCGATTACTATTTAATTCGGTAAATACAGGTCGTATAGTAGCGTATATGTTTCAATAACTTCAAATTATGTCTATCTCATACAGGAAGAAAAAAAGCGGGATCGAGGGGGTGGCAACTACAAATGTGTTCAATGTAAACTCCTTAACGTCTAACATGAACACTTCTAAACACCAAACATGATCACTGTGTTATTCTGTACACCTGGGTTTTCAAATACGAGGTAGATTTTCGTGATATTGAATTTCCTGGATCTCAGTGGCGTAGTTGGAGGGAGGGGGAATTACAACAACCTTTATTATTTTTGAACCGTCTAATACTTCATCTTGAAAATTTGTATCTGGGAGTATTCGCGTCCGATGACATGTTTTTAATATATTAGTGTCGCCTCATTCCGCAAGAGGAAGGGGGTTGAATTTTTTTTATTTGCAAAGTAGAGATCGTTAATTTTTATCATTTAATTTAATTGCAAGGTGTTTTAGGTCTTCATGGTGTTCTAAGCATGTTGGTTTCCAACGGATTCTCTTCGTTTACGCAACCATGGATCGGGAAATAAGTTACGCCTCCATCAATATGCGGCAAAATTGTAATGCTATGAGGTGAACTATTGAACTATTTAAAAATGTCGCGACATGTTTTGAACTCAGATTTCGACAAATCGGAACTGAAAAGAAGGCCAATATGGGAATTTTCGAAATCGAGGTAATAACTGGAGGCCGGAAATCAACCCAAGATGTCAGGATGACATTCTCCGGTTTTTAGAAAACATTACAAAATGGTCCAATACCACCCAATACAAATAAACCAATCTTAAACCAGAACAGTACCGAGACTGGAAATCAAATCTAGACGTCATTTTGAAATTCAAGATGGCGACCTCCGGTTTCAGAGAATCATCAAACACCGACTATTATGGTTTGTAATGGAACCAAAATGATACCTCGAGACCGAAACGGCTACAGACACCATTTTGAAATTCATACAGCCGATTTCCGGTTTTCATAAAACAGCCTGAAATGACCGAATACCACCCAACAGACGCCATTTTGAAACTCGAAGTTCTAACTTCTGGTTGCTGGAAAATAACTAAAATTAGTCATACCATAGCCGCGATGATGCCCAATTACCGGAATTCAAATCCAGACGCTATTTGGAAATACAAGATGGCGACTTCCGGTTACCGAAAATGACCATATATAGGCATATCTGTAATCGAAATGATTCACATAGCCCAAAAATCGTCCCAGACGCTAAAATTGTGTTTCCATAACTGAGATGATGCCCAGAGACCGGAAATCTGAAAATGACCAATTACCACACAGTATGGTTATTTTTGGATCATCGACTCCATAGACCATTTTGAAATCCTTGAAGACTACTTCCGGCTTTCGTAAAACAACCTTTAATGACCGAACACCACCCAATACGGGTATTTATGGAATCGAGATGATGCCAAGAGACCAGAAATCAACTCGAGACACTCTTTTGAAATCCAAATGGCGACTTCCGGTTTCCAGATATCACCTAATAACACCCACAATGGGTGCTTCCGTGATCGATGTTCAGTCCAACCTGTTCGAACTGAAGCGACAGAGTGGCAGCGAGCGAACGCTTTATGTCCACTAATTGCGTCGCAGTAGGTAAACAGCGGTGTGAGATTCAGCCCCGCCTGGGAATCAGCAACCGGTGGTAATCCAGCAGTCCCTTCCTCGTGCGATTCCCACGTTTGACGGAAGATACGAAAACTGGGAAAAATTTAAAATCATGTTTCGCGACGCCGTGAACCTTACCAACGAAGCACCACGCATAAAGCTGTACCATCTTGAGAAGGCTCTCGTTGGTGACGCAATGGGGCTTATCGATGTGAAGACGATTAGCGACGGGAACTACGAACACGCCTGGAAACTTTTAGAGGAGCGTTTCGAGGATAAAAGGCGAATGATCGACATTCACATCGCTGGCTTACTTGGAACAAAGAAAATACCGAAGGATGATTATGCCGATCTGAGAACACTGGTCGAAACTATTACGGGTCACGTGAAGAATCTCAAGTTCCTCAACCAGCAATTCACAGGTGTGTCGGAGCTAATTGTCGTTCATCTTGTCGCTCGTTCTTTGGATGCGACAACGAAGAAAGAGTGGGAATCAACAATAAAGCGAGGCGAGCTTCCCACCTACGAAAACACCATCACGTTTTTGAAGGACCGCGTCTCAGTTCTGGAGAGATGTCAGAGCTCAAACGAAGAATCTCGGTCCCTGCGAGGAACAGCGAAACAACTAACAGGAAAATCTGCAGTTTCGAAGGCTAACACCGCAACGGCCTCTTCGACATCGGATCCACATTGTGAGATGTGTGGAGAAAGACATCCTACGTTCAAGTGTTCGTCGTTTAACAGCCTTTCCACGAGTGAACGGCTGTCCAAAGTTGAAGAGAGGAACATCTGTTTTAACTGCTTGAGGCGTGGACACAGCGTGAAGAACTGTCCATCGAAGAAGTCTTGCTTTAGGTGCAACAAGAAGCATCACACATTGTTGCACTTGGAGGGTAATGCCAGCTCGACGAGGCCTTCGAGTGAGAGCAGTGAAGAGAAGCATTCGCAGTCTAACCCAAATTCTGCGATTGGAATTCCTGGCTCCAGTAAAGCACCGGTGTCCAATAAGAAACCGGAGACCCAGCCATTGGTTACGGTAGTACACACTAACAACCCGATGAATTTGGCGAGTCAGGTGATCTTACTAACCGCCCTTGTTCAAGTGGATGATCAACATCAGCGCTCTCGTTTGTGCAAAGCCCTGTTAGACTGCGGATCCCAAGTGAGTTTTGTAACGCAATCACTGGTCGCTACTCTTGGGATTGAAGTGGAAGAAGTAAGTGTCCCGATAACAGGCATAGGCAATGTGAGATCAACCATAAAACAGAAATGCACCATAAATGTCCGCTCTAGATGTAATGACTACTCATTCCTCGTGAATTGCTTGGTCTCACCGAAAATCACCGGTCGCATTCCATCGGTGAAGATAAATTTGGACAATTGGGAACTGCCACAAGGTCTAAAACTGGCTGATCCGTCGTTCCATGAACCCAGCCAAATTGACTTGCTTATTGGTATGGACTGGTTCTACGATATAATGAAACCAGGGTGCTTAAAACTAAACGACGACCTACCTAGCCTTCATGACTCCCAACTGGGATGGTTAGTGGGTGGTAAGCTGCTCGAGAGGTCCTGTTCAAACTTTGCGATGAACTCCTGCGCCGTTAGCGTCGATCCAATGGAAGAGCTTATGCATAAATTTTGGGAAGTGGAAAGCGTTTCACCGGAGATGGTTCCTTCGAGCGAGAAGGAGCAGTGCGAAGCACACTTCACTGCAACGTATCGTCGAGATGACAGTGGTCGATTTATCCTCCATCTACCGCTGAAGGACAACGCCACGAGATCAACGAGCATGATGACCCCCCTGGAATATTGAAGTTTTATCTTCCTCATCATGCTGTTTTTCGTCCCTCAAAAACGACTACCAAATGTCGAGTTGTGTTCAACGCATCGGCCAAGGTGTTTGGATTATCACTCAATGACGTGATGATGGTCGGTGCTACAGTGCAGAGCGATTTGCTGTCCATAATTCTTCGCTTTCGAAAGTTTCGATACGTTTTGGGTGCAGACGTATCAAAAATGTATCGTCAGATGCTGATCGACCCCGCCTTCACTCCATTACAGCGGATTTTTTGGCGGAAGTCCCCTCAAGATCCTCTGCGAGTCCTCGAGTTATCAACAGTGACATATGGTACAGCGGCGGCCCCATTCTTGGCAACGCAGGCTCTTCTTCAATTAGCTCGCGATGAACGACACAGATTCCCACTCGCAGCGATGATCGTGGAAAGGAATTTCTACATCGATGATGCACTGTTTGGTTCCGACGATTATGTAGAAGCGTGTGAACTTCGGGACCAACTGATAGGCCTACTGAAGTCCGGTGGGATGCATCTACACAAGTGGTCTTCCAACGATAATAGCCTTTTGGATCCTTTTCCCAATGAAGGCAGAGAGCGATGCGTTTCACTTGGTGACAGCGGTATCAACGACATTATAAAAACATTGGGTTTAATGTGGAACCCTTCTACTGATGAATTCCTGTTCCGATCGCAATCTCCAGAGAAGATCAAAGGACCAACAAAGCGACAAGTTCTGTCCGAAATCGCCAAGATTTTCGATCCTCTTGGTCTTATTTCTCCTGTGGTAGTAGTGGCGAAGATTCTGATGCAAAATCTATGGATTTGTAAGCTGAAATGGGACGATCCGTTAGACGATGGCCTTCTGTACCAATGGGAAAGCTTTTTGACATCGCTGCCATCTTGTGAGCAGATTCGGATTCCGCGCCAAGTTATATCGAGCGAAGCTATCCACTACGAGCTTCATGGGTTCGCCGATGCCTCCCAGAAGGCATACGGTGCTTGCGTATACGTGAGGTCGATTTTTCCTGATGGCAGAGCATCATTGAGGCTAGTCAGCGCGAAGTCTAAAATAGCACCGATCACACCTGTGACGATTCCGAGAAAAGAGTTACTAGCCGCTCGACTTCTAACAAGGTTAAATAGTAAGGTTGAAGAAGCATTAGAAATGAACTTCACGTCTACGATATTGTGGTCTGATAGCCAGGTTGTACTGGCATGGCTACGAAAGCCACTTGATAGTCTTCAAGTGTTTGTTCGCCACAGAGTTGCAGAGATTACGTCCCACAAGCATATTGTCTGGAAGTACGTTCGGACCGACCAGAATCCAGCGGACAGTGTGTCACGAGGACAAGCTGCCAAGGAATTAGCAGAAAATGACCTCTGGTGGAATGGACCTCACTTTTTGCGTACCGTCGACTACCAAGAAGAGGAACCAATTACTCTTACGGATGTCGAGATTCCAGAGTTGAGGGTCCAGCTGGCAGCTTTGCCAGTGATGAACTACGAAGAATTCCCACTCTTGACAAAGTATAGCTCCTTCCGGAAAACGCAGCGGATTTTGGCATACTTGCTACGCTTCACATCGAATACTAGAAAGAAGAAGGAAGACCGGTTGCTTTCAGCGTACCTCACCTTACCAGAACTTCGAACGGCATTGCATTGTATCGTTAGAGCTGTTCAGCATCAGGAGTTCTCTAAGGAGATCGACTGCATTAGGTCAGGAGAGTTCAACCATCGTCTAAATAACTTGAAACCGTTTCTGCACAATGATCTATTGCGAGTGGGTGGTCGACTTAGACATTCTGATCTACCATTCGAAGTGAAACATCAGTTGATATTACCTGACAAGAGTCCCATCGTTTGTGGTTTAATCGCCGATATTCATCGCGAGAATCTCCATACTGGATGCAGCAGCGTTCAATATCTTCTACGACAACAGTTTTGGTTGATCAACGCAAGATCTACCATCAGAAAGGTGTTGAGAGGTTGTGTCACTTGCTTCCGAATGAAACCTACTACGATCGATCAACAAATGGGGGATTTGCCGTCATACCGTGTAACCTCTGCACCAGCCTTTGAGAGAGTTGGACTTGACTTTGCAGGTCCAATCTACGTGAAGCAACCTGGACGGAAAGCCACTTCTATAAAGGGCTACATCTGTGGTCACGAAGGCCATGCATCTGGAAGCAGTGGAAGATTTGTCAGCAGATTCATTCCTGGCCACATTTCAGTGCTTCGTATCCCGGCGAGGCTTTCCGAAGGAAGTGTTCAGCGACAACGGAACAAATTTCATCGGTGCAAGATCAGCTTTGCGGGATCTGTATCTACTCTTCAAGGAGGAAGCCACCCGGAACAAGATCTTCGAGTACTGTCAAGCGAAGCAGATTGACTGGAGAACGATACCCCCAAACGCGCCACACTTTGGTGGGCTTTGGGAAGCTGGAGTGAAGAGCGTAAAGACAGTACTAAAGAAAGTGTATCAATCCACTTCATTGACACTCTTCGGACTTTCCACCCTGTTATGTCAAATTTGAAGCAATACTGAATTCGAGACCATTGTATTCCTAATCAAGCGATCCAACGGAACCGAAAGTGCTAACTCCTGGACATTTCATCATAAACCGTCCACTTTTGGCTATTCCCGAACCATCATTGATGCATCTTCCGACCAATCGACTATCGCACTGGCAGCGCATACAGCAGTTGCGCGAACACTTTTGGAAGCGATGGTCTAAGGAGTATGTCACCGAGCTGCAAGTAAGTGGAAAGTGTACCAACAAAAGGAATAACATTCGACCTGGAATGATTGTCGTGCTAAAGGAAGATAATCTTCCCCCTCAATGCTGGAGACTGGGACGTGTTGTGAAGGTTTATCCTGGAGCCGACGATTTGGTAAGAGTGGTTGATGTCCAGACAAAAACGGGTACGTTTCAAAGGCCGATACACAAACTTGCGCCTTTGCCGATAGCTGATAATGAGTCTTCTTCTGCAATTTCCACTTCTTGCCTGGGGGAGAATGTTCAGTCCAACCTGTTCGAACTGAAGCGACAGAGTGGCAGCGAGCGAACGCTTTAGGTCCACTAATTGCGTCGCAGTAGGTAAACAGCGGTGTGAGATTCAGCCCCGCCCCTTTGTATACTTTAGCACTGCGGAATGATATAAAAGAGCAACAGATGCGACAGCATTTATTAGTCGTCGATGCTTGGCATTCAAGCGATACAGGCTTGTTTTTCGGATTGTTCGTCAAAGTTATTTTGCTAGTGTAGCATTTACCTGCAATATTTTGTGATTTTGTCAACCATCGCTGTATATTTCTCGAATAGAAAAGTAACAGACTACATACAGCGAATAGGAAGTGCAAAAAGAGAACACAACTGATGGCGGCGGCGGCGTGCTGGGATCCAGGTAGCCAATATCCTGAGATTGGAACTGTGCCTCAATGGATGTATAATAATAAATTTGGTCAACTTAACATTCTGCAACTGGAAGCTGACGACAGAGCGGAACTAAACCCCTTCTTGGTCGGAAAATGTCTGGAAGCCTGCGTTGGTGAGATTGAAGGAGCAACTACGGAGAATGATGGAAAAAGATTTGTATTGCGAGTGCGAAACCCGGAACAAGTGCGAAAACTTCTTGCATTAAAAGAACTGAAACAAGATGTGGGACAACCGAGCGTGGCCGTCTCTGTGATTTTACACCCAACACTCAATAAGAGACGCTGTGTTATTACCTGTCGTGAAATCGTAAAGATGAGCGAAACTGAATTAGTGGAAGAGTTTAAAAGCCAAGGAGTTATTGCTGCCAAACGATTCACTGGGCTCGTAGATGGAAAGAAACAAAACCTCCCTACGGTGGTCCTAACTATCGAGGGCACCACCATCCCGGAAGTCATCAAGGTTGGTCCACTGAGAATTAAAACTCGAGTGTTTATTCCTGAGCCGACGATTTGTTTCACGTGCTACAAATATGGACATACTAAAAATCGTTGCAAAGCTGCCGCTCGATGCCGAAACTGTTCGAAAGTGCATGACTTTGATGAGGAATGCAAGAATAAGCCCTACTGCCTTAATTGCAAAGGAGAACATGGACCTTCCAGCAGGAAATGCCCAGTCTACCTAGCCGAAAAAGAAATCACCAGAATCAGAGTGACGAAAGGAATCGACTACAAAGAAGCCGTCAAGCAATTCAACGCAGGGGCAGGATCTTACGCCGAAGTGAGCAAAGTTCAACAGCGACTGAAAATCAACGATAACAATGCAGTAGCAGACCTGATCAAACAGAAGGACGACATGATCCAGAAGCTGATGGATACCGTGGCCAACCTAACCAGTAGAATTAAGGAACTCGAGCAGACTAAAAAAGACAAGAAGCAGAAGAAACAACAGAAGAAGAAGATTGTGATTGAGGGAACCGACCAGGACATCGAAGACGAGATGGACACTGACTCTAGTCTGCAAACAGCTAAGACAGTAAAGGTAAGTGACACTTCTTCCAAAGTGAATTTACTTCCGGTATCAAACTCTAAAACTGCCCACAAAAGACACCCTACCACTGAAATCATTCCCCCTTTAGTCAAAAAATCATCGGAACAAATGACCGTTGAAGTTGACAGTTCTTCCAATCCCGATTATCTCTTCTCCACTGACTCATCTTTTAAACTACCCAATTATGGCTTGCCCTTCAAATCAAACCACTAATCGATACACAACCAACCCACCTGCCACTTTAACAAATCTTGCAATACAATGGAACTTATTTGGTTTAAAAGGAAGACTCGCTGAACTACAATTATTAATTTCTCAATATAACCCTCTCATTATTGCCTTACAAGAAACCTTATCTCCTAAGTCTAAACTTCCTTCTAACTACATCAAAGGTTATACCCTTTACATCCACGAAAACTCAAGCAATCCAAATATAAATGGTGTTGCAATAGCTGTTAACTCAGAATTCCCTCACCGCAAATTGTCTATCTCCACTCCACTCCAAGCAATAGCAATCGAAATTGACTTTCCCATCAAAGTTACAATAATCTCAATCTATCTTCCTAGTTCAATTAATACTCATCGGCTTAGAAAAGAGCTTCGTGTACTTTTAGACCAAATCTCAACCACTACCATCCTACTGGGTGATTTTAATGCTCACTCCACTTCATGGGGTGGGCACAGAGATGACCACAGAGGAAAAATGCTCGAAGTTTTCTTTTAGGAACAAAATCTCATTCTTTTAAATGATGGTAGCCCTACACGCATTAACCCTTCTAATGGCAACACATCTGCATTAGATCTGTCTGTCGTATCTTGGAGCCTATTAAACCGATTATCATGGAAAGTTCACGATGATTCTTGTGGTAGCGATCATGTACCTATCATAGTCACTCTCAATCGTCCCTGTCCTATCTCTGCAGCTCGCCCGAGGTGGAAATATGAGTTGACCGATTGGTCTAATTTTCAACGTGAAATAACCATTCGCTTTTCTAATAATCCCCCCTCCTCTCCTGAATCTTTCACTTCTACCATACTTGAAGTAGCTCGAAGTCATATCCCCAGAACCAGTGGCAAACCCGGGAAGAGGTCAGTGCATTGGTGGAACCCTGAAGTTGAAAGGGCCATCAAACTACGTCGAAAAAAGTTAAGAGCTCTTCAAAAGACTCCCAAAGAAGACCGTCAGAAATCCTTGAAATTAGAAGAGTTCAAAATAGCCAGAGGAGCTGCTAGAGAGGCAATTTCTAGGGCTAAGTCTGATAGCTGGAAAAACTTTATATCGGCAATAAACCCAGAAACTACTTCCAAGGAATTATGGGATAGAGTAAATCGTCTCAGTGGCAACCGTAACAAAGCTCCCATTAAAATCAAAATTAATAACCAGATCTCCGATGATCCTTCTTCTATTTCCGAACATTTAGCTGATCATTTTGCTTTTGCTTCTTCGTCCTCTAATTACAAACATAAGTTTTTAACCAAGAAAAATTTATCAGAATCCTCACCTCCATGTTTTGAAACAAACTTAGACCTTCCATTCAATATAGATTTTAGTTTTTCGGAACTTGAATGGGCTCTACGCAGAGTTAACGGCTCATCGTCAGGACCTGACGACATCGGATACCCTCTCCTTAAGAATCTACCTCACTCTGGTAAAATAATTCTTTTATCTCTGTACAACGACATATGGGACAAAGGGAAAATCCCTCCTGATTGGAAAATTGGTCTAGTGATTCCTATTCCTAAACCTGGAAAAGATCGAAGTGAGGCTGATAGTTATAGACCCATCACCCTAGTTAACTGTATTGGAAAAGTACTTGAGAAGATGGTAAACCGGCGTCTCTTGAAAGAACTCATTTCCAGAGACCTTCTCGATAGCAGACAGTTTGCTTTTCGCCCAGACAAAGGAACCGATGATTATTTCACTGAACTGGAAGATCTTATTGAGAGTCACCTTCAACGGGGCCATCATGGTGATTGTGTCTCGCTCGACTTGTCGAAAGCTTTCGATCGTACATGGCGTTACACTATGTTGAAATCCTTGGAAGAATGGGGCATTAAAGGCCGCATGGGTCTCTTCATTCGAAATTTTCTGGAAAACAGGAAGTTTAAGGTACTCATTGGAAACACACAATCCGAAACCAGACTACAAGAAAATGGTATACCCCAAGGTTCAGTGCTATCCCCTACTCTTTTCCTCATTTGTATGCAGTCTCTTTTTGAAATCATCCCTAACAACATCCATATCTTTGTTTTTGCCGATGATATTTTGTTACTTTCCTTCAACCCTTTCAAATCCTTAGCCCGTAATAGACTACAATCTGCGGTTAACACCGTAGCTCATTGGGCTGATGAAATAGGTTTTACCATCTCTCCCGAAAAATCCCAGCTGCTTCACATTAGTTCCAATAGAAAAGGTATAAGTAAGCTTCGAGATATTAAACTTAATCAAGTAATTATCCCCAGTAAACCAACTCTCAAAATTCTTGGTGTATATCTTGATAGACGTCTCAATTTTAAAGAACATGCTAATGCTGTTAGAAAAGATACCATAAATAAAATGCGGGTCATCAAGATAATTGGATCTCGATCCTATGCCCATAGGTCCACTATGCTCAAACTTGTAAATGCTTGGCTGCTTCCTAAAATCTTCTATGGAGTTGGACTCTACAGTAGAGGAGGTGAATCAGTATTAGGAAGACTCCTTCCGCTGTACAATCGCGCCATTCGTTCTACTTCAGGTGCTTTCATCACTAGCCCTATATCTGCTATCATGGCAGAATGTGGTCAACTGCCTTTCAAATACTATCTTCTTTTTTGCCTTGACAGGAAATCCATTCGATGGTTGAGCATTACCGGTCAAAGCGACGTTCCCCTGGTAAATAGAACTTTACAACTTTTCCAATCTACAACCCGCTCTAATCTTCCACCGATTGCTATATTACCTAGAACTAAAAACCGACCTTGGAACCAACCCTCCCCTTCCATAGACCTCTCTATTCTCAACACTTTAAAAGCAGGTTACACTCCTTCCATAGTTCAACAGCACTTCCATCAATTAGTTTCCGACAAATATCAGAACTACCACCACATATATACTGACGGATCTGTAGCCGACGGCAAGGTTGGTTATGGTATATTTTCGGAATCCTTAAACTTGAATATAAGTTCCTCTCTCCCCTCTATCTCTAGCATCTACAGTGCCGAGGCCTTCGCCCTAATGAAAGCCTCCGAAATATCCCTAGACCCCAATAAAAAAACTGTCATATTCAGCGATTCAGCCAGTTGCCTGCAGACTTTAAATTCTGATTCATCCTCCCATCCTTGGCTAACTAAAACTGAACTAACGTCCATTAGTAATAAAATCACTCTCTGCTGGGTTCCCGGACACTCTGGAATTAATGGCAATGAAGTTGCTGACAAGCTTGCCGGTTCAGGTCGAGAAAAACCGGTTGATTTACTTCCTCTCCCCGCTATTGATGTCTCAAGATGGGCTAGAAACAGAATAAGGGACTCTTGGGATATCGAATGGTTTAAAAACACTTCATGTAGTCTAAGAAGGTTCAAAGTGTCAACTCTTTGTTGGCCCGACAATAAAATCCCGGCTGTTTGCCGTATTTTAACCCGCTTACGTATTGGCCACACACGCCTTACCCACAGTTATAGACTGAATAAAACTAATCCCCCTAATTGTATTACTTGTGGCTCCCCCCTTACCATACACCATATCATAACTGACTGTAGAGCTTTTGATACCGAACGATTTAACAACAACATTCCCAATACTTTGGAAGAAGCTTTGTCACTGCCTAACGAAAAAAACTTAATAAAATACCTTAAAGACACTGACCTTTATAAAAAAATATAGATATAAAGATTTTTTTTATAAAAAGATATAGATATTAAGATTATTTTTTTTTATATAAAAAGATATAGATATTAAGATTTTTTGTGATAAACTAAAAATGTAAATTTGTGTAAGGAGGTGAATGACTCCTATGTTAAAACCTCAATAAAATCAATAATAATAAATAGCATTTATTAGTATTTTTCCAACCGCGATACGATAAACAGTAGAAAGCAGACAGTGAAAGGAGAACAATAGCAGCAATAATAGTAGCTGCAGTAGCAGTAGCATCGGTGGGCAAAAGTTGCGTCATCGCGAAGAACTTTAACGCGAAGAATAGATATTAAGAATAAGAAGAAGAGAAAAATGAATAAATTCGTGTAAACAGTAGTTCTGTGTTTGCACCCGACCGCCGAACATTCTGTCCTCCATCTCCACCCGTACGAGTTAATTGAAATTGAAGAATTTTTTGAGAGTCTTTTTCAAGGCTCATATCTTCGAGTTTGATTGCTGCTAGCCAAGTGGGCTAGTCCAGGCCAATCACGTCGCGGCTTCATGAGGCGAAGCCGATCAAAGGAGTCCGGCCAATCTAGTTGCCCTCCTGGGAAGGAACGAAAGGGTCCTGCTCCCATCCGGCTTGGTTCCCGCTGGGAACGCAAGCAACGTTTACCGACCGGCGCAGTCACAGTCCACCGCAGCCCCAACAATCGAAATGATGCACATTTGCTAAAAATCGACCCCTGATAAGATTTTTCGAATCCGAAGAGATTTTCGATCCGAAGTGGTAACTTAAAATATGGAATTGCAAAGTCGAATTGCTGGAAAACAGCTAAAAAATCATTCCGGAATCTCCATGATACCCATAGATCGGAAACCAAATTCAGGCACCTTTTCCAAATCCAAAATAACGATATCCGGTTTCCGAAAATGACCGAATTCTTCAGTGGTATTTATTTGTTGTTTTTGAAGCCAAATTCAAGATGGCAATTTTCGGTTTTTGGATAAAAGCCAAAAATGATTAGTGGAAGTTATTGACATAAACATATTGATACAAGATATTCCATCGTCGAAGTTATCCCTTGCGATCGTTCTTACATGCAATAATGCAAGCCATGTAACAAACAGCCTTATATAGCTATACGTCCAATTTAGGGTCGTGGCTTTGCAAACAACATTAGGAGAAAATATCTCATTCAAATTAAACTAAGTGATCTTCACGGATACTATTGATTTAGTTTAATCTGAAATGTAGGCCCCAACAATTATTTTACAGGACTTTTTAAAGTTTATTTTATAATGTTAGATATAGTTGTTTACACCTAATATAAGCAGGTGTAGGTAGTTATCAAAATGACTGGATTCTTTTTTTATTTGTAAAATAAAAACACTTCTTAAATTATCTTGAATCGGAAAAATCGATTACTATTTGTTTACATTTGGCGCCTTGATCCTTTTCCATGTGCTGCTTGGTTAAAGATTAAGACAATGCTGAGCCAAACAAATAGGCCAGAATTTACGAATAATTTTGTTACACATATTCTATTACTCTATTACACATAATTTGAGTAACGATAATAATAATAATTCGATATAACGTAACGAAAATAAAAATAAAGTTGTCTTATATCGAGGTATGACTGTACCACGAAACTGAAGAGCATAAACTAAGTTGTTCAATTATTACCTACTTACTTTTGGAATAACGAACTACCCAAAACATTTTTTGGCTAAATAAGCGCTTCCATAACTAATCTTATTCAGCTGACGGCCGAACATTGGCCTAATAATATATTTCTAAGTGTTTTATCAGCTTTTGATCAGTCGATTTCGGAGAACAAAATCAGCTATTTGTTACATTCGGCTTCCTTAATAACCGGACAAGGGCTTAATAAGAAAAAACTTAGCCATTTGAACAACTTTTACACATGCTGATCGATTCTGTAGAAGCGAATATTCATTCTACAAGCTGTACAAAGAAAAAATAATTACTTCTACAGAATCGATCAGCATGCATGAAAGTTGTTCAAATGGCTGAGTTATTTCTTATTAAGCCCGTGTTCGGCATTTAAGGAAGCCTAATGTAACAAGTAGCTGATTTAGTTTCCCAAAACCGACTGATTTAAAGCTGATCAAACACTTAGAAATACATTTTTTTTTTAAGGGGGGATTTGTTAGTAGCTTAAGTATTTATGATAAATATTAGTAAATAATGAGTATGTATGTCCAATCACAAATGGTGACTTCTCAACACTGTTAGAAATTTGTAATTTTAATTGTTAGGATTTGTTTGCTTTCGCAATTAGGACTTATCATTCGTAGGGATTTAAACCTACTTGTCAGAAAAGGGGAAGTAAACTTACAACTAACTTAATTGCTAACTTATTGGCTATAAAGAGAGCTTATCGTAGCAATTGAGGATTGCAACGATTTTTGTCGAAAATTGTTAATAATTTTATTTGACATAGCTTCTAATGGTTCAACACCAGCAAGTCTATGTAATTCGAGTGTACCAAACCAAGGAGGACGCTTCAAAATCATTTTCAGAATTTTATTCTGAATCCTTTGGAGCGTTTTCTTCCTTGTTGAACAGCAACTTGACCAGATCGGTACAGCATAAAGCATTGCTGGTCTGAAAATTTGTTTGTAAATCAAAAGTTTGTTCTTTAAACAAAGTTTAGAATTCCTGTTAATGAGAGGATATAAACATCTCGTATATTTGATGCACTTGGCTTGTATACTCTCAATGTGCTCTTTGAAAATAAGTTTTTTATCATAAATTAGTCCCAAGTACTTAACCTTGTCGGACCAACTCAAAATAACCCCATTCATCTTGACAACGTGATTATTGTTTGGCTTGAGGAAAGAAGCCCTAGGCTTATGCGGAAAAATTATCATTTGAGTTTTAGAAGCATTGGGAGAGATTTTCCACTTTTGCAAGTAGGAAGAAAAAATATCTAAACTTTTCTGCAATCGACTGCATATGACACGAAGACTTTTTCCTTTTACGGAAATGCTTGTGTCATCGCAGAACAATGACTTTGTGCATCCTGGAGGCAAATCAGGAAGATCTGAAGTGAATATGTTGTACAGGACTGGACCCAAGACTGAACCTTGAGGTACACCTGCTCTGACAGGAAATCTATCAGATTTTGAATTCTGATAGACAACCTGCAGAGTTCGATCAGTAAGATAATTTTTTAAAATTTTGATTAGGAAAATTGGAAAATTAAAAGTTTGCAATTTCGCAATCAAACCTTTATGCCAAACACTGTCGAATGCTTTTTCTATGTCTAAAAGAGCAGCTCCAGTGGAATAACCTTCAGATTTGTTAGCTCGTATCATATTAGTAACTCTGAGCAATAGATGAGTTGTGGAATGCCCATGGCGAAATCCAAACTGTTCATTTGCAAAAATTGAATTTTCGTTGATGTGTGACATCATTCTGTTAAGAATAATTCTCTCAAACAGTTTACTTATTGAAGAAAGCAAACTGATTGGTCGATAACTTGAAACTTCAGCTGGGTTCTTATCCGGTTTTGAAATGGGAGTAATTTTTGCATTTTTCCATAATTTGGGAAAATATGCAATTTTGAAGCAGCAATTGAAAATTTTCACTAAAAATTCCATTGTGCTCTCAGGGAGATGTTTGATTAGTATATTAAAGATTCCATCGTAATTGCCGTAATATATTTCCCCCTAAATTTGGTTTCTAAACCATTGATGAATACCTTTCATTCTAATACAGTGAATTTTCCTTGATACGTGAAAAGGCAACCTTCTATAAAATATTTAATTGAGTACGATTTAGTAGAAATTAAACTTCCTTCTATTTCTATTTGTCGTGTTGAAGTTGGCTCACTCACCGATCACAAAGCGGCAAAGATGTCACATAAATTTTTTTCCTGCAGTTACAAGCTCGTAGAAAAAATATCGATAACGAATTAAAGTTTTAGTAGAAAATGTACATTCACAGAAAATTTGAAATTGAAATAGATGTTTATGAACATGTTAACATTCAATTCAGGTCAATTTAAATATTTTATCAGTATACAGAATCAATCAGAAAAAAATTTGATCAGTTTCAAGATACCGAAGAACAACGAAGATACCATATTTGAAGATTATATGTCTGTTATCTTCGAAAATAGACTGGGTTAGAGTGATGCACAACATTAGCCTCAGCAATTAATGTTTGCATAGCGTTGTTCAATTAGAAGCAAGGTTATTTTTTTTTTTTTTTCTTCACATAACATTTATTTGACACGGCACAAATACAATTTAATGTTTAACGGCGCCAATTATATCTGATGACTTAAAAACTAAAGCAAATTTTTTATCCTCGCTGCCGACTACGAGCTGAAATTAAGTCTAACTTAAAACTAGCATGGGATTTCCAATCAGTGTTTTGTTGTTCAATGGTCGTCTGATAATCGTCGAATGGCATGTATGGATTCGTTCTGCTGAGCCACGATGTCGTGAGTTGGGACAGAGGCTCGTAGTCCTTGGGTCCTGGTTCTATTGTTCGGGGTCTGGTTGCTGGTTTTGTGCTTAAGGTTCAAACGTGTTCTTGTCGTTTTGTTGGGTGTAGACGGAGGGGAACGGGACTAGACTGGGGCGTGGATGGATTTCAGGAAAACGTATATAAGGGACATGTAGGATAGGTCACGGCTCGCCAAGACATCACGAACAGGAACAGCCGGCTGTCTACCCTCGGCCTGCAGGGAAGCTATTAATTTAGACCTGGCGTCACGGTGTACAGGGCATGACCAAACCACATGCTCTATGTCGTGATAACCTTCACCACAGGCACAGATACCACTTTCCCCGAGCCCAACACGACGGAGATGCGCGTCAAATCTATAGTGATTGGACATAAGCCGGGACATCACGCAAATGAAATCCCGACCTACATCCAACCCCTTGAACCACGGGTTCGTCGATACTTTGGGGATTATGGAATGTAACCACCTTCCCAATTCCCCTCTGGTCCAAGCATTTTGCCAACTGATGATCGTATTCTGACGTACAAGTGCGAAAAATTCATTAAAGGCAATTGGTCTTTCATAAATATCACCGTTTGTTGCGCCCACCTTAGCCATAGAGTCCGCTTTCTCATTACCCGGTATCGAGCAGTGAGAAGGGACCCACGCTAAGGTAATCTGAGTAGATTTTTCGGATAAAGCACTCAGATGTTCCCGTATTTTCCCCAGGAAATACGGAGAGTGCTCAACATCTTTCATCGATCGGAGAGCCTCAATGGAACTGAGACTGTCCGTAAAGATGAAATAATGGTCCGTGGGCATTTTTTCGATAATCCCTAGGGTGTACTGAATTGCAGCTAATTCTGCGACGTAAACAGAAGCAGGATTATCGAGCTTATGGGAGACGGTTAAATTGTTATTGAAGATACCGAAGCCAGTGGACCCATCAAGAAGTGATCCGTCAGTGTAGTACATATTGTCGCAGTTGATGTTTCGATATTTATTGGAAAAAATTTTAGGGATCTGCTGCACGCGTAAATGATCCGGGATTCCACGAGTTTCTTCTATCATGGATGTATCGAAAAACACAGTAGAATCAGAAGTATTTGATAAGTCGACACGATTTGGAATATTCGAAGAAGGGTTAATATTTTGGGACATGTGATTGAAATACAATGTCATAAAACGGGTTTGAGAATTAAGTTCGATTAACCTTTCAAAATTTTCAATCACGGGACGGTTCAAGACCTCACATTTGATTAGAATACGAGAAGACAGGCTCCAGAAGCGGTTTTTCAATGGTAGTACTCCAGCTAAAACCTCCAAACTCATCGTATGGGTCGACTGCATGCAACCTAAGGCGATACGCAAACAACGATATTGTATTCGCTCCAGTTTGATCAAATGTGTGTTTGCTGCGGAGCGGAAGCAGAAACACCCGTATTCAATAACAGACAATATCGTTGTTTGGTAAAGCCTTATAAGGTCTCCTGGATGGGCTCCCCACCATTGTCCGGTTATTGTACGAAGAAAATTCACTCTTTGTTGACATTTTTTCATCAGATACCTCACGTGACAACCCCAGGTGCCTTTAGAGTCGAACCAGACACCAAGATATTTGTGTACCAAAACCTGAGAAATCGTTTTACCCATTAATTGTGTTTGAAGCTGAGCAGGTTCATGCTTCCTAGAAAAAACTACTATCTCAGTCTTCTCCGGAGAGAATTCGATACCTAGCTGTAAAGCCCAAGCAGACAAATTGTCCAAGGTATCTTGCAATGGTCCTTGCAAATCGGCAGCTTTGGCTCCTGTAACAGAGATTACACTGTCGTCTGCAAGTTGTCTTATCGTGCATGAATTTGCCAGACATTCGTCGATGTCATTTACATAAAAGTTGTAAAGAAGGGGGCTTAAACATGAGCCCTGGGGAAGACCCATGTAGCTAATGCGAAAAGTTGCCAAATCGCCATGCGTAAAGTGCATGTGCTTTTCGGACAACAAATTGTGCAAAAAATTGTTCAAAATTGGAGAAAATCCTTGTCGGTGAAGTTTACCCGAAAGAATGTCAATAGAAACGGAATCAAAAGCCCCCTTAATGTCCAAGAACGCAGACGCCATTTGTTCTTTACGAGCATACGCCAGCTGAATATCTGTTGAAAGCAACGCAAGACAATCATTCGTCCCTTTGGCACGGCGGAAGCCAAATTGAGTTTCTGATAGTAGACCATTTGATTCGACCCAGTGGTCTAAACGACGGAGTATCATTTTTTCCATCAATTTCCGGATACAGGATAGCATTGCAATCGGCCTATAAGAGTTGTGATTAGAAGCTGGTTTCCCTGGTTTTTGGATGGCGATCACCTTCACTTGCCTCCAATCCTGCGGTACAATGTTTTGCTCCAGGAACTTATTGAACAAGTTCAACAAGCGCCTCTTGGCATTGCCGGGTAGATTCTTCAACAAGTTGAATTTGATTCTATCTAATCCAGGCGCGTTATTGTTACAGGACAGGAGGGCAACTGAAAGTTCTGCCATCGTAAAAGGTGATTCTATCGCGTCGTGGCCCGGAGACGCATCGCGAACAATATTTTGCTCAGGAACAGAGTCCGGACATACTTTCCTGGCAAAATCAAATATCCACCTACTTGAAGACTCCTCGCTTTCGTTGACCGTTACGCGATTCCGCATTCTTCGGGCTGTGTTCCAAAGAGTGCTCATCGATGTCTCCCTCGACGTCTCGTTCACGAACCGACGCCAATATCCACGTTTCTTTGCTTTAGCCAAGCTTTTAAGCTTGGTATCAAGCTCCGAATACCGTAAATAGTCGCCAGGTATACCTCCCGTCTGGTAGGCCTTAAACGCGTCGGATCTTTGCGTGTAGACATCGGAGCACTCTTGGTCCCACCACGGAGTGGGAGGCCGTTCTTTGATCGTTACGCCGGGATATTTCTTCGTTTGGGCTTGCAACGCGGCGTCGAGAATCAAGCCCGCGAGGAGGTTGTATTCTTCAAGTGGTGGATGATGTTGAATCGACTCGACCGCTTTTGAAATCATTTCCTCGTATAACTTCCAATCGACATTCCGTGTGAGGTCATACGGAATGTCAATTGGTCGCATGCGAGTTGACCCGTTAGTAATTGAAATAAGAATAGGCAGATGGTCGCTACCGTGAGGATCGAGGATTACCTTCCATGTGCAATCCAACCGTAGCGACGTCGAACATAAGGATAGATCCAAAGCGCTTGGGCGCGCTGGAGGTTTCGGGATACGTGTCATTTCACCGTTGTTTAAAATAGTCATGTCGAAGTCATCGCAAAGGTTATAGATTAAAGAGGAGCGGTTATCATTGTATGGGGAACCCCAAGCCACGCCATGAGAGTTGAAGTCTCCCAAAATCAAACGTGGCGAGGGAAGAAGTTCTATTAAATCAAAGAGCAGCCGTTGCCCAACCTGTGCTCTGGGGGGAATATATATTGAGGCAATACAAAGCTCTTTACCTTGTATTGTCATTTGACATGCGACAACTTCGATGCCTGGAATCGAGGGGAGGTTAATACGATAGAAAGAATAGCACTTTTTAATCCCTAAAAGTACTCCTCCATATGGGGTGTCTCGATCAAGGCGAATAATATTAAAATCATGGAAGTTGAGATCAATATTTGAAGTAAGCCAAGTTTCACAAAGGGAAAATGCATCGCATTTGTTTTTATTTATCAAAACTTTAAACGAATCAATTTTTGGTAAAATACTTCTACAATTCCACTGTAAGACAGAGATAGAATCCTTCATATACGCAGTTGAATTAGGCATCGAAGGATACAATCGCTGCAAGGAGAGGCCATTGGGCAGTCAACTGCTTCAAAAATGATCTAACTGTTGGGAGGAATGCTGTAAGAAAATTTTTAATTGGATCGGGTACATTGAAAGTTTCAAAAATCCAGTCCACAATGTCAGAAAATTTCACTAATCCAGAGTTTGTTTCATCAACTGGGAGTGTAAAAGGAGCAACTGGGGTTTTAGATGTTCCTGGCAGTGCTGGGAACTCCTTCTGGGACTTTAAATTTGCCAGCCCAGGAGGAGTTTGCTTCGGTTTTTCCGCAGCACTGTTTGGTTTGTTTGTAACTTTCATTTCACTTTGAGAAATCTTAGGACCTTTTCTGGGAAGTTTAGGAGAGGAAATATTTTTCCTCTTTCTAGACTCCCCAGGATTGGCGTAAGATGCTCCCGCTGGTGAATCGTCAGAATCGGTTTCCTCAGAGGGCAACAGATCGAAGGGGTTCGAAGTAACGGGAGAAGTGGTAACGGTCTTCTTCAGCATGTCAGCGTAGGAACGCTTTGAACGCTCTTTGAGAGACCGTTTTATTTTATCCCTGCGCTGCATGTACACCGCACATGTCGAGAGCTCATGCAGATTTTCTCCGCAGTGAATACACTTTTCAGCGTTAACACTGCAAGAATCTTCCGCATGAGACTCCCCACACTTGCCACAACGTGCCTTATTGCAGCAGTAGGCGGCTGTATGGCCTAACTGCTTGCAATTCAGGCAGTTCATGACGCGGGGCACGTAGAGCCTCACAGGGAGACGAACCCGGTGGATCGAGACGTGGCTTGGTAGTGCAGACCCGGCGAACGTAACTCGAAACGAGTCTGACGGAGTGTATACTGTTTTGCGACCGATGATCGATGCTGACCGCAATTGCTTGCAGTCGAGCACCTTTACTTCGGGACACGTTTTGTTCTTAAAGCACCCTTTGGCACTTTGCAGTATACACTCGACGGACAGACTCGAATCGGTTATGACACCGTCGATCTCCACGTCTCGTGCGGGTATGTAAACGCGATACTCGCGTGTGAAGAGCTCAGAGCAAGCTATATCGTTGGCCTCTTTCAGGTTACCGACCACGACACGGAGCTTGTCAGGCCGGACCTTGGAAATTTCGGTCACGCCCTTGTACTCCTTCGTCAGGTCTTTAGAAATCTGCAAGAGGTTCAACTTTTTCGATTTCGGTCCTGCCTTTGGCCGAAAATAAACAGTATAGCTGCCCTGGGCTCCGTCTGGGTAAAGCCTGGGGCGAGGGGGGACTGAAGAATGAACAGGGGAGGGGGTAACAGAAGGGTCAGGGTCAGAGGGGTTCGGGGATGGTGGCGCGGGAGGCGAGGGATCTACATCCATCGCGCTATGTTTAGCGCACTAGCGCTGACAAGAACACGTACCTTTTTATTTCTCCCTTCCAGTAAGGTTGGTTGTCCGATCGTTCGAAGTAGCAGCCGTTACAGCCAGCAGCACCAATACAGCAGCACCAAACAGCCACCAGCAGCGAGCCAGGTGTGAGATCACTCCACACAGCGATACGACTCGCTGACACTGATGGCTTCTTCTTTTTCCTCGTTTGTGTCTCGTCCACTGCTGTAGCACAATCCAGCCAGCAGCCAAATCGGCTTAGGCAGCTGGCAGTCACGATGCGAAACAGTTGCACAAAGGAACGACCTTGAACCCGGATTTATTTCACTCGACCAGGCAAACAATGCCAACATTTGTTCACACGTCTTTTGTTTTATACTCTATCGGACCGATCACCAAACACGTCCAGTACTGATGCGTGTTCGGCACAGAATCTGAAGCAAGGTTATATAATGTAATATTTTCTTGCTAATGCTAATTCAAAAAAAAATTTCAACCGAAAAATACAAATTCTAATGTCGGAACTCTAATATCAAGATGAAATGAATTTGGTTTACCTCTATACCGTCACCGCGGGATGCAGCTAGTATTGTCATATAGGACTAAATTCATGTAGCTAGTAAAATTTAATCATCAGTACAGCTCGTTTAACAACCGTTTCAAAGATCTGTACGTAGCATTTTGGTTTTCTATTGTCTTTTAAATACCCTATATTCAGTTATTTAAATAAATCTGCAAAAAGCAGAGTGTAGAGTTCAAAAATAAACAACGCATTTTATTGTCCCCGGCGGCGCAGCGTATTTTCTGGCACCCGAAAAATCATATTGCATTCTGATATTTGCTGCTATACGAAACAAGAAGAAGAAGACAATTCAAACGGCAATTCGATTGTGTTCCACGCCCCACTGTGCGTCAACAGCGGCAATGTAGTAAATTGTCCATCATTTTATCAATCCAACGACATATTGATTATTGTGATCCATCATGTGGTTACATCAGTATAACCGTTTGCAATCTTTCATTCCGACGTTACATCTTGGTTTCAGTTTTCGCGGAATGTATCTCGATATAGTATGGTTAGACGTAGTTCTACGTCAAAAGCGATTTAAGTGTACTGGGCAACTAGCCTCCAATCACCTAGAACGCCTGTTAAGTGGGCATCCTCGACGATAGCACACGTCGAGAGTACGAGGTCTACCTTGAGAAAATACCTGCCAAACATAGTTTTTGCTAGTCGTTTTTCCGGCATGCTATTTACATGCCCAGCCTACTGAGGCCTGCCTTGTTTTATCCGCTGATTTGTAAGTATGGTGTACTTCATAGTTCATGCAACTGCACCAGACACCATTTTCCAGTTTGCCGCCAAGGATTGAACGCCAGATTCTACGCTCAAAAACACCCAGAGCTCACCGATCAGCCTCTTTCAGTGTCCATGCTACATGGCCATAGAGGGCCACCGGAAGGATCAGTGTTTTATGGAATGCTAGTTTTGCACGAGTTTCATCTTCACGGAGCTGTCAGTGAATAATTCTTATGTGTTGGTACTCTGTTTTTCATCTTTTCATATTTTTGAAATTTTTAATAATTGATTTAATCTCATTCAAGTTAGTTTCAATTATTTCTGCAGGTAAAAAATTCTGGGAAGAAATTAAATCAAATTGACGTGTGACTTCATTTTCAATTGGACTCACAAAATTCAAATTTGAGTTATGAACACTCTCAAACTGCTGAGCAAGTCTTTGAGCCTTTTGTTCATTGGATACAAGAAAACGTTCACCATCTTTTAAAACTGGAATAGGCTTTGAAGGTTTCTTAAGAATCTTCGACAGCTTCCAAAATGGTTTTGAATATGGTTTCAATTTTTCAACTTTAGTCTCAAAATTTTGATTTCTCAGAAGAGTAAATCTATGTTTAATCTCTTTCTGTAAATCTTTATAAATAGTTTTAAAAACAGGGTCACGAGAACGTTGATATTGACGTCTGCGGACATTTTTCAAACGAATTAGAAGTTGAAGATTTTCGTCAATTATTGATGAATCAAATTTCACTTGAGCCTTTGGAACAGAATAATTCCTGGCATCAACAATTGCACATTTTAATGCTTCCAAAGCGGAATCAATATTCACTTCGTTTTGCAAATCAAGCTCATTATTGAAATTTCTCTCAATATGAGTTTTGTATCTTTCCCAATTAGCCTTGTTATAATTAAAAACAGAGCTCATAGGGTTTAAAACTGATTCATGTGATAAAGAAAAAGTTATTGGAAGATGGTCAGAATCAAAGTCAGCATGTGTGATCAAATCACTACATACATGACTTTGATCTGTAAGCACCAAATCAATTGTTGAAGGGTTTCTTACAGAAGAAAAGCATGTAGGACTATTCGGAGACAAAATAGAATAGTATCCTGAAGAACAATCATCGAATAAAATTTTGCCATTGGAATTACTTTGAGAATTATTCCATGAACGATGTTTAGCGTTAAAATCGCCGATTATAAAAAATTTCGAACGATTTCTGGTGAGTTTTTGTAAATCACCTTTAAAATAATTTTTGAGCTCGCGAGTGCATTGAAATGGTAAATATGCTGCGGCAATAAATAAAATCCCAAGTTCAGTTTGAACTTCAATTCCCAAAGTTTCAATAACTTTCGTCTCAAGATGGGGAAGAGCACGATGTTTGATTCGGCGATGAATAACAACTGCAACTCCACCGCCGGAACCCTGAATCCTATCATATCTATGAACCACGTAATTGGGATCATGTTTTAATTTTATGTTAGGTTTCAAAAATGTTTCAGTAATAATTGCAATATGCACATTATTTACTGTTAAAAAATTAAAAAGCTCATTCTCATTGGCCTTCAATGAGCGAGCATTCCAATTTAATATTTTAATTGTTTTATTTGAAATCATTGTTAAATAATAAATTAGAAACAATTTTAATAGTAAAATTTGTGCCTATTTGAATGGCTTCAAACATTGATTTTGCCTGCAACATGGCGTTCATAAGATCGAACATTGCCTGTTGCAAAAAAGAAAGTTTACCTGCCGTAATAGGCCCCAGGCAGTTGACATTAGAAAAAATATTTTCGGCAGCAATATAAGCTGGAGTAATAGGTGTACAATTATTTTCTAGCGTGTTTTGCTTACCCATATTAACGGTCATTTTCGAACTACCAACACTAGGCGGTATAATGTTCGAACTACCTGTAACCTGTGCATAAGTTAAACGGGTATGCAAAGGAGTAGGTAAACTATGCGTCACTGGTACGCTTGGAGAATTTTGTTTTGAAGTTGGTTTTAATTGAGAAATTGAATTTTGTTTACCTTGCCTTGCCTTAACAATTGCTAAACGGACTGGGCATTGATAAAAATTTGACATATGGTTGCCGTTACAATTCGCACAGCGAAAATTTTTACTCTATTTCACAGGACATGTGTCCTTTTTGTGAGAAGAGTCTCCACAATTAAGACATTTTTGGTCCATGTTACAGAATTTGGAACCATGGCCATAACGTTGGCAAGTACGGCATTGGGTGATATGCTTTTCACCTTCGCCATACTTCCTATAAATTTCCCACTTTACACGCACATTATACAAAGCATGTGCTTTTTCAAAAAATTTTAAGTTGTTAACCTCATTGCGGTTAAAATGAATTAAATAATTAACAGTGCGTCTTGAACTGTCCTACAGGTCAGACGTTTTTTCGGTTGCTTGTGGACTGGTCTTTGACTGCCTATAGCTTCAAAGTTTGTGTTTTGTCAGTGTGTCTTTTAAAGACTACCTGAAAGTTATTTCCCATCAGTCTTTCTCAAGACTACCTACTTTTGAATTTAACATTTGTTTTAACTTTTTTCGTATCACCTGAAATGGCTGGACGGAAAAAGAAACCTCGCATCGCTGCGGGGAGGAAAAGAGAGGCATCTCTTTCTGACACTTCGAGTGTCTGTAGTGACAATCCTTTTGATATTTTGCCTGAGCAAGAAGCTGGTGAAATGGAAGTTGTTAATAATGAAACTATACAAAATATAAAATCTTTAAAAAAGGAGAAAGTTCCACCTATTGTGGTAACTATTTCTTCTGAATTTAATATATTCAAAAAGGAACTTTCAACGTTTGTTTCTGACGTTAAAGTTACCTATCAAATTGGCCGTAGAGGTGAATGCCGCTTATTAGCCGACTCAGTAAAGGGTCGTGATCGTCTTGTCCAGTATTTAACTGACAAGATGTACAAATTTTTTACATATGACACCAAGAACGCCAAGCCGTTCAAGGTTGTCTTGAAAGGTCTCACCAACGATCAAACCGTTGATGAGATCAAACTTACTTTAACAGAATTACTTGGCATAGCCCCTACCCAAGTAATTCTAATGAAACAAAAATCACGAGGCGAAAACAGTCAGAGAACTGGAATTTCCCTTGTTAATTATTTAATTCATTTTAACCGTAATGAGGTTAACAACTTAAAATTTTTTGAAAAAGCACATGCTTTGTATAATGTGCGTGTAAAGTGGGAAATTTATAGGAAGTATGGCGGAGGTGAAAAGCATATCACCCAATGCCGTACTTGCCAACGTTATGGCCATGGTTCCAAATTCTGTAACATGGACCAAAAATGTCTTAATTGTGGAGACTCTTCTCACAAAAAGGACACATGTCCTGTGAAAGAGAGTAAAAATTTTCGCTGTGCGAATTGTAACGGCAACCATATGTCAAATTTTTATCAATGCCCAGTCCGGTTAGCAATTGTTAAGGCAAGGCAAGGTAAACAAAATTCAATTTCACAATTAAAACCAACTTCAAAACAAAATTCTCCAAGCGTACCAGTAACGCATAGTTTACCTACTCCTTTGCATACCCGTTTAACTTATGCACAGGTTACAGGTAGTTCGAACATTATACCGCCTAGTGTTGGTAGTTCGAAAATGACCGTTAATATGGGTAAGCAAAACACGCTAGAAAATAATTGTACACCTATCACTCCAGCTAATATTGCTACCGAAAATATTTTTTCTAATGTCAACTGCCTGGGGCCTATTACGGCAGGTAAACTTTCTTTTTTGCAACAGGCAATGTTCGATCTTATGAACGCCATGTTGCAGGCAAAATCAATGTTTGAAGCCATTCAAATAGGCACAAATTTTACTATTAAAATTGTTTCTAATTTAAAATTTAGCAATGATTTTAAATAAAACAATTAAAATATTAAATTGGAATGCTCGCTCATTGAAGGCCAATGAGAATGAGCTTTTTAATTTTTTAACAGTAAATAATGTGCATATTGCAATTATTACTGAAACATTTTTGAAACCTAACATAAAATTAAAATATGATCCCAATTACGTGGTTCATAGATATGATAGGATTCAGGGTTCCGGCGGTGGAGTTGCAATTGTTATTCATCGCCGAATCAAACATCGTGCTCTTCCCCATCTTGAGACGAAAGTTATTGAAACTTTGGGAATTGAAGTTCAAACTGAACTTGGGATTTTATTTATTGCCGCAGCATATTTACCATTTCAATGCACACGCGAGCTCAAAAATTATTTTAAAGGTGATTTACAAAAACTCACCAGAAATCGTTCGAAATTTTTCATAATCGGCGATTTTAACGCTAAACATCGTTCATGGAATAATTCTCAAAGTAATTCCAATGGAAAAATTTTATTCAATGATTGTTCTTCAGGATACTATTCTATTTTGTCTCCGAATAGTCCTACATGCTTTTCTTCTGTAAGAAACCCTTCAACAATTGATTTGGTGCTAACAGATCAAAGTCATGTGTGTAGTGATTTGATCACACATGCTGACTTTGATTCTGACCATCTTCCAATAACTTTTTCTTTATCACATGAATCAGTTTTAAACCCTATGAGCTCTGTTTTTAATTATAACAAGGCTAATTGGGAAAGATACAAAACTCATATTGAGAGAAATTTCAATAATGAGCTTGATTTGCAAAACGAAGTGAATATTGATTCCGCTTTGGAAGCATTAAAATGTGCAATTGTTGATGCCAGGAATTATTCTGTTCCAAAGGCTCAAGTGAAATTTGATTCATCAATAATTGACGAAAATCTTCAACTTCTAATTCGTTTGAAAAATGTCCGCAGACGTCAATATCAACGTTCTCGTGACCCTGTTTTTAAAACTATTTATAAAGATTTACAGAAAGAGATTAAACATAGATTTACTCTTCTGAGAAATCAAAATTTTGAGACTAAAGTTGAAAAATTGAAACCATATTCAAAACCATTTTGGAAGCTGTCGAAGATTCTTAAGAAACCTTCAAAGCCTATTCCTGTTTTAAAAGATGGTGAACGTTTTCTTGTATCCAATGAACAAAAGGCTCAAAGACTTGCTCAGCAGTTTGAGAGTGTTCATAACTCAAATTTGAATTTTGTGAGTCCAATTGAAAATGAAGTCACACGTCAATTTGATTTAATTTCTTCCCAGAATTTTTTACCTGCAGAAATAATTGAAACTAACTTGAATGAGATTAAATCAATTATTAAAAATTTCAAAAATATGAAAGCACCTGGTGACGATGGAATCTTTAATATACTAATCAAACATCTCCCTGAGAGCACAATGGAATTTTTAGTGAAAATTTTCAATTGCTGCTTCAAAATTGCATATTTTCCCAAATTATGGAAAAATGCAAAAATTACTCCAATTTTAAAGCCGGATAAGAATCCAGCTGAAGTTTCAAGTTACCGACCAATCAGTTTGCTTTCTTCAATAAGTAAACTGTTTGAGAGAATTATTCTTAACAGAATGATGTCACACATCAACGAAAATTCAATTTTTGCAAATGAACAGTTTGGATTTCGCCATGGGCATTCCACTACTCATCAATTGCTCAGAGTTACTAATATGATACGAGCTAACAAATCTGAAGGTTATTCCACTGGAGCTGCTCTTTTAGACATAGAAAAAGCATTCGACAGTGTTTGGCATAAAGGTTTGATTGCGAAATTGCAAACTTTTAATTTTCCGATTTTCCTTATCAAAATTTTAAAAAATTATCTTACTGATCGAACTCTGCAGGTTGTCTATCAGAATTCAAAATCTGATAGATTTCCTGTCAGAGCAGGTGTACCTCAAGGTTCAGTCTTGGGGCCAGTCCTGTACAACATATTCACTTCAGATCTTCCTGATTTGCCTCCAGGATGCACAAAGTCATTGTTCTGCGATGACACAAGCATTTCCGTAAAAGGAAAAAGCCTTCGTGTCATATGCAGTCGATTGCAGAAAAGTTTAGATATTTTTTCTTCCTACTTGCAAAAGTGGAAAATCTCTCCCAATGCTTCTAAAACTCAAATGATAATTTTTCCGCATAAGCCTAGGGCGTCTTTCCTCAAGCCAAACAATAATCACGTTGTCAAGATGAATGGGGTTATTTTAAGTTGGTCCGACAAGGTTAAGTACTTGGGACTAATTTATGATAAAAAACTTATTTTCAAAGAGCACATTGAGAGTATGCAGGCCAAGTGCATCAAATATACGAGGTGTTTATATCCTCTCATTAACAGGAATTCTAAACTTTGTTTAAAGAACAAACTTTTGATTTACAAACAAATTTTTAGACCAGCAATGCTTTATGCTGTACCGATCTGGTCAAGTTGCTGTTCAACAAGGAAGAAAACGCTCCAAAGGATTCAGAATAAAATTCTGAAAATGATTTTGAAGCGTCCTCCTTGGTTTGGTACACTCGAATTACATAGACTTACTGGTGTTGAACCATTAGAAGCTATGTCAAATAAAATTATTAACAATTTTCGACAAAAATCGTTGCAATCCTCAATTGCTACGATAAGCTCTCTTTATAGCCAATAAGTTAGCAATTAAGTTAGTTGTAAGTTTACTTCCCCTTTTCTGACAAGTAGGTTTAAATCCCTACGAATGATAAGTCCTTATTGCGAAAGCAACAAATCCTAACAATTAAAATTTCAAATTTCTAACAGTGTTGAGAAATCACCATTTGTGATTGGACACACATACTCATTATTTACTCATATTTATCATAAATACTTAAGCTACTAACAAATCCCCCCTTAAAAAAAAAAAAAAAAAAAAAAAAAATTAAATAATTAACAAGGGAAATTCCAGTTCTCTGACTGTTTTCGCCTCGTGATTTTTGTTTCATTAGAATTACTTGGGTAGGGGCTATGCCAAGTAATTCTGTTAAAGTAAGTTTGATCTCATCAACGGTTTGATCGTTGGTGAGACCTTTCAAGACAACCTTGAACGGCTTGGCGTTCTTGGTGTCATATGTAAAAATTTGTACATCTTGTCAGTTAAATACTGAACAAGACGATCACGACCCTTTACTGAGTCGGCTAATAAGCGGCATTCACCTCTACGGCCAATTTGATAGGTAACTTTAACGTCAGAAACAAACGTTGAAAGTTCCTTTTTGAATATATTAAATTCAGAAGAAATAGTTACCACAATAGGTGGAACTTTCTCCTCTTTTAAAGATTTTATATTTTGTATTGTTTCATTATTAATAACTTCCATTTCACCAGCTTCTTGCTCAGGCAAAATATCAAAAGGATTGTCACTACAGACACTCGAAGTGTCAGAAAGAGATGCCTCTCTTTTCCTCCCCGCAGCGATGCGAGGTTTCTTTTTCCGTCCAGCCATTTCAGGTGATACGAAAAAAGTTAAAACAAATATTAAATTCAAAAGTAGGTAGTCTTGAGAAAGACTGATGGGAAATAACTTTCAGGTAGTCTTTAAAAGACACACTGACAAAACACAAACTTTGAAGCTATAGGCAGTCAAAGACCAGTCCACAAGCAACCAAAAAAACGTCTGATCTGTAGGACAGTTCAAGACGCACTGTTTAGAAATACATTATTCGACCTATGTTCAGCCGTCAGCTAAATAAGATTAGTTATAAAAGCGCCTATTTAGCCAAAAAATGTTTCTTGGGAAGTATCAAGAAGTGTTTATTCAACCTGTTTGTTATGTATTTAATTGATGTTGTCTAATAGCTATTTTTTGAATTGAAATAGCGCCTAACCAGCCAACAAATAAGTAATGGCGTCGAGTATTTCCCAAGTTTTTTTAATGAATTTATTGCTTGTTCAGTTGGTAAATCAACCTGAGCGTTGTGGCAATCCGTTTCACCTGTATGCAGACTTTATTCAGCTATTTTAAAGTTATTAGCTGTTTTATTTAGCCCAATTGCTTGTTGGGTACACCGAAAAAACAAGGTACTCCATCATCGTCATTATCATTCTGTTTCCATCCTTAGCGCAGTGGACATTTGTAAACTGCCAACAAAGCGAACCTCGAAAAGATTAGCGCAGTGCTCTAGAGTGTAAGTAAGCACCGCACCGGTGCAGCTGTGCAAGATCGCAATCACGCCATAGCTTCCCCGGTAGTGAAGTGATCCGTGTCCTCGGGATGAAGTTGCAAACCGATGCCATCCTGGCCGGCCACACTGTTGGTTCTTCAGTTTTGTTCTTACCGTTGAAGTGGGCGGCAGCACAAGCCACATAAGTGAGCAATACGTAAGCAGAAGACCACTTTTCAACGCCTCCTACGATGGATTTGCCAGAGGTTGATCGCAAACTCGCAACCGGTTTGTAGGACAGCGGTTGCGAGGCGCCCGTTATGGAGTCGAGCAGAGCCACCGGAATAAGCGTTCGGATTGGGATTAAAATTAGTTTTGACATTTCGCGACACCGCTGGCACAGCAGGAGAATGTCGGTAATTAATATGTTATGAATATTCAAATGTTGAGCGTTGTTCTTTCTTATGGAAGATGAAGTTCACATATAACATGTGAATCGGTAAAAAAAAGTTTTCAAATGTGGATCGGGTGAATTACGACCTTTAAAAGCCACAATCACAATCGTAAGTAAAGCACATCAATTTAACGGGAGTTGAAGATTTTTTCCTCATTTCTTTTCACTCAAATTCAAGATAACTACTCCTAAGTCGCTTCCCCATTCGATCGCTAGCAGTTCCATTCCAACGGATCGTTCCGGATCTTCACCTTTCTCTGCTAACCACCGCCGTCCTAATGGATTCCAATAAATCACTGATGAAGTTATCTCTCGTCAACGGTTGGAAGTCAATCATGCAGTGCAGGCTTGAAGTGCAACCGTGAACCGCCGGAGCAGAAGCTGCGGCAGTTTGATGTCGTTAGAAGCATCATCCGGGGGCAAAAGTGACGCATTGTTAATTGACGTTTTGTCGCGACCGGGCGACCTGGCCTATCATCGGGCACGCATCGGCATCGTCGCGTCGCGGCGGTTCGTGATGGATTAGAGACAACGTTTCGTCATTTTACCCGGTGTGGCATGCGGAGATTTGGTACCGCGCATACCGCATTCGAGCGAGTCGATATATCAATCCGGTATTATCTGAAGCTAATAACTCAAAACGTCAGCGCAGATCAAACTTTTGGACCCTTTTTGGGATCGGCAACCGATGCTATCGGGAATCGTTTTGCTTTCCTTCGTGTTTGCCGGTTGGTGGCAACGGTGGAAGAGCCAAAGGTAGCAACACTATTCTAACTCATTTTCGGTGGACAGCAACGATTCAATTCAAGCTGGCCTTAGAGATCTTATATTTTGTAACGGAATTAATAAAAAGGAACGAAGAACACTGAAAAACAAAACGGTAGATCAACTGATTTGTCAACATGGCGATAGCTTTTACGATAGAGTTAGACGATCGTTATATGCATTAATTTGAATAGGTAAAAACTTTCAGTCACTGTTTTTTTCTCAATCACAGACTTTCGTTTAAATTAGAGTAAAAAATGATAAGATAAAAATGTAATCTGTGCAAATTTTGACTCAATTCCAAACCGAAAATCCTTGTCATCATGAAGTGCTTGCTTATCGCTACTCTCGGTATTTACGTCTATTTCGCACATATTATATTAGCAGTCAACGCAACCGCCGCAGTTGTAGAGAGAAGAGTGCGCCTAGTTATCCCTCAATCGATCTGCTCCCCCCGCTGGGTCTATTCAGCGTGCCAGGCGGAAAATCACGTGGAACGGCTCCTAGCGGACCTGCGAAGATGCTGACCTGTTCGATATTCAGTAAATCCGTGGGGATTTTGCGGCCGCATGATGGAAACCGGGGGAATATCCAAACGGAATGAATCGCACTCGAGTTGTTTAAAAGTTGCCACGAACCATCCATCCATCCATTGAGATCACTGCTGCTGATGCTGGGGCCAGCATCTGGTGCAGAGCGAAATGGTGTGTATGTAAAGCCGCCGGATGGACGCACAGTGTGGCAAGGTTGGCCAAAGGTAAGGAAGATTACAGTTGTAGAGTTTAATATAGTGTAATGAGATGGGATTAAAGCAGAGTAATAAAATTGTAATGAAAAAAATAATTATAAATTGAAGATCTCATAATACTCACTTCTTGAAGATCTAATTTTTTTTTACAAAAACTACACTAAACATTGATGCTTGTTTAAACTTGGAAAAATAAAAACTAAAAATGTAAAAATTTTGTAAAAAAAACATTTTTTTCTCTTCTATTTTACAGTGTATGTTTCATTGGCAGGATGAAATTATTATCTACAACTTTGCCAAAGATACTAGAAATAATTTTGATATTACAGGTCGAACTCGATTATATACAGACTCGATTATATATTGACTCGATTATATATGATTCGATTATATATAAAACTAGCTGACCCGGCAAACTTCGTCCCGCCTATGTAAGTGTTTGATTTGATAATTTTAAACATTTTTTTTTTTACTGAAAGTGGCCATCTTCGAATTAAAAATGGTTTCAATGCTTGGCTTCTATACATCATTTCGATTACGGACATATCCATATGTAGTAGTATTCTATAATTTTTTTAATTCAAACTGTTGTCTAAAATCAATTTATAGCTCCTTGTATCATTATGGATCCGGTGATACTCATATTGGGTGGTATTTGGTCGTTTGCCGCTGTTTTTCGGAAACCGGAAGTCGCCATCTTACAATTCGAAATGTTGTCTGAGGTCGATTTGTGGCTTCAGTGCATCATAACAATTCCGGAATACCCATGTTGGGTCATTTGCCGCTATTTTTCAAAAACGGGAAGTCGCCATCTTGGATTTCGAAATGGTATGTGGAGATATGCCAGAAGAAGTAAGTGTGTCGAAACATTGTGGACATGTTTGTTACACCTAAAAACATTCACCTGCCAAATTTGGTTATATTTGCTTGATTGGTTCTCGAGCTGCGCGTAATTTGAGTTTCATTTGTATGGGACCCCTCCCTTATAGAAGAGAGAGGGGTGTCAAACCATTATGGATATATTTGTTACCCTTAAAAACATTCACCTACCAAATTTGGTTCAATTTACTTGGTTAGTTCTCGAGATGTGCAGGAATTTGTGTTTCATTTGTATGGGACCCCTCCCTTCCAGAGGAGGGAAGGGTGTCCATCCAACATAAACATATTTGTTACTTCTAAAAACATCCACTTGCCAAATTTGGTTCCATTTGCTTAGTTAGTTTTCGAGATATGCAGAAATTTGTGTTTCATTTGAATGGGACCCCTGCCTTGCAGAAGTGGGAGGGGTCTCGAACTATCTTAGTCACCTTTCCCGGCCCCCAAAATCCCACACAAAATTTTACGCCGATCGGTTCGGTAGTTTCCAAGCCTATATGAATCAGGCAGACAGAGCTGCATTTTTATATGTTTAGATTGTATATAATCGAATCATAATTTTTTTTTTCAATTTTAAATATAACTTACCGAAAGCAGAAATGTCGTATAGGGATCGTCCAAAAATACGTAACGCTTAGGGGGAGGTAGAGATCTGACAAAACGTCGCAATCAACACTAAAAATTTTGAAGATCTATACAAAGAGGAAAGATGGGGTCGAAAATAGTTTTTATTTACGGTACGTAATTAATTGACGTTCCCTTCAGTCCAATATGACGTAACGCAACATTTTTTGACCGAAAACGTTGATTTTTGAGCCATAATGTTTCAAGTAAAGTAAAGCTGATCCAAAACAGAAATATCACGAGGGAACGTTTACAAATTATGTAACGTTCAGGAAACGGGAAAGAGTGTTGGGTTGGCAAAGTGTTGCAACCTATACGGAAAATTTAAACAAAAAGCATGGCAAAGGGGGAAAGGAGATCAACAATAATTATTACGTTACGTTATGAATAAACGCTTCCTTATTGATTCATAAATGTTCGTTCAAATGTTACATAACGCAAGCAGGGCTGTGGAAATTTTTTATGCCTGGTGTGCTGAGTATTGGAAACATGCTAGACAAAGTGGTGAGGGTTTTCCGGGAGTCCAATACTTATGTCACGTTAAATTTGAATGGACCCTAATATTACTATTTCAATGTTAAGGTTGAGGTGATAGAGATTGACTCTTTTCAAATACTTATTTTGATGAAGTTGAAATCAATACTGAGCAAAAATTTAAATAAATTAAAGGCAATGTTTTTAGCTAATCTACTATCTACCCAATACGCAAGTCGCTAATCTAGCTAATCTACTATCTACCCAATACACATCACGCAGTGCAAGTTGCAATACACGCCGTGTAGTGTTTCTATGCAAAAGTGGCACCCGTGCAGCATGGCTGACTGCAATAACATAAAGAATAACTACGAAATCTATACATACATATATTTTTGTAAGAAAGGTTTTTTGCGACTCTAAGGGTGTTAGTCAAAAAAATTCTACTTATTTATTTTAAAACAACAAAATATTTATGCAAAATAAACAAAAAAAAATATTTTTTTCTGATTCGATTATATACAGGATTCGATTATATACAGTGAAAATTTTTCGGAGACTGTATATAATCGAGTCCGACCTGTAATAGATACTCGGCGCAGGAGATAATCCCAAAACTTGAGGTTTCGAATTGTTGATATTATAAGGTATTAATATATTAAGGGGCCTTCCACATTCCACGTGAACAGAAAAATCGAAAAAGAGCCCTCACCCCCTCGTGGACAATCGTAGACATCGATGAAACACCCCCTCCTCCTCTTTGTCCACGTGGACATATTTTTACAGAAAAAAAAGAAAAACGTTTGTTATTTTGGTTCGTTTAGGGATTAGGCATAAATAATGCCAGCGAAAGAATCACAAAAATAATTTTAAATTCAGCAGCCAAACCAGAAAAGCCATGAATGAAATGAATTCAGTCAAAATTCAGCCTAAAAGAGCAGAGAAATGCACCAGAAAAAATAGATTCTAAATTATGCTGTAAATGGTTCCGAAGTTGGAAGAGACCAAGAACAAAAATAATTTCTAATGTTGAAATTGAAATTTTTCAAGGAAAAAAAATGAGCTGAAATGTTGATCTTCTATTGGTTGATGCAAAAAAAATTATAAAGTCTCTGCAAACTTGCGAAGAAATCCAAATACTTGCAAACGCCTTTATAGTCTAGGAGAAACTAAAAGAAATATAATCACAAATTAAGCTTCGAATGATAGATAACATCTCTGAACACGAGAAAAATAACACTATAGACTTTGAAATCTTCTCTAAAATGGCTTCTTGCAAAACAAATCTGGAAGCCAATAGAAAATACTCAAAATATAATTTAAAAAATTCGTGAAACCATGAAGTAACCTAAACAAAAATAATTTTTAAGAAAGTTGTGAGCCGATCGAAGAAATCAAATGAAAGTTCAAAAACAAAAAAAAAATCTAACATTTAATTCAATATGGCTAAAACTTTCTGTGGAAGCTGAAAGATCCAATTTTTTCTTCAAGTCAGAGAGGATTTTAAAAATGACTAAGAAATCAATCTTAACTCAAAATACATGGAAACGTTTCGACAAGCAAACTGACTGAAACCATTATTCACAGAAAACAACACAAAATATTCGGTAGTTGAACAAGTTCTTAAGAAAATCCAAGAAATCAGCAGCATCAGGATAAGGCCAAAAACTATTATCATAAAATTTATCCCAAAATGTATCCCAAAACCTCAAAAAACTTTAGAACGTTAGAGACGTAGAAAACAAGCTTACAAAAGTATATACAGAAAAACTTCCCTAAGATCCGGCAGAAGTCGGTAAAAAATATAACTTTAAGTTGAGGAGAAAAAATTCTAAAAATGCATCGAAGGCAAGATAAATCGAAAATGAAAGGAATTATAATTTTTTTATAAAACCTGAAGATTTTCCCCCACCAACTAAATTCTCCAAATTTTATTGAATTTGAGTTAGTTTTCACGTTGTTTTTCTCTTTGGAAATATTTATCCATCTTTTTTAAAACAGATTCAGATCGAATCTGATAAAATTTTCACAGTTGGTGCATCTTAAATTTTCTTTTTCTTCAACTATCATTTATTTGACACGGTACAAAAACAAATTAACATTCAACGGCGCCAATTATATCTGGTGCCCTTCTTCCTGAAATATCTTAGTAACTAAAAGCGAATTTTTTATCCTCGCTGCAGCGACGAGCTGAAATTAAATTTAAATTATCACAAGAATGTTTTTTATTAAAAGCACTGGTTCGCTGTTCGATGTTTTTACATTGCCATAGATAAGCAGCGTACGCAGTATATTCCCCTGCTGGGTCAGGATATCACGGACTGGCATATTGAGTTGTCTTCCTCGGGCCCTGAGAGTATAGAGCGGGTCTAGTGGCTGGTTATTGTTTGGTTGGATGCAGGCGGAAGGGAATGGGACTAGACTGGGGCATGGATGGATTTTAGGAAAACGTATATAAGGAACATGTTGGATAGATCACGGCTCGCCAAGACATCACGAACGGGGACAGCTGGCCGTCTTCTATAAAACAATTTTTTTTCTGAGGGCAATGCCCCAGAAAATCATTTTTCAACACATTTTTTAGAAAAGTTACTACTGAAAAATATGCCTATTCAAAAAATGACAAAAACTATAAATAACAATAACAACATGAACTTACTCAAATCCAATAGCAAAGCAAAGCCTTTGTGCTACATTCCGATTCGAAACTCGACCATCTGTTTATTTTACACAGACTTCGCGCCAACTGTTAAGGGTACAGGACAATTGCGGGGCTAGGCGCTACAATCCTACTGACACTAACAGTCTCTCCCGAGCCGAGACTCGAACCTACGACGACTGGCTTGCTAGGCCAGCATCGTACCTCGAGATCAGCTGGGAGAGTAAAATCCAATATAATTTGGAAAATTAGATTCTTGGGTGAAAATTTCCAAGTTTTAATTATTTATTTGAAAAAAAATCAAAATCTAACTCGGTGACGGTATCGTCAACGGCATCGTTTCTGCAATATGTACAGAATCTGTTCGAATCGTTTATAAAAAACCTTCTCATTGATTTCTCAAGAATCTAAACTCGACGAATTCGGATAAGTTGTAGTATTTCCAATATACTACCGATTGGTATAAGAATTTTGTCAAAGAATTGCATATTTAATTCACTCTAACGCATAATTGGTCAAATAAAGTACGCATTCGTAATATCATCATCATCATATTTCTCATCTCAGAAAATTTCTTTTTTATTGTGTCCTCCCCCTCGTAAGTCCAATAAGATTCCTATTGCGGCAAAGAAACGTCGAAACAATGTGTTTGATTATTTATTCATCAACATTAGTGCGCGGTACAATCGGAAAAGATGGAGAAAAAGTAAATTTTCGTTGATATCCACAAACTTATAGTTGAAAGTCGTCAGGAAGGTATTTTTTTAGAGAGAAATAGCTCGAAAATACGGTTTATGTGAAGCAGAAGCACGAAAAATATGCAAAAAGCATGGAGAACTAGGAAGCGTCTCAAGTAATAATTATTGTTGCCTAAACATTTACTCGATCACTTTTATTAGGCTACAGTTGAACAACAACCGAAATGGAAAATATAAAACTTCTGTTGAATGGTTGTTCAGTTGAATTTGGAGAAATTATCCGACACACAATTGTTTAGGAACGGCGAAGAGGGTTTTGAGCAACAACAACAGAATATTGTATTCAACATTTGTTAAACCAGCGTTGAATAGATGCACCAGAAAACATTTATTAGCCTACTGATCTGTATGTGTTCGACCTGTGTTCGAATAAAATATTTGTTTAACATTTGTTAAACCTTTGCTCGACTGTTGAAATGCTCTTGTTGAATGCGTGTTTAATAATAATGTTTGAAAACGTTTGTTTCGCGTATCAGAATATACTTATGCAGCTGACGCTGAATAGTAGCGTGGAAAAAACGTTTATTCAATATTTATTCAGCTATTTTAGCACAAACAAAATATTGAAATGAAGTTCGAAGAAATTAGTTGAACCATATTTATTTGTGGTAATATTTTTGCCTTTCTCCTAGAAAGGTATAGCAGTCACTTGAAAAACCGAAAGTATAAAAGTGCTCCAAAGGGCCGAATGGCATATATCACTCGACTCAGCTCGACGAGCTGAGCATTTTCTGTATGTGTGTGTGTGTATGTGTGTGTGTGTGTATGTATGTGTGTGTATGTGCAGATTTTTATTCTCACTCACTTTTCTCAGAGATGGCTGGACCGATTTTCATGAAATTAATTGCAAATGAAAGGTCTTATTGCCCCAAAAAAACCTATTGAATTTTATTGTAATCGGATTTTTAGTTTAGAGGTTATGTTTAAAAATGTGAAAATCATGAAACATCAATATCTCAGAAACTACACACTCGATTTGAACAAAATTGGTCTCAAAAGAACGGGCTACATAGAAAACCCTGAACTTTTGAATTTCATAAAGATTGAACTTGGGGTTCAAAAGTTATGAAAAGAAACGTGTTCTGAACACTGTTTAATCTCACTCATGTTTCTCAGAGATGGCTGTACCGATTTCCATAAAATCAGTGCCAAATGGAAGGTCTAATTGCCCCATAAGACCCTATTGATTTGTTTTGCAATCGGACTATTACTTTGCCTGTTATGTTTAAAAATGTGAAATCCAGCTATGCAAAGGAACATATTCCGAAGCCTACTTGAACTCACTCACTTTTCTCAGAGATGGCCGACCCGATTTCCACAGAATTAGTATCAAATGAATGGTCTAGCTGCCTCAGAAGACCCTATTGAATTTTACTGTAATCGAACTGTAACTTCATTTGTAACGTGCCAACTTGTGAAAAGCACGAACTTCATTATCTCAGAAACTACACAACCGATTTGATTATTATTATCAGATGAGCGGGCTAGTTAAGGGTTAACTGATGAATTATGATTGAACACGTGGTTTCAAAGTTTGGCTGCCCTACTCGTTCCCATTTCATTTGATCGAACTTCGAACTTAAGCAACCGTTATGTATTAAATTGTTAATAAAACAACGAAAGTCTATTATTTCAAAGATTACATGACTTATTTGAACATAACTAGTGTCATACGAACGAGTCATCTCTCAAACTTACAAATAACAAACTTCAGAACAATTTGATATGTGGCCCAGAAGTTATGGAAAGAGAAGAAATTCAAAGGCTATTTAAAACTATACCTGCTTTGATCGATATATGTGGCCTCAACATAATTTAAATGTGGTGTCGTACTATTTGAACGTTCCATGTTCATTGATTACTTGCGGTTTGTTTGAAGTCTGCAAATGCACGACGAATCGGCCATAGGATATGATCAAAGTCAAATAACAAATCGTTTGAAATGATTGGTTTTATCGAAATGACAACATCCTCGTCTTTTGGCTTCTGTACATCGCCTTAATTCTGAATATATTCATATTGGGTGGTATTCTGTCATTTTCAGCAAATTTTCTGGCATCAATCTGACACCGGAAATACTAATATTGGGAGGTATTTTTGGTTGTTCTCCAGAAACTAAAAGTGGTCGTCTTCAAATTCAAAATAGTGTCCAGGGTCAATGTTTGGTTTCTTTGCATTATCACGTTTACGGAAATATCCATATTGAGTATTATTCGGTCATTTCCGACTGTTGCCTATAAGTTGCCATTTAGCAATTCAAAATGGTGCCTGAGGTCAATTGTTAGCTCCTTGCATCACTCTGGTTCCAGAGATACTCATATTGGATAGCATTTGTTTATTTGAGACTGTTTTTCACAAACCGGTAGTCGCCATCTTGGATTTCAAAATGGTATTTAGGACACTGGCTAAAGAAAAACTCATATTGGGTGATATTTGGTCACTTGGACTGTTTTTCAGAAGCCGAAAGTCGTCATTTTGGACTTTAAAATTGCCTGTGAAATCAATTTCTGTCATCTGGGCGTAATTCTGGTTCCGAAAATATTCATTTTGAATGGTATTTGGTCATTTCCGGCTGTTTGCCAGACACCGGAAGTCACCATCTTAAAATTCAAGATTGTGTCTGTGATCAATTTTTAGCTTCTGTGCATCTTTCTGGTTCCAGAAATACTAATATTTAATGGGAATCGTCCATTTCAGGCTGTTTTCCAGAAACCGGAAGTTGCCATCTTACAATTTAAAATGTTGTCTGAAGTCGATTTGTGGCTCCAGTGCATCATTACGGTTCCGGAAATACCCATATTGGGTGGTATTTGGTCATTTGCCGCTGTTTTTTCCGACACCGGAAGTCGCCATTTTGGATTTCATAATGGCATTTGGAGACAATTTCTGGATTTTGAACGGCATACTGGTTAAAGAAAAACTCATATTGTGTGGAATATGGTCATTTTCTGTTGTTTTCAGAAACCGGAAGTCGCCATCTTAGAATTTAAAATGCTATCAGTGGTCGATTTTAGCTCCTGTGTATTATTCTAGATCCGGATACTATTATATTGAGTGTAACAATCCAATACAATACAAAATGTTGTCTGAGGTCGATTATGGAACATATTTGTTACCACTAAAAACATTCACCTGCCAATATGGTTCCATTTAGTTGATTAGTTCGCGAGATGTGCAGAAATTTGTGAAGAAACATGTACTTCCAGAAGAGGTAGGGGCGTCGAACTATTATGGACATATTTGTTACCTCTAAAAACATTCACATACCAAATTTGGTTGTATTTTCTTGATTGGTTTTTGAGCTGTGCGAAATTTGTGTTTCATTTTCATGGGATCCCTCCCTTATAGAAGAGGGAGTCGGGTTTCAAACCATTATGTGCATATTTGTTACCACTAAAAACATTTACCTGCCAAATTTTGTTCCATTTGGTTGATTAGTTCTCGAGATGTGCACAAATTTGTGTTTCATCCAACTTTTATGGACATATTTGTTACCCCTTAAAATATCCACATGCCAAATTCGGTTTCATTTGCTTGGTTTGTTCTTGAGTTATGCAGAAATTTATGTTTCATTTGTATGGGACCCCTCCCTTCCAGAGGAGGAAGGGGTCTCAAACTATCATAGGAACCTTCATCGGCACCAAAAACCCCTACATACAAATTTTCACGTCGATCGGATCGGTTCGGTAGTTTTCGGGCCTATATGGATCAGACAGACAGACAGACTTAACTGCCTTTTTATATGTAAAGATTACAACATCAATATTTTAGAACCTAAAGAGTGAATAATATACATTTATTGGATTGAAGCGTTCATGTAAATCTATTTTTACAAATAAAAAATTGAATGAGAAATGCTTGGTCTATATACTACGGGTAAATCTTAATTTATTATATCGGAAGGCAACATTCGTCACACGCCACACCCTTTTTTTTAACTATCTTTTTTTGTTGGGTCCCTGATGAGATTCGAACTTGCGATACATTGCTTGGCTGCCATCGATGAATGCATGTGAGCTAATCTGTCATATGATGTGTGCTGTGTTAAAAGTGAATATGCTTCTAAACGTTCTGATCTAATAAATGTTGAACAAGCATTGTATAACTGCTGGAATATAAGCTTCTTGCACGCACCTCTAAACAAAGCGTATCCGTTGATTTGACATAACTATTGCTTGCAAGCAGCAACTGCGGCGTGCAAGAAGCTCATATGCCAGTAGTCATATGATGGCTGTTCAACATTTATTAGACTAGAACGTTTAGAAGCATATTCACTTTACACACTGCACACGTCATATTAACAATTAGCTCACATGCATTCACCGGTGGCAGCCAAGCAATGGATCGCAAGTTCGAATCTCAACGGGGAAGCCCTAGCAAAAGATAGTTTTTGTTGCTTTTTAATACAAATTAAAAAATCACCCATATCATTTCCACAAGTAAAAAACTAATAAAGCTAATAAAAATAATTTTAACAAAAAATTCGAGCTCCATTTTTGCATTTTTTTTGTGCTAAAAGAGCTGAATTAACGTCAAATGAACCTTTTTTTTACGCTACTATTCAGCGTGAGCTGCATAAGTATGTTCTAATGCGCGAAACAAAGGTTTGTAAACACTATTATTAAACAAAGTTAAATAAGCATTTAACAAGAGCATTTCAACAGTCTAGCAACGGCTTAGCAAATGTTTCATTGATATTTTATTCGACAGGTCGAACACATACAGAACAGTAGCCTAATGAAGTTTTTGCGGTGCATCGCTGGTTTAACAAGTGTTGAATGAAATATTCTGATGTTGTTGTTTAAAACCCTCTTCGCCGTTTCTAGACAACTGTGTGCCGTCCCCTCTCATTGCTGAATCCCAGGCAATGAAGAAGCTGATCTATTAGCGAAAAGGGGTGCCATAGAAGGAGATATATTTGAGAAGGAGATATATTTGATATCAAATTTGATTATCTCCTTGCTGTTTCTGCTTATTTTTCGCAACACAACTACCCTCAAAAAGTTTCACACTAATTCTGTTCCTTTTTTCTTCTTTCTTGTGTTATTCTTTTTAGAGAAACATGAATCATTGCTTCTTTCTGAGAGACATGATCCACCAAACTTAGGTATAAGTTTTGATTTCGAAGAGATAAGGAACCATCACACCTCAATGAATAGTATTAAGAATTGATATTTAACATAGAGAAGAAATTTAATGTTATTGTTAGTCGTAGGTTTAAATGACATGTATTTTTAAATTGTATTTGTAAAAAAGAAAAGATGAGAGGGTTTTTATGCCTGTTTGAGGAGGAGCAGTCGGGATACAGGCTCTACTCAAGCTGGCTTTTCCCTACTCCAAAAGACATTCGGCCCCGTTATGCTTCGCGGTTGGGCCTAAATAAATATTAGAGTTATGAAAAAAAAACTGTGTGCCGGAAAATTTCAACCATTGAACAGAAATTTTCTATTTTCCATTTCGGTTGTTGTTCGACTGTTGTCTAATCAAAGTTATTCAATAATTGTAAAATGCTGTTCAAATTTTCATAAAATATTTCGGGCCATCACTGACGTTGATTTGAAAGTACACAAGTTGCTAAATCTTTTAGTGGTTTAAAAAAATGGTAATACTGCAATAAATCAACTATACGACGCGTTCAGAAAGATGTTTTATAAAATCGGTGATCTAGCATTCACGTCTATAAGAGCTAAAGAATTGCTCTTTGAAAGACTTCGAACGTATGTATGCAGCATTTGAACAACACGTGCAGAATAAAAGTTGCGGAGTTGCCGTTTGAAACGTTCAAATAGTTTTTATTGGGCGAGAACGCCACTGATAAATGTAGACTTTAAAGCGCTTCAACGCAGCACATATTTATTAGTGCTGCTGGTAATCACTTGCAAACGTTTGAACAACTTCTGTTAAGCTAGAGTTCCACTGTTGAAGAAGCACATGAACAAAGAATGCTGCAACGTTTGTTCAACAAATAGTTCAACGTGTTGTTTATTCAGCATCGATTGCTTCAACACTGCTTTTGTTCCACATTTGCTCTCATAACAGCTTCCAAATTGTTTCTTGGGGTAGCGGATCGGACCGGTAGAGAATGGAAGCGGAAAACTACAACTAGCGATGATCGCCGAATTTCTCGAGAAGCGGCTAAAAATTCCTTAACTACCAGCCTAGTGGTTCGTGAAAATGCTGATTTAAATATCTCTAAACAAACTGTGCACAGAAGACTCTAGAAAATCGGTTATGAGAGTGGATTTGCCCAACGACAACCTTTGTTTCGAAAGGTTAACATATTTGTTTACTTTGTATTCAGCAGACATTTTTGGCTGAGGTATATTTCTGCAGGATCAAACGCTTTTGCCCAAAAATACATCGACAAGCCGATAGAGTTCTGAAAACAGGTTGTCTGGACCGATGAAAGAAAAATTTTGGTCACAAACAACGAGCACGAGTTTGGCCGAAACCTGCTGAGAAACTTGCCGATAAAAATAGTCAAATGTCGGTCAAGCACGGAAGTGGGCGTGAGAGTAGTGCTTTGCTTGGTCGGGTGTTGGTAATACAGTCATACCTTGACTTTAATTTTATTTTCGTTACGTTATATAGAGTTACGTTGTAACGAAGCAAAAAATTTTTTTATAATTTATTCAAGAATGTTAATGGTTACTCAAAAATGCGCGAAAACCTATTTCACATCACTTATCAGTATTAAAAATAACCTTTCTTATGCCCATTCAAAAAAATTTTCAGAAGCAAAAAAATTATTTTTTTTCAATTGATACAAGAGGTTACTCAAAGATGCGTGAAAACTTATTTCCCATCACCTATCAGTATTTTCAAACCATTCTTATGCCCATTTAGGACAATTTTCAACAAACAAAAACATTATTTTTAATTGATGCAAGACTGTTGATGGTTACTCAAAGATGCGCGAAAACCAATTTCTCATCACCTATCAGTATTTTTAAACCTTTATTATGCCAATTTAGAGAAAAGTTCAACAAGCAAAAAAAAATTTTTTTCAATTGATGCAAGACTGTGAATTTTTGCTGAAGGATGCGTGAAAACCTATTTCCCATCACCTATTAGTATTTTTAAACCTTTCTTTTGCCTATTTAGGACAATTTTCGCATTGGTTTCATTGGTTTCAAACCTTACTACAAACATTTTTCTGAAACAATTTATACCTCAAAAACAGTTGCTGTATCATTTATTTTCAGTTTCCACACATTTTAAAAAGTTACGTTATATCGAGGTAAAAGTTACGTTATATCGAGTTACGTTATATCGAAGTTTCCTTATATCGAGGTATGACTGTATTGAGAAAATTGATGGCATAATGACGGCAGACTATTACATCTTTTTAAAAAGGAATCTTAAAGAGTCACGCGGAAAATTGGCATAGAGAAGAAGTTGACTTTTTAGGAAGACAATGATCCCAGGCATACCGCCCACAAAACCACTGCGTATCTCCGTGCTTCACGTATCAAGCTATTGGAATGACCATCACAAAGCCCGCCCATTTTGGATCAAAACATCGACAAGGGAGATATCACCAACCGCGACAAACTTTTTGATGCTTTGGAAATAGCTTGGACAAATAGCGGCTCCCAACATATTGAAAACCTCGTTGAAAGTATGCCTCGACGCCTGCAATCCGTGATTGAAGCTAAAGGTGGTCAAACTAAATACTAAAATTAAAAAAATCAGTTTGAACGTTGAATCACTGTGAGGCGTTCTTTATTTTGTCCACCAGAAAAAGAGCAATTTCCAAATATATGCTCTTTTTTAATTCATATACCGTTTTCATGTCCTTTTATCCAACATTTACCAAAAGTACACCTCCAGTATTGTCTTTTGTTAGAACACTTTGAATTTTTGTCCAGTACCATGGAATGGGGTGAAATTGATCACCTGAAAATTCGAGATAAAAAATACTAATCAAAAGATACTGATCTTACAACACTAGGCAATTTTCCAATGTTGGCAATGGCAATGTCCTAAAATGCAACTTTTGCAATATTCACATACTTGTCAAAGTTAACCCTTGCATGCAGGCCCGGATTTGAGGGGAAGCAAAGGGGGAACACGCCCCGGGCCTCCCAATTAAAGCCCCCCCCCCCCCCCCAGTCCTAGGGCGACCTTTTTTTTGCTCGTCACCTTCCAGAACGTTACCTCTAAATGTGTTGAGAAAAGAGGGCCTCACAAACAAATTTGCCCCGGGCCCCCCAGCTTATAAATCCGATGCCCGATGTAATTTTACATATTTTCGAAAAACTCTTCTAACTCAGTTAAAACTCAATCAAATTTGATCAAACAAGTTTTCAAATAACAAAAAAAAAGTATTGAATTTACTTAAAGTGATCTTAATAATGAGTTAATTACGTTAAATTTGGAGAAGTGAGTAAAGTTTGATAAAAGCTCAAAATATATAATTTTCAACAATGATTATTCTATGCCATTGAAGAATACTGATGGATTCGAAGGATATCACTAAGATTTTATTTCAGAGCTAGTTTTTGAGCTTTTGCAACAAATTGAATTGAAATTGATCTAACGATGATGAGAGCAAATTTAGCAAACTGCAGCTCGTGAGCCAAAATGAATAAATTTTAACCTGGAATATCGTTATTTTCGTTTCCAAACTTTTCAGTTCGGAAATCATCATTTTTTATGAACATATCGAAAAAAAGCACATTTTCAATAGAATGTATGGATTTCAAGGGTGATCAATTTTATCAATTTCATTTTTTTAGCATTTCTCACATTGGAATCGTGGACGTCCTCGATAAGGAATCCTCAAAACTGCCCAGTATCTGGGTCTAGAATTCTTGAAAGAGAAACTATTACTTTCAAGCCAGCGGTGCCCCGAAAAATTTCTCTCTCTCACTTGTAAATCCGGTTTTCCGGGGATATGTTCCGAAACTGACGAATTTTATAAGTATTTAAACCGAATCTTTCAATTATTGGTTCAAAGTTCATAAAATATTCAACGCCATCCAATATGGATAATTTTAGTACCGGGATGCCGTTCAAAGATCGGAAAACGACCCCAGCCGCCATTTTGGAATCCAAAATCGTTTCAATTTTGTCACGAAATTGTTCTGGATTTTATTTATGGAAAGTACTTTGCGAGCAGAAGAATTGTGCCCACTTCGTCCATCAGAAAGCCCCACTGTGCTCCGCGCTCAAGTCCCGGGATCAAGAAGTCAGTCAGCGCAGACCACACACGTCGATTTTTGCCCGGTTCGCTTTGGTGTAGTGCTTTTTCCCATCAGCGTTCCCGCCCCGCGATTCCAATCACCTTGCAGTGCCGTTCCACCTACGAACCGTAGCTGTTCGACCGGCAGACATGCAACTGCAACTCCATCTGCGCCAGTGGGGATCGCGTGGAATGCGGAAAAGGGGATCGCGAAATAATTGGCGAAATGGCAGTCCGTTCGAGTATAAATCGCAGATTTGATTAATTGACCGTTTTCGTGATTGTTTTGTGGGTACAGTTTTTTTATCTCCCTCTCTCTTCTCTCTGTTTCTTTCGTCGTTCCATAAATACTGTTTTATTATTGGGTCGTTTATTTGATAGATCTGTAGAGAACTAATTGGGGCAGATCCTGCGTGTCGTAATGACAATATTCTTAATATAGTATTTCTTCATAGTATAGCATAGCATATTTGATCGCCCGTGTGTTGCCCGCGATTGACCAGAATCAGCTGGAATTGAACGTTCAAAATAGTGTCATTTTCAGTGTACAATTCCTGGTAATCTTTCTTTTCACTGGTCAATAACGTAGCTGGCCGCGGACAATGCAGATCGAGGATTTCTCCGCATCATCCACAAGTATCAAATGAAGGAACTAGTGTTAGTGGAAAGGAATCGATCTGGATCCATCGAGGTTGATGGTGTGATCTTTCTTTATATAGTACTAGCTGAATGTACCCGGCCTTGCTCGTGCAAAAATTTCTGCTTTTCTATAATATTTTATATATTTATATGTATTTTAACAACCCATCATTTCAAATATTCATTTCTATTCAAGTTACAAACTTGTTTATTCACCACATTTTTCGTTTCTCCATCAGGAGCTAAAATGAATAAATTTACAGGTAAGCCAACCCTCGAGCAAACGACATCTAAATTGTGTGGAAAAAACACGATGATATTAAATCTACTCCGCATCGTTTAATTAATTATGCCTGTGACTTACTTTTAGTAATAGAGAACGCAATGCTTACAGGAAATTGTAGCCTCTTTAAATTGAACGGTAGATATGAAAGTTTAAATGATATCCTTGGTATAAAAACTGTTTTATCTTCGCCTTTTCCTATTAAGATTGTTACTGCAATTATATATTTTGAGCATCTTTCTAACATATAGCGTTCGACCGATGCACGAACGTTTATTTGAAGCCTGAAAATTTAAGTATTTTATTGTTACCTCATTATACACACATACTAATTATCAATATAACTCTAATATATACCTTAATGTGTTGTTAACAGGAACCACAGAAATTATTGAACTAAATGAACTCGAATTACACTGAAATAACATAATCAATAGTCTAAGCTCACCTCTGATAATGAAAATCAATGTCTTCTCGTTTTACTTTTTTATGCAAACAATACCAATATCATCCTTATGGTTTAACATGAGTCTTCATGCATTAATTACAAATTGGAGCTAAGAGAACTATCTTTTTCACTCAAGTTTTGAATCACTTCCAATGCAGAAAAACAACCCTCACCATACCAAACGTTTGACCACCTGGTTTCGGTTTTATGGAGTCAAATTTGATCTATAACCTTATATCAGGGAGTATTTGAATATTTTTTTCTACTTTTATTTCTATCACAGCTTTCCAGATACCAGAGGTCCCCATCTTAAATTTGAAATAGCGTTGAACACCCGCTGTCATTTTCTGAACATAGTTCTCTTTCTAGAAATATCTACATTATTAAAACATTTTACTCAGTTTTATACAGCTTAGCAGGAAGCAGAAATCGCGAATATGATTTCTTAATAACGTCCAAACCTTCTCCTCTTTTTAAGCAAGTTGCCCAAAAAATATAATTCGTTTTTAGCAAAGTTCCCGCAAGTCACCATCTTGAATTTAAAAATGTCGTTAGACTTTTATTTCTGGTTTCTATATCTCATCCTGGTTCCGGAAACATCAATATTGGAAGGCTAGTAAACCTTTTCCACAGTTTTATAAGGTTTGCGGTAAAAAAATGGATAAAAATTGCCGATTTTTACCTTTAATCGCGCTGACGAAACTACTAATGTATCATCAATCATAGTAACCCTTGAGTAAGCAAAAGAAATTTGACAGCTCTATCAGTCAAACTCTAGCTGTGATGGCGAAAAAAGTGAAGCTACTCCGTTCAGAAGTGTGCGCGTTCAAAAAACGGTACCCCGCCGCGTCAAAAACGGACATCGCGCGGCAGTTTGTGGACGCCGGGTATGGCCGTTCCGGCATCTACAACATCTTGACACTATTGGACAACGATCAGAGCATCGAAAAAAATCCCGGTTCCGGACGGCCAACGACCCCGAGCGACAAAAAGCTTCAAAGGATGCTGAAGAGAAAAACCGAAGGAAAAGTGGTTAAATCGCTGCGTGCACTAGGCCGGGAGGTTAATGCATGCGGTAAAACAGTGAAAAAGCATCTGGAGAACATGGACATACATGTCAGGAAGCGGCAGTCCCGTCCACTGGTTTAGGAGCTGCAGGCAATGACGCAGCGACAGCGGTTGAATAAGATGGTCAAGTCGACTTTCCTGGCAAATCACGACGTGGCGGTGGTGATGGACGACGAGAGCTGTCTCACCCTGGATGGCAACGACTAGCAGGGCATTTCGTATTTTACCTCCCCACGAAGGAAGTCAGCACCGAGGAGAGGTTTATTTCACAAACCAAGTTCCCCAAGAAGGAGATGCTGTGGCTGACAATCAGCGAGAAGGGGATGTCAAACCTGCTCTTCTTTCGCTCAGGACTGGCTGTGAACGAGTAAATTTATAGTACGAAGTGCCTGCCGGAGGTTGCGTCGTTCATCAAGAAATACCAAAGAGCCGAAGACGCAATGTTTCGGCCGGATCTGGCGTCGGCCTGCTAGTCGAAGTGGTCGTTGGAGGAAATGGAGCTGCTGAATATCGATGTGATACCTAAGGGCGGACCCACCCAACATCCCCAAGTTGCGTCCTATCGAGAATTTCTGGGCAAACTTAAAGCGCAAGATCTATTCCAAAAATTTTGTCGCGAAAACGGAGGCGGAATTAATGAAAAAAAAAAACGAAGAAAGAGCTTAAAAACATGTTTACACGCATGTTTCCGTCCGCCATAGCGAATGTTCCGGTTAACTGCCGAAAAGCCGCTCGCAAGAGCGTAGAATTTTTTGCAAATAAGATAATATAACTATCCAACTCAATTATCTGTCTTAGTTTTTTTTTCATCGCAATCTGAAAAAGTTCATTTTTTTACCGCAAACGCGTCGTGCTTCGCAGAAACCGAAAGTCGCCAACTTTGTTTTAGAAAAACATCGGACATCATATTCCGGTCCCTAGACATCAATTTTTGGCCATGACCGACTGAGGGCATGGAAGTTATCGTACTCATTCAAAAAGTTCCCATAATGCACTAAAAGACCTGACTTTCTTATCAATTAAGACCCCCTACCGCTCTGATAGTTGCCCCTCTCCGGTTTCGAAATAATCAGGTCTCTGGAAATCAATATCTGGCCTCGAGGTACGACCAAAGGCCTGAAAGTTCTCGTATTCGTTCAAAAAGTTCTCATAATGCATGAAAAAACTTGATTCTGTAATCAATTAGGACCCCTCCTTCTTTGGGGGTTGCCCTTCCCTCTTCCCAATATTTCTATGACCATTTACTTTGTACAAAGAACACGTATACCAAGTTTAGATGAAATCGGTTCAGGCGTTCGAGAGTTATGCTGGAACATACATACGAACACACATACAAAACTTGTCTTTTTTTTATAAATAGACTAGCTGAATGTACCCGGCCTTGCTCGTGTAAAAATTTCTGCTTTTCCTATAATTTTCTATATCAGCAAAATGTCGATTTTGCCCCAATTCCCCTACAATACAAAAATAAGTTTATCTGCTGACATTTTACGTTAATAAGACACCTACCATTCGATTTCTGAGACTTTTTCACTCAAAATAAGATATAATTTGTCTACCACTTTAAGATATTAGCGAATTACCATTAATGCTCAGAAAATAATTGTTATTATTTTGCTTTGTGAAATATACTAAAACTATGCCAAAACCGGTTTCGTAGAATCACCGTTTTGTGCTCAGTTTTTGTCCGATTTAAGATCTGTTTTTTTTTAAGAAGGGTAAAAAGATGCTAATATGTGGACAAAAATTTTGATATTTGGTCTTAAAACAAAATGGCGTCGAAAAAACATAAAAAATTCCGGTTTTGCATAAAAACATACAAAAAAACATATATTGAAGCCAAGGCAGAAAAAAAAGTCAATTTTTGTTGCACTGTGTAATCAATAGCCTAAGCTCACCTCTGATAGTTAAAATTATTGCTTGCTATGTCGTCTCGTTTCACTTTTTTGTGTATACAATATCAAAATCATCCTTATAGTTGAACAGCAGTCTTCATGAATTAATTAACAATTTCGAGATACAGCTTGACAGGAAGCAGTAATCGCAGAACTGATTTCAAACCAACGCACGCTGGGAAAAAAATGAACCGGAATTCCCACTAATTAGAAGCCGCTGGGCTGGCAACTTGAAATATAGCATTTCTTATGTTAAATTGGTCGATAAATTGATTGACGATGGTTTCATTTTGGGCAGGGCACGGGAAAGGGTCTTTATTTCCAAAAATACGCAAAAATAGTGTGAAAAATGGCAAAATAGACCATATCCCGTGCCCTGCCCATAATGAAACCATCATCAATCAATTTATCGACCAGCACAGAATGAGAATCTCACCAATTGATTTATCAATCAATTTTACATAAGAAATGCTATATTTCAGGTCGCCAGCCCAGCGGCTTCTAATTAGTGGGAATTTGGGTTTTTTTTCCCAGTGCGCAACGCTTCAATGTTACGTCCAAGTCTTCTTCTGTATTCTAGTAACCTTTCCAGAAAATGTAATCCGCCATGTACGATTTACAAATTTGCGCTGGACATGAATATTTGGATTCTGGACGTCATCTTGATATCGAAAATATACATATTGCAGAGCATATATTCGTTTTTCACAAAATTCTGAAACCGGAAGTTGCCTTATTGAATTTAAAAAATATCGTTGGACTTTTATTTCTGGTTTCTGAAGATCATCCTGATTCCGGAAATACCAATATTTGGAGGTTCGTAAACGTTTTTATACAGTTGTATACAGCTTCCCAGAAACCGAAAGTCGCCATCTTTGTTTTAGAAGAACATCGGACATCATATTCCGATCGCTAGACATCAACTTCAGGCCAAGACTGACCGAGAGCATGCAAGTTATCGTACCTTTTCAAAAAGTTTCCATAGGGCACTAAAAGACCTGACTTTCTTATAAATTAAGACCCCCTCCCTCTTTGATAGCTTCCCCTTTCTCTTTTCGACATCATGTTCCGGGCTCTGGAAATCAATTTCCGGTCTTCAGACATGGCCAAAGGCCTAAAAACTATCGTATTTATTCAGAAAGTTCCCATAACACATGAAAAAACTTGATTTTCTGACCTTATTTGGACAACCGCATGCTTTGGGGGATGCTCCTTCCTCTTCCCAATGTTTCTTTGACCACTTCCTCTATACAAAGAACACGTATAAGTTTGGTTGAAATCGGTACAGTCATTCGAGAGTTATGCTAGAACATACATACATACATATTTTTTTTAAATAAATAGCTGGATTTCAGGAGCTTTTATCTAATTTGAGCGATGCTCCTAACCAAATTTTAATTCGGTAATAGTTGAGCTTCAGCAACTTTTCCACACATATTTTTTATCCAAAACCCTAGATTGGACTCTCCGTTATCAAATTATGCAAGAAATATGTCAAGAAATCGTTCCAAAAACAGATCAAAGCAGGTTGGATGTTTTGAAACACTTCTCTAGAAACATTTGCACAAAAACCGATTTTCGGCTGCAAAAAGACGTCACTACGTTTCAAAAAAGGCCAATATTTGAAAATATATGATCGATTTTCGTATGACAACGTCATTCCGAAAATACTCAAATTGCCATGTTATTAATTCAATTATTAGTTTTCGCAGATTTCCAGACACCGGAAGTCGGCAACCCAAGTTTCAAAGTATCGTCAGACACCGATAACCGGTTCTTAAGAGTCATTTTTGCTCCTTAAATACCAACATTGAGGCGTTTGTGAGCGTTTGCCACAGTTTTAAATGGCTTCCAAGAAACCGCAAGTTGCCATCTTGGATTGAAAATGGCATCGAACATCATGTTTCAGTCTATGGACATTAACTTCCGGCCTTCAAATATGACCAAGAAACCGAAATCATCAAATTTCAATGAAAGGTTACCATTATGTATGAAACTTTATTAATTTTGACCCCCTCCCTCTTTAAGGGTGACCCCTTCCCCTATCCAATATTTCTATGACCACTTCCTTTGTACAAAGAACACGTATGCCAAGTTTGGCCTTCGAGAGTTATGCTGGAACATACATACATACATACAAAACTTCTCTTTTATATAAATAGATTTCTTCCAATGGTAAACTAAGGAACCTAATGTTGGTACAAAAATTAAAAAAAAAAATTACTAGGGTGAATCCAAGGACACAACAAATATAAATGGAAAAATACACAGTGTTCTGCACAAAATACAACAGCGCGTGGGTTAAGACACGATTTAATCGCGGGAGTAGGTGAGTTTTCAGATGGCAGACAAAAAAAAACGAAAAAATAGCAACTACTGTTTGTCGAAGATTCTTTAAGTTATTTCAATTTTTTTTGTGTTCACACAACATTTATTTGACACGGCACAATACAAAGTTATTTCAATTGCACTGCTTTGTGGTACGATAATGATTCGTTGCTGTCAATCTGTGTTAAGTTAACCGTATGTACGATACGATGTGAACTAATCAATTTTACAACAGTTAGGAAATAAATTACAATTCTTAGTTCGTTTGCTTTTTGCAATTAAAAGTCTAAATATTTCTTTTGGAATCATTTTACCGAAGAAAAATGTATTAGAATATTATGTTTCGTATGACAATCAATAAAACAAAATATTCCAAACTAGGCTTTTGTTCCTATCAATAACAGTAAATATAGAAATAGGGTAAGGAACGACTTAAGCAGTGACGCCTATTTCAATTAGTCGAAGAAAACAGGTCTCAAACTCCTGAATTTTGCTCAATATCGACAATTTCAATGATGAAAACGAAAACTTTGATTGTCTAGCTGTCTTACGAATATAAGAAATGCCGTTAATCGCAAAGAAATCTGTGAACCAACATCAATCCAACAAATCAACCTATATTGCAGCCATTCAGGAATCACTTCAGGTGTTGAAATAAAAAACGCCTGCAAAACAGATGGAAACTGCTTAAAATGGGTTCGGGGTGATTAAAATAGTATCCCTCAATTTGTAACTTCAATTGATTATTGTTAAAGTCTGCTAGCTTAGTTTTACAATATGAAAACAAGTTCTGACAGAGAAAAGATAAAGAACAGATTGATTGATGAACCTAACATATTTCGAGTATTTCGTCTCATTACACAGGCGGTTCCCAAAGCTGCTTAGAATACGTTCCCTACCCTATTTGTAATAAAATTGTTTTGAAGTAGAATACTTCTCTCAGGAAGTTCGGCTACATAGGGATGTGAAATGAAAATCTAAAACCGAAAAAAGTGAAAAATATGTCCAATTTCAAATGCTAATAAATCGGTTGGTTTTCGATGGATTTCCTTCGTTCTTGCAGCAATAGATTGGAAAATCTTCTAAAATTCTTCCCAAAATAAGATAATTGTAATTTTATTATTCACACTATTGTACTATTGAAAATAGTCAAGCCTTGTCAAAACGAAAAATTTGACCTCTGATTGGTCGTTATATGCTTGCTTCCCAAGCACGGTCGACAGGATCATATACCTTGCAATTGAAAACATGCTATTTGGCCTATATAAGAGCCTGTTTCAGCCGGAGCCGCTCATAATAGTTCTAGATAGTGACAACAGCAGTCGTTCTTCTTTAGCAGTCTCAGGAGCAGCGCGGTTTTTCTCAGCGTGTGTCGCAAGACAGCCATTATTCCCCCCGTGTTGGGGCAGCATGAAGATTGCCACCAAAATGCCTTTTTCAAGGCAAATAAACAAGTCATTGAAAGTTAATAGTTTTTGTCAACACAAGCAAGCATTCTGTGTTGCATCCTAGCAATTTAAATCTGTCGCACCCGTCGAATTTACTGAATGTAAAATAGCTTCCACAGTGCATGTTGTCCGTGTATCTTAATTCCCCCAATGTTAGGGCAGCTCAAAAGTTGTTATCAATAACCGATTTTGTACCGCAAAATGTTTTTTTCAAGGCAAATAAACAAATAATTGAAGGTTAATAATTTTCTGGCATCAACACAAGCAGACATTCTGTGCGGGATGCAATCAAATTCTGTTGTAGTTGTCTAATTTTTACTTTTACTTTATTTAGTAAGCCCCCCACTGTAGGGGCAGCCCAAAGGCTGCGATCAGCATAACCAACTTTGAATAACAAACTGCCCTGTTAGACCGCATTCACAAAGACAGTTAGTTCGACTATGCAGAGCTAATATGAAGTCAATTCAATCAATCAGCATAAACAGAATTTCGTCGTCTGCCAGCTGCCAAATTGCAACATGATGCAACACGCAACAGCGAGCAAACGAAATCGCTTGATGTTACAAACCGCATTAAGATACGGGTTAAAAACGTTGTGTGTGTGAGAGCACCATCGGTGTTTATTCGCTGGATACAAAAATCAAATGCGAATTTTGGAATAATTTGTCTAAAGAACAAAAGGAAACGGTAAACCTGAACTGAAAGGCGTGGCCTATAACGTAGCACCAGTGCTGATAAAAGTCATTTTCCCCAGCAAAATTCTTCGAAAATTACAGACATTCATTTTCAATTTTCACTTCCAATGATCGCAGCACTCTTTCAGATACACTAGATTTTCGTCCTAGTAACGTGATGTTATACTCAGATGAAATAGATCGCGCGCATCGTTCACGGTTACGGAATAAAATTTGACGACAAATCCAACCAAATGATCTTCACTTCAAAGCGGAAAAAAAAACAAACAGTCCACTCAACCAAAATGAACCTCACCGAAACACTTTTTCACTGACACTGACCGATGCCTTGACAATCTTCGTTAACTGATAAACTGATTTTGTTGTTTTGCTTCCATCGCATGAAATATAATGAGGTGTTTTGACAGTTTACTTCCATGCAAAAAGCGGGAAGGGAGAACTCTGAAAGGATTGTAAAAAAATAACGTTTATGGATGCTTTTTTTCACTTTCACTCAAGAGTGTCAACATATATCAACCCTGCGTAGCACCCTTCGGCTATAAAAGAGTGTTTCTGGGAGAACTAGCTACATTCATCAGTCGGAAGGTGAACTGGATGGACCGTCCACAACGTTGACAGCAGTAACAGCAGATATCGGCACTCAGCAGTAACAGACCATAGCAGCGGGTCGCGCCTGTGGCTGCCTTCAAATTAAACAAATCACTTGCCCTGTGGTTGGTCAATACGTCTCAGGCCTCTGCCAGGCTGAACGCCAACGCGAGCGATCGGGCGAGATTTTTGCGGTACATCAGCCGGCACTTCCTCTAATGGAAAAGTAGGATCATTTTGTTTAGAAGAATATAACTGTCGGAATTATTACAGAGATGCGATTGCATCATATTCGATATGGAATTGAACAATTGTTCTTTTGAGGACAAATAAAACACTTATTTTAAGAGTTAATAGCTTTGGGTACCAGTAGCAGTATGGTAACAGCCTCAGTGGTAGGTGCAGCCGGTACTTCCCTAAGGCCGATGTAATAAGGAAGTAAATGGAAGCGGCACGGCGAAACAGTTCGAGTGTTCTTAGACGCGCGTCATTTTTCGTACGATAGCGGCGGTATTAGCGGTAGACGCATTTGCCAACACTTACTCCAGTAAAGCCGTGTCTAATTTTCAATGTGAAAACACCTTTCTATTGTGTTGGCCGTGCGCATTAGGCCTCTGCCAGGCTAAACGCGATTAGCGGCGCGAACCGATACGCCGGCCGTAGGTTAATTTACAGCCGTAAGTAGAGCTGTGTAAAAGTATTCTACTTTAACCTTGCGGTCGTGGCTTTGCACACAACCCTCCAGTGATTTTTGTCATTTGGCATCAAAAAGAATTTTTTTTTCAATTTCGTGGGGAGTATGTACATGAAATTGAAAAAATAGATTTTTTCTATGCGAAATGACGTAAAAATGCATAAAACGTCGAGAACCGATGTTATTTCAAATCGAAATTTGGTAGATTTTCGTGAGTCAAAAAATCACAACTATAAGGGCTTTGAGGCACTACAAAATCAAGTCCGATTAAGCTGTGAAAATTTGCACAAGTCTTATTTTGGGGCCAATATATAAAACGTACATGGTCGGTTTTTTGAAATTTGACATGACCATTTTTGCTTTCACTCTAGTCTATATACAAGCAAAAAAGGAAAGTGACAAAATTTAAAAAAAATACCTAAATTAATCCACCTATCAGTGCAGAAACCTTCGTTATACTAACTATTACTGCATATAAATTTATACTAACTATTACTACATATGAATTTGTAATGCCAGTAAACCATAAATCGTTTAAAATTATATTCAAAAGATAGTTTTCCAGAGGGTGAACCAAATAACATCACTTAATCAAACCTCAATGAGGTTCTCACATACATTTTCAATACCACAACGGCTTCGTTTTCAAAAATCGCAAAACCCAGAAAAGAACACAATGATTATAGGTTATGGATTAGCATCGAAGATTTCCTACGAATTGCAGCAAAGTCCTACAAACTTGCTCTCAAGAAAATATAGTTCAGAATTTTACAGCGCATTAAATGCTTTGTTATCATAGAAAAAATGCTTGAATCATACGTGTGTTTATTTCAAGAAATCAACAAAAATTTTGATAAAATCTGTGAGGATCAAGTGCTAAAAGATTTCATTGAAATATTTATAACTGCTGTTGAAATGTCAATTCCCAGTACACATCAGATGCTGTTAAGAATTGTTAAATTAATTCTATTTCAAATGCATTTTTATCAAAATTAAAGTTTTTCGCAAGACTTAAGGATTTTGACTGTTTAAAGTATACTCGGGAACGTATCTCTTGTTGGAGACCTAGGCTGTATGGTAAAATCTGAAACACTTTCAGAACTTTATAAAACTTGCTGCCAAAACGAGGATCGGGATAACATGGATACTCTGTTTGCACTGACCTTAAAATAAATTTAAAATAAATTTAGAAAACAATTTTTATATTATACAAAAGTGAAGTGCATCAAGATCGGGATAACATGGATACTCTGTTTACACTGACCTTAAAATAAATTTAAAATAAATTTAGAAAACAATATTTATATTATACAAAAGTGAAGTGTATCAAGTTAACGAAAACCGGAGCATTGCAGTTTCCCCTGAAATCTATTGAATACTGTTAGTAAAAAAACTATTAAAAATAAAAGGTTCATTTATTTACACCAGTTAGAACGAACTACCATAGTATGAAAATTATGCACAAATGTCTCTACTCTTAGTTTCTTCTGAGAGATAAATAGTAGTTGAAAAAAAAGAGAGAGCGAGAGAAAGAGAGATAGTGATATAAAAAAAAGAATAGAGAGAGAAATGATCCAAAACGTAAAATACTCCATGTTTAAAAATTCTTTCGTAAATATTCTGAAATTCCAGCAACCAATAAAAAACTCGCTCAGTATGATTTTCAAAAGGGTTTGGAGCTTCCATTTGCACTTGTTAACACTTGAATCGAATAATGCATTCTGTGAAAGGTGTGATTTTTTTTTTAGTTTTTTTTTTGTTAGATATGATATACTACACATGTAAACAACATATTTACAAATACTAACGTACATACACACATACACATGTATACAGGCAATGTTCATTCAGACGAACTGAGTCGATTGGTATACGGCACTTGGCCCTCAACAGATTTATTTTATGTTTAAAGTTAAACACTCTATGTAAAAAAAATACTCTTTGATCAATATCTCAAAATCTAAGACAATAATCAAAAATCCACTCGATAGTATTCTGGGGGAGCACAGTAGCTTTCATTTGCATATAAAATCATCAAAATCGGATATTGCGTTCTATAAGAAAGGTGCGTTAGTATTTTGCGTCACATACATACAGACAACATACATACACACACATACACACATACATACACACGAACAGATATTGCTCAGTTCGTCGAACTGAGTCGAATGGTATATACCATTCGGCCCTCTGGTCTTCGGATCTATTTTGCGTTTTTCGACCGATTTTATAACCTTTGTTTAGTATAAGAAAGGTAAAACAATCCAGTGCTTCAATCAATTTTTAACAATTTATTTGCATTGTTCGAAGAAATGTATAACATATGTAGTTGAAAAAATAGAAGTAAATTGAAAAATGCGTTTCAAGCATACTTAATAACCAGTGGTGGGCACCATTCCGCTAATTCGCTAATTAGCGACGCTAAAATTCAGTTAGCGATTTAGCGATTTCGCAAATTTTTGAGCTGGTTAGCGAAACTGTTAGCGTCGCTAAAATTTTGGCCTTCGAAACGCTAATCGCTAATTCGCTAAATTTTGTGGAGAAGCGACAATAGAAATATTTAGAAAAACTGTGAATTGCTGATGGCGTACGTAAATTGCTTCGAAAGATGAACATACTTTACTGCGAAAGTTACTTTTGTCAGTTTTTCACCCTAGAATGGAGTTCCAGTTATCGTACAAGCCACAGGAGCATTTTGAAGAACAAGCACAAGGTCTAGATTGAATTTTTGGCACACCAAGAACTTTGATGAATTGCAATGCGCTTGAAATTATGAGAACTTTGGTTCTATTTTTTCGATTCAGATAATAATTGAATTTTCATGAAAACATTCCTAAGAGTATCTATTTTCAATGCAAGCTAATTAACTTTTGTTATTCTTGTTTTTACAAAATCAAATATGAATACCGTTTCGTGAACCTCTTACTGTAAATAGCTTTAAAAAGTAATTGTTTTCGTTTGTTTAACCAAAACAGATCAAAGTGGTCCAAATCTTACAAAACATGAGCAATAAATATAGCGATATGACTATTTACATATTAAAAAGTTAGCGATTATCTATTAGCGAAAGTTCCAAACAAGGAAATTCATACCGTGAAAAGCTTCTAGGGTTAATACTTGGTGGTGTAACCTTGATTACGCATCACTTCACGCACCCGGTTCGGCATGGATTCCACCAGCTTCTGGCACGTGGCGACCGGGATGGCGCACCAACAGGCTTGGATTCTATCCGACAGTTGCTGCTTATTTTTAGATTTCTCCATGTTCACTGACCTGTTCACGGTCCCCCGTAGGTTCTCTACAGGGTTCAGATTCCGAGCGCTGGCCACTCCATGACGTCGATTTTGTTCACCTGAAGCCAGTTTTTGACGGTCTTGGTGGTGTGCTTCGGATCGTTACCCTGCATGAACTGCCATTTCAGGGGCATCTCCCATTCGGCATGTGGCAGCATAACATCCCTTAGGATTTGGGCGTAGAGGTACAGGGGACCAACCCCGTACCAGGAGAAGCACCCCCACACCATGATGTTCCCTCTTCCATGCTTAAATGTCTTCGTGGTATGCTGTGGCATGTAAGCGCAGCCTAGTGGGCGTTGGACCCAAGTTTCTCGTCTGAGCCGATGAGGTTTACCTTCGTCTCATCCGACCACAGAATATTTCGCCACTTCTTTTCCTTCTCCGGACCGATCCAATCGAAGTGATCTTTCGCAAACTTCAACCGCGCTTCCAGATGCTTCGGCGTCAGCATCGGGACGTTCCGGGGGCTTTAACCGCCTAGCCCTTGCTCCGCCAACTGCCGCTGAACTAACCGGGAACTCACGGATAACTTCAGTTCGTCCCGGATCTTTTTCGAGGCCTTGGAGGGATCTTCTCGTTTCATGGCAGAATAATCCTTCGCGGTCGTTTTCCTTTGGCGTCCACAAGTTTCGGATTTTTTGCGGTCGTGGATTGCATTGCGATTTCTCGTTGGCTGCTGCCTGCCTTGGACATTTTGGGAATGACCATCCGCTGTGTTTCTGTGCAATTCTGAGCGTGAACCATTTTTCGTTAACTGCAACTGGAATTTGAGAATTTAAACCTCTCACACTTCTTGTTTATACGATAAACACTTACCAGGACCCGAAAAACACAAAATATCACCGAGAAATAATCAGTTTTCTTCAAAAACCAATCGAAATAACACTCGAAACAGGCGAAACGAGGAACTGGTCCTAAATTTTGTCGCACCGGTTTCCAACCTTTGACAGCTATCAGTGCGTGTTGCTAAAACGGATTGCTTTGATTGCGTTAAACTTGCGGTTTTCAAAGTTGTCATTCTAATTTAAGTGCTCGCCGCTAAGTTTCGCAGCTTATTTGTATTTTTTGCATTCGAGTGGTCGTAACGTTTTGTCTGACACTGTATAAGCGTGGGGTGGGAAGGGTAAAAGTATAACAATCCGTCACTGACTGTGGTGACAAAATGTCCTTGCTTTCCGTTATAGTCGTTAGTGTGAGCATTGCTAGCTTAAGCAATGAAGGTGGTAGGGATTTCTGGTAGTTATGATCCGCTGGCATTGGAAATGCAATGCAATACCTATAGGAAGGGTTTGTCGTGGGTTGCTGTCACACCCCCAACGCACCTGCACAGATAGGCCAAAGTTAGACCACCGCACCCGCACCAATCCAGACACCAGCACCAGACATAGACCAGGCGAAAATATAGATAACATATGGGGAGATGAAATAGCGCGGCTACGATGATTGGCGCGAGAATTCAGACGAGGTCAATGTCTTAGGGCATGGAGGAATGACCTGATATAGCCACAACACTCACTTGTTAAACAGATGTAAAAGTGAACGGTTGCGATCTGTGAAAATTTTAAGAGCGAGAAGAGAAAAATTGAAAGACAGAAAAGTGTGTGGCTACAGTGAACTGTAGGTAAGACACTCTCCTTGCCCCTTAACGATTGCCTCGTCACCAATTAGCTAATCAGGCCAAAATACGACCCATATTCCCCAGAACCCCGCTGTATTTGATAAAAAAAAAAACGTCTAGAACACCAAGATTCCCATTGGACACTTCGCCAGCGACTAAGGAAGCCGATCAGGGGCCATTTTGGCGGCAAAGGCCGCAAGTCTGAGGAGGACCGAACGAGAAGGTTGACGGTGTGCGAAGGTGAAACGGGGCCCCGGAGAAGAACAAAGTTATAAGAAGGTTAGCTAGAGTTAAGGAAGTGGAGGTCGAAAGCTAAGAAGAAAATTTGTGAACGTAGAGATTTGCATTTTCCTGGAATCGCGAAATTTCCCTAGTAAGCCGGCCCTGAGGCTGTTGTTCAGGGAGTTCCTACAGCGCTCGCTGCTGAGGCCGGGGAATACTTACATTAGAGATGCAGAGGTAAACTCGGTCTCTGGCAACAACGATTGTAACACTTACTTCTTTCCTTACCTAATCGACCGTAAGGACGTGAACGGCGCCATTATTCATTTTTACAAAGCGGAGACTACAGAATTGTTGTACATTGAAGATGGTATATTAATCCATCTTACGTTGGTCTTTCGTGCAACTTCACTAGCTCAGATCCATCACGGAGGAGCAACTACGAAATATGCAGTGGTTAAAACTCAGGATCAGGTAATTTAATTTTTTTTTAATATTTTGCTTAAAAAATTGTTTTTTCACGGTATATATTTCTTTTCGGAAATTCAAAGTTATTATTTGTAGTTTGGCTTTAAACATATTAGTATTCGGCAAAACCCTCTTTGAATTGACCATTTTCAAAAAAGAGTCCTGATTCAAACAAAATTTACTAATAGCACAAAATGAAATATTAAGCCCACAGGAACAGCTGTGCCAAGTTTCAGCCAGATCAAAAACGGTTAATTTAAATGATTTTTGTGAAATTGCTCGTTTACAAAAAACATCGTCTAATTCGGGAGATTACTGTGACTTGATCCAATATTGACAGACTATAAGCCTCCAGCGTTTAGAAGGTGGCGTTTGGATGTGTAAGCCCATCCACTTGTTGAGGTAAACATCACACACGTTCGTTTCGATGTAGGTACCAGCATAGTGAAGACCACAGGCTGCAATGTGTAATGTTTAAATGAAAAACTCCGGCAGAAACGTGAGGTAGTTGAGAAACAAATAAATACCGAACTAATCGGTTACTGGAATTACCCATCAAACAAAACGTGTACACAAATCATAGTTAATGAGTGTGGAATGTACCACCATTGACTAGCGGACGGAACGCTCATATTCCGCTGCGATAATCCCTTTACATAGTGAAATGTATTTTCTTTTGTCTGTGGCTTGAAAACAAACTGAGACGAGCTGGCGTTAAAATTTCCTAACTCTTTCGTTTGTTTTGTTTACCCCAGCGAACATCACACTAATTGATCAGACGCTGCAACATTATGCCATTGAAGACTAGCCACAATTTGGTTAGGAATGAAATCGAACATCTGGCCAGTAAAATAAAATCATATGGTGATGACGATCGGTGATTGATATACTTTCAAACAAAAAGTTTTCTCAAAATCGAAACCCTCTTTTTACCTCGTGGGCAAGTTACTGCCGTAGTGCAATTATTGTCCTCCAAACTGTTGTCATTCGGCTAATAATTACAATGTAAGTAGTGGTAATCGCTTTCGAATGACCTGCCTGCGGGCGATCGACAATGAAAGACTGTTCATAATCGAATTATAATAAACACAGAGATCGAAATAAATGTTTTTCCTTTTTTTTTTTGTCATGAGTGCGATACTTTTGCTGATGGTTCGCTGAGCCATTTCATCTGCGGTCAATGGCCATGCGAAACCTAGAGGATGAGGGCTCGGAATATGGCATGCGTTGATGACTGTTACTTGCTTCTGTTGTAGTGGTTTCACAAAAAAGTTAAAAGGTGAGATGTTGTGGTCAACACAGGGTGCAGCAGTGTTATCAAATAACCACTTAAGCTAAGGTTAAAACCAAAAGCGTTTCCAAACTTTCAATCCTCTCTGTTACTCTTAAGCGAACGTTATCACCATTGCATTCAGTTCCCATCGGACACAATCACAATTCACCGAGCGTTCCCATATTGCATAGGGTTGGCAACGATTGTCGATGAGGTTCAAACCGAGATCGCTGCTGTCGCGGTAAGCCGCACATTTTTTGCTGGCTGCCGTACTAAGCGACCTGATGCTGGATGGACCACCCAAGTTGAATGTACACTCAAGAAGTCGAACCGAGAGGGCGATCGTGTAAACCGTGCTTTGCTCTCTCTCTATAGCTCTCTCTTTCTTTGCGGGAATGATATTCGTGTTCATCTGCGACTGTTTAACTTTACGGGCAACGACGGGCACTGTTTAGAATGTAGCTGCTGCACGCGAGTGCACACACTGCCGAAGGATTAATGTCGATTTTGAGCCGGCTTATGAGTGTGTATTTATTTTACTTGGGATTTTTTTTTGTGCGAGATCACTGCTAACTTTTATGCTTATATGCTTGTTATAATGGCTGATGACTGCAAGAGATGGATTGATGGTCGGTAAGCGATATTGAGGAAATAAACTGGTCTGATTGACTACGGAGCTGCCAACGTTTTTTCTTCAACCATTTTTTTACTCTAGTTCTTTTCACTCGAAGAAAATTTTTCTTGGCAACACTGTAACAGAGCAAACGTTTAGCTCTTATCGTGAAGAACTGCTTTTGCTAAGCTCACTGCACATGTGCTCAGATTGATGGTTTGATTGTTGTTCTTATGAGTTTGATTTTTATTCATTTCACCATATTCAGATGTTTATTTTACTGTTTACATTTTCGTTTCTGATCCGTTTTGTTTCGATTAGTTTGATGCTCGCGCGGGAACCAAGATTCGCGTCAACAACAACAACAACAGTGCAACGAAGTTGCGAATTTGACTTCGCCTGGAGATACAATTCTTCATGTGTTGTATTTTTGTTATACTACGTGTTGCAATTCATTAGTTTAATCGATACTTACTGATACTGATCGCGTTGCTGCGCCTCTTAGTTTTAGACGATAACCGAATATTTCAAAAATAGGTCATAACGTGTATTATCAACATCTGGTATTAGTTATACAGTTGGGATGAATGTGGCTTTTTCAGTTTTTTTTAAGGTATTATAGACAAACTTTGCAAATTGCCCGACGTTTCGGCCGGTTTTGGCGGCCTTTTTCAAACGAAGTTTAGTTATGTCCAGATAAATATGATTTAAATAAATTTCCCTTGAAAAAGGCCGCCAAAAACGGCCTAAACGTCGGGCACTTTACACAGATTGTCGCACGCCGTGTCAGAATCGGCATATTATGCAATTTCAATGCACCTCGGGTTTTTCATTACCAATAGTTAGTTTAGTTATTAAAAATGAGTTGATTTTTTTCTAATAATTTGACCATTTTTGCCCACACGCACATACATTGTTTATATCGTTACCTTACCATATATTGCAATGTATCTAGCGTCTCCAAATACGGGCAAAAATAATGGAAATTGACAAAAAAAAAATCAAACTCATTTTATTCAAGTTTTCCCCGATATAATATTTTAAAAGCACATTCATTTGAAAGCGTTCACCCTAGACTAACTTTTAGTGGAGAAAAGCCCGTGGTTCATTGAAGTTGCATAATATGCCGGTTCTGACACGGAATGTGTCGTATGAAATCTTTAAAAAGACTGAAAAGGCAAATTAATCCCATCCATATAGGTCATAACTACAGCCAAATGAGGCTATGCTAGGTATATTTATAAGGATGTGATGTTCTAATTTTAAGTGATTATTAGTGTGTTTTCTTTTCTTCTGAGAATTGAAATTTATGTCCTAATCTATTTTAACGTCAACTAAAACACAGTAGCTTTTCGCATTCGAATATGGCAAAATAGCACAAACCTAACACATAAACAATCCTGAGTGAGAATTCCTAGGATACTTATAACGCGGATTCGTATTTGCGATACGAGACACAATATGTTCAAATTGCACATGAAATACCTTCTCTTTGATTTCTCAAGAATCCAAGTGTAGCAACCTTTGGGTTTCAATTTTGCTGATTTGCATACACGCATCTGTAAACGATCTGATTTGCACTGGAAATAGGAGATATGTTTTATAGAAAATGTAGTTATTGTGGTTCTACACGGTGCCATTTTTTAATTTCATCATAAAAACTTTCAAGTTATGCTACAAAGTATTAGAATACATATAGTGTTATTATTTACTTTTTTATACGTGATAACGTAGGCATTGAAAAAAAGAACCGTTGAAAATCGGTCCACGTGGAATGTGGATGGCCCCTAAGAAATTCTCGATGGGACTCAGCTGAGGGACATTGGGCAGGGGGTACCACATCGATATTCACCTGCTCCATCTCCTCCAACGATCACTTCGAGTAGTGGGCTGACGACAGATCCGGTCAGAACACTGCATTTTCCTCCTTAGTGAATTCTTTGATGAACGATGCAACTTCCGGCTGCACTTCTTACCATTAATTTCCTCGTTGACGGTCAGTCCGCAGCGATAGACGAAAGGCTTTGACATCTTTTTATCGCTGATTGTCAGCTACAGCAGCACCTTTTTGGGGAACCTTCGTGGGGGAAGTAAAATACGAAGTTCCCTGCCAGTCGTTGCCATTCAGGGTATAATAGGTCTGTTTTGCAGGTTGACTGGGAAATCTGCTGACAGACACCTGAGATGATAGCTCTGGGAGTAGGATTGAATTTAACCCTTATCTTCCCGGAACAACGGCTAAGTATCATGTGGGGAAGTGGATTTTTGTGCTTCATGCACCCTCTCTTGACTCCTCTACCTCATAGCTAACCATCTGGTGCTTGACAGTTAGCTACCATTGGCGTGTTGGCGGCTCACCAGTCCCACACGTTGTAGCTCCAGGATTATCTGAGTGGCAACTGCACAGACCGCACTCCGGATGTCCAGGTCTTGACACATTTTCCGAAGTAAGTTGTCTGGAGTAGTGTCTGGTCCGCTGACTACCATCATGTAGCTTCTCGAGCGCGTAAAACGTGGGCATACGAAGAAGACATGCTCAGCGGTCTCTTCCACATCCACACTCGGGACACATGGGGAACCCCGTGTGCCCGAGCTTGTGTAAAAAATGCCTGAAGCAGCCATGGCCTGACAGAATCTGTGTCAGATAAAAGTTTACTTCTCCATGGCATCTCCATGGCATCTCCGCGAAGGGTAGATGGTGCGTCCATCTACCCTTCGCGGAATTGGACCATTCCCGCTGCCATCTGATCATCGAGAAGAACCTTCTGTTGCGGGGGCCTAGTGTGGTTGGTAACGTCTCCGCCAACCACGCTCGACGCCTGGGTTCGAATCCCACCGCCGACATAGGTGTCGATGGTTGTGAGGCGGCGTGATCCACTCACAACCAACCCAACTGGTCTAGATTAAATCCTAGCCGACACCGGGAGATTTTCTGAGGCGAAAAATCTCTGGGATCACGCCTTCCATCGCATGAGGAAGTAAAGCCGTTGGCGCCGGTCCGTTAATAAACGGGTCGTGAGTAAGGGTCCTGAGTGTGGAGTCGCCTCCCTGGGCGTCGGTGATTGGCCACAACAGTGGCGGAACTAGACCGACGGAAAATAAGCGAGAAAAAAAAAAGAACCTTCTCTTACTTGGTATGCCTCTTGTGTCACGTTGATCGCAGCACTCTACATCCTCCTTAATAGTGCCAAAATGCAGATTAAGTCGTACAACACTGTACGATACTCACTCGCAACCCTCAAGCGCAAGAGCCTGTAGGTATCTTCGACTTTACCGCAATGACTATTAATACGTAAAACTTTGGAGCACACTGGCTTACCATACCTAAATATGGACAAAACCTCGCTGACAAAAAGGTTCCGCTTGATACAGTTTACTGGTAAGCTATTCGACATCATTCGTGATAGTGCAGCAATAGCCGTTGAGGCCCTCTTACAAACATAGTTGATGTGGCTCTTGAACGAGAGCTTATCGTCAACCATAACACCCCAGAGTTTCGAAGATCGCTTTGAGGTAATGGTACAGTTCTAGACTCTGATCACTGCCTGTTGCTCTGATTTACGTGACCTTCGTCTATCGTGCTCTAACTCCAGTTTCCTGTGGTGAGTGCTTCCATTCTGCGACCTTGCGTATGCAGTGCGCGGCCGTCAACTGCAGGGGAGGGAATTTCAACTTCAACACTCCGTCGGACATGACATTTCACAATACTGGAACCAGGATGGCATCTTGCGGTACTCCTGCGGTGATAGGAAGCACTTTTGACCCTCCTCCGTGTTGTAGACTAAAACTCGATTCTGGAAATAGTTCTTCAAGATCTTATTTGTATTCATACTCGCGCATAGTCTATTAAAGCAGTCCCTCTTGTTTGCCTTTATTCGTCTGTTCGTGCACGCTGCATCCTACGTCTTGCACGGAGGCAAGCACTGCGAAAGTCCGCTATCGGGTCAGTCCACCGGTAAACCGGTGGCTTCTCATTCCTTGGTTGGTGAATCACACGCCCGCGAAATAAAAGCACTCTCTTCTCATTGCCTCCTTGAATACCTCGGCCTCGAAATGCGATGTCTTCCAGCCGCGGACTGTCAGAGTGTTGGCTCTACCCGGCACTTGTCACCTTACGTTGTTGTCTTAACTACAGCAAACCGACTAGTGGTCGTTATTGGTGTAGCCATCGTGTACCCTTCAGTTTGTGATCAGTCCTGGGCTGGAGAGCATCGTCGTCCCTACTTAGAGCCTTCTTGACGATCTTTGGTCTTTTGGCCGCACATCCATCTTGGCGCGTCGCACCTTCCCGATGCATTCTACCTGCTACAGTAACCCAAGGGTTTAGTGCAGCCTTCATTATGGCCGGTTTTTCGGCGGACTTCGAAACAGTTAGTGTACCATCTCTCGAGGGTAGCAATACCTGCCGTTTTTTTTGTGTTCCCGGGGGGTTGTTCCCCCAGGAACTGTCTCATTCGCTCAGCGCCCTGCGCCGTAGAGCAGGCCGCTGCGAATGAGGGGGCGTCTGCCTGCACCTCTTTGGATGCAGTCGCCCTCCTGGTTCTGACCTGTTTCTCGGCCGCCTAATCTAATCGAACTACAAGTTCCTCGTGTTCTTTCCAGGCCTCATCGATGGTATTCCGAAGCAGGAGGAAGCTCTGCTTCAGGTCTCGAGCGATTGAAATAGGTCTCGTCGTCCATCACCACCGCCACTATTGTGTAGCTGCTGCACCAAACGATCGCACGCTTCAAAACGCAAAAACAGAAGAGGTACGCGTTTCTTGTCGGTGCTAGTGAGCTAGCTTAAGCACAATGGACTACCCTTCACCCCTCCAATTCTTCGCTCCAGGCTCTATTCAGACGGAGCGCAAAGCAACTTTTTCGTCTACTTTCGGTCCAAAGCAGGACCAAAATTAAAATCATTAAATGTTCTACAAATCTGGCATCACGGTACAAGGCAGTGACCGAAATTTCGAAGGTCAGACTAAACAAGTTCCGTGTCGTGGTCAATAACCTGACACAGACTAACTATATAGCCTGTTTTGAGCTCCCCAAGCAACCAGAAGTTCGAATTTCACTTAACAAACGAACTTAGAAGTTCACATAAGGTTCGGATTTGGTTCCGCGGAACTTTCTTGCTGAACAACAAGACACATTACTCACAAACCGAACTTCATTCTAAATAAAGTACCGTCTACACCTGAAAGCAACTTATAAGTTCATGAGAAGCTGCTTGTTCCTCTTTATTGGAACCTTAAAGTTCACATAAAGTTCACACGTGAACTTCAAAACCCCCGAAAATTAAAGTTCGGTTAACATTTTATCCGTAATTCTAATCAGCTCGAAAGTTCAGTAGAAGCTGCTTACTACTCTTCATTGGAACCTTAAAGTTCACATAAAGTTCACACGTGAACTTCAAAACCCTTAGAATTCAAGTTAGGTTAGCATTTTCTCCGTACTTCTAATCAACACGAAGGTTCAGGAGCAGCTGCTTGCTCCTCTTCATTGGAACCTTGAAGTTCACACAAAGTTCACACGTGAACCTTAAAGCCGCCGGAAATTAAAGTTCGGTTAGCATTTTATCCGTACCTCTAATCAGCACGAAAGTTCAGGAGAAGTCTATATCGTACTTCATTTCCACTTCAAAGTTCATTTTAAGTTCGTGCTTTACTCTACTTTGGCGTAAGTGAAGTTTGCTCCAGGATTAGTAATAAAAAATTAGTTTTTCAAAAACATTCAAAAATGTGGTCTATTTTATTATCATCGGAATTTTATTATCTAAATTAATGGCAAAAAGAAAACAAAGCTATGATTCCAATAGGTAATATTAGGGTGCTTAGAGGTTTCTCTATCTGAACACTATTGTTACCTTACAGGAAATCAATTATGAATTCAGATACCCATGAATGTGCAGGTCAAAAGAAAAAATGATGTAAGCTGTGAATTCCCGTTAGACATTTGCTGTACGTGATGCTTTCATCCCTGGCAATTTGCCCAAATCTTGGGTGTTATTATGTAGGCCACAGCATGATGTTGCCGGTTTTGGAGGTCCGAATCCATTTCTCGGACACCACGGAGAGCTCCCTGTGTTCCAAGGCGTTGGTTGTTTCGATTGCGGCACACAGCATATCTATTGACCGAGAAAGTTTTTGTTGATTTTGAACATTTATCATATTTTGTATATACTGCTTACCAGAATAAAATTTCAGTTAACGTTTGGAAGGAAAATATTGCGTACACAACGTTTTTCAATTACATTACCAACGAACTGCAGCATAATCAAAACAAACTATAGAACTGTCAGACTTAAGTTCACATTGCGTTCCGCGCGTACTTCTTCTGAACTTGAAAGTTCGAAAAAAGTTCCGCGTCAGCCTTTTCTGAACTTCCTAGTTCGCGTGAGTTTTCTTTTCAAGCTTAATAGCGCTCTGTTCAGCGACCTAACCGATGTGAACTTTCTAGTTCGGTTTAGAAGCTGCTTTGCATGCTACTCGAAGTTTATTCAACAAATGCGAACTTGAAAGTACGGCTAGTTACTTAAAAATTGAGCTGAATAGAATTCTATTCATGATCGTTAGATTGGCTGATTAGTCTATAAATTCTACTTTTTTTCGAACTTTTGGTTACTTGGGTTTTTACCCAAGAGTACCGCGTATATGTACCCACACAGTACGTGAAGAACGACGGTGTCATAATTGTTTCGAGTCTCTCTGTTGAGTGTATTTTGGAAAGCAACATCCGCAGCTCCAGAAACGCCGCTTGCCCCCATGTAATGATACTAGACTGCAAGCAATGGCGGTCAGTGTCGGTCGTCGGTGGTAAAAAAGTGTAGGCCGCACAAAAACAGCTGCAACAGAACACAGTGCGGCAAGTGTGGAAAGAATCATACTGGAAAATACTGAAAAATGTATTCACTGCGGGGAATATCAGCATGAGTTTTCCACATACGCGATGTACATGCAGCGCATGTACACTCCTTTCATGCATAACATCGAACCCCTTCAATCTGCTGTCTTTGGATGAACTCTGACGATCAACCAGCAGAAAAGTCTCACGCCAATCCTGGGGATTCTAGAGAGAGGAAAAATATTCCCTCTCCAAAGCTCCCAGAAAAGGCCCTGAGATTTCTCATGGGGGAGTCTGAATAATACGAGCTAATCAAAAAGTGCTGCGGAAAACTAAGGAAAACTTCACCAGGACTTAGAAATTTTAAGTCCCAGAGAGAGTTCCCAGCACTTCCTGCACGCTTAAGATGAATGATGCGAAACTACATCTATATCGTGCAGAATTAACACAACTGATGATTAATACTGAAACCTGTACAACGAATGTGTGTTGGACATGACACACTCGATACTGTAGCGTATTTTAAATGTATCAGCCCTGTTCAAACCACTACACTTATGAAGTATCAACTAGTGCTCAGCAGGCTGCTATCGTTGAAGCAGTGCTACTATAAATCAATATTGATGGTTTTGATGCTGACTAGATTAATGCAAGCAATGATCGATTCACTATCATGAATCCATTCATTCAAAATCATCATCGAATCAATAACAAATAAAAAATATTACATATGTTTGTTTAAAACATTTTCCATTTAAAGATGAATCTGGTTTTATTCATAAACGGTATAAGAACTGTACGACATTTAAAGTCACGTTTGAGGTTGGTGTGAATATTATAAAAGCCACTGTTAAAAAGATAGACAAATTTCAAATACAGGTCGGACTCGATTATCCGGAGTTTTAAAAAACATTTCGCTCCGGATAATTGAACCCTCCGGATAACCGAGCCATTTTTTAAAAAATTTTAATATCTCTCATATATTATAATATATGTGCAGAATTGAAAATTGTCTTTGAACTGTTTGTCGGTGTTTGTTATACATATATACTGCCGGTACCCGGATAACTGTCCCATAATGAAAAACAACATGTTGAGAAAACGGCGATTTATTATTATCCGTGAATTTTCGGATTTCCAGCAATTACATCCAGAACCAACGTCCATAACAGTTTCATGGCAGCACAAGTTTATCGTTGAGAACAAAAAAAACATGGACAAAATATGCGGGTACATTTCAAAAGTACTCGCATATTTTGTCCCATCACATATAAATTCAACCAGCAACCGGCAGTATCATTGGCAACGTAGATTGTACTACAGAAAAACAACATTAGTCTAGTTATTTAAATGACATACTTCTATATGCCTAAAATAAACCGATATACACTAATCTGGAGCAGTAGCGTAGCTAGGGGGGTGCGGTTGGTGTGTTCAGCACCAGGCCCACCACTCAAAGGGGCCCCGAAATCTTGCGAACACCGAACCTGTCTTCATGCCCATCTGAACTCAACCTCATGTATTTGTGCTCGCCCCTCTGCCCTCGTGATCCACACGGACAGCGTAAACGTGATACCGATGTTCATTTTTAACACGATTTGTTATTCGACTGACGCCGAAGTTGAATGTTTTCCGATCGCAGAAAACATTCGATGCAACGTGGGAACACGTAATAAAGGAGCGATTTTTTGCGAGGCTGAAAACGCTGTCTAGGGTATTTGTTTAATTATTCATCTCATTAGGCCGACGTTCACGAAGAATGCATGGAGTAAACACCAGATTTACACGAAATCGTTGAACAAATGAACAAAATATGATTACATGCTCTCATAGAATCGCCCATCAATGAAAATTTGATTGGTTTTATTCTGAATTTTGTAAAACAAACCATTTTTCACAACATTTCCATACTCATCTCACCTAAACCACTGCTCAATTATTCATCTCACGACGCCCCCATATTCATCACACATATTGATCACTTTATTAATGAACGTAGCCGCATACCGTCGTAGTAGGTTACCTAGGTATCCGCTGTAGTTGTTTACGCGCAAATTGGTAGTCTAGGTATCCACTGCAGTGCTGTCGATTTATGTCAATTATGTCGGAATTATTGAAATTTAAAGCTTGTTTTTGGAAATTTAAGGTGAACATTTTGAAAATTAAAGTATTCTTAGTGTAGTGAGTGATTTTGTTTAGTGATTAATACAAAATGTAGTCCGCAAATGATGAAATAAATTTGGTTGACTGCTGAATGAATAGGTTGTAGTTGTATAGAGCAATGGGTAGATTTCGTTTTCTTGGTTAGATGATCGAAATAAACGAGTTTTTCAGTGTAGATGCCCGACTTTAATAACAAATTCAGAGATTTTAGGTAAGTTTTTGAGGATTCTACTTCATGAGATATCTAAAGTGAACTAGCAAGAATCCATTGTATGGTTTAGTTGGAAAATATGCGTTTTTTCTAGTTTTCAATTGAGTTTTCGTTTTATAATTATGGGCTGAGATGAATAATGGAACAGTTCCCCTATCTGTGTTGCTAACATAAAACAGAGCGAGGGGAATAATACGCGTTCGCGCGTGTCTAAATAATTTCTGATTTTGCCAATTAAAAAGCACGGAAAGTGAGTATCTAAATTAACCTTATTTTCGATTTCGTGGAAAACGGAATAAATAAGTATGAAAAACTAATTTTTTTGTTTCTCTCAATTCCTTTCATGAAATAATAAACTACCCAGTCATTTTCATTGGGGGCCCACATTTTTGTTACCGCACCAGACCCACCAAACCATAGCTACGCCACTGATCTGGAGCAAAATTATATGTTTGCAGGTTGCACCACTATGCCGTGGGACTGTAATGTGGATACTTTCAATATGGGACAAAAACAACTTGGTATTTTTTCCATGTTTTTTCATACAAAAGTATCACTTGTAATTTTTTTCCCGAAAATATGATAACCGTTAAGTCGATTCCCGATGATATCTCAAAAGTGACCAAAATCAGTGTGGGACATTTATGCGGGTACCGGCAGTTATACGTAATAATAAATTTTGTTATATTGATTATCTCGGGGATGCAAAAACGAAATAAAATAAACCAAAACTACCATTAGAAAGACAGTTTTTGCTTCGAGAGATTAGAGAAAATATTTTTAGAAAAATATTGAACAAAGAATGTTATTTGGTTTATGTATTTATATGTTTTCATTATCTTAAATATCAAGAAGAATTGAGGTGTTACATATACAGACCCTGTTCGACAACACTAATTTTTCTTTTATTTCTTGAGTGACCTATAACGGCCTAGACGCTCGATATGGCCACTAATGGGCTGCTTTGCGGATTTTAAATGGTTATTGATTTCGCTTGATGAGTTTTGGTTCAATAATCCGGGAGTATTCCGCTGCCAAAAACGAGCTGCCCAAACAGAACGGGGCTTGTACTGTTACAATTGCGAACAACCCCGAACTTCCCAATAACCCGGAAAACAAGAGTACGTTACGTAAATACAGAAAAAAATACTCCTGATAATCGAACCATTTTCTCCGGATAATCAAGTCTCCGGATAATTGAGTTCGATCTGTATTTGGAAGTTTTTAAAAAAACGAATTCATTTGATTCAATTTTTCAGCACCACTTGCTTCGGCTATGACTTTATTTCGCTTGTTTCAATCAATTTGAACTATTGACTGACTATGAACATAGTTCCTTACCAAAAACCGTCTTGATTGTAACATTTCACGAAACAACTCTATGATAAAACTTTGGCATCGCAACAATTATCGTAGCAGATTACCGATTTACTCACATAAAAATAACTGCTTCCGAGGGGGAAATGGTAAAACTGTTTGTAGGTACATATTCATGCTGTGGTTTAGTCATTTCCATTTGCTTCATAACATTTTATTCTTCAAGAGCACGGATGTGTTTCTAGCTTAATCAGTAGCTGTTGGATAAACGAACGGAAAAACTTTTCACGGGGAATACGATATTTTCATAACTTAATTTCGTACTGTAATGAGTTAAACTCACGCCAGAGAGAGCTTCGTTTTTTTGTAATTTTCCTTACAGAATAAAATAGATAAAATCCAGTAAATCCAGTTGCTGGTAGAAGTTTCCATTAAATACTTTTAAACTAAAACACATACAACATAATACGCTTCATTCCGCGTCGAACACTCGACAGAAACGGACGTGCAAAGTGGTCGTTCTACTACAATCCGGTCCGTGTGTACGAATAGCCAAACAAAAGAGTATATTATTCGCGCTAAAGGACAACTAGATTGTGAGTTGTGTCGCTACGTTCTGTTTTCGGCTCGCAACTTTGGCTGTATTGGTGCAAAATACAAGCTGCAGTTTTGATCTGTGCACAGTGAATAGATCTTTCGAGTTCAAGGCCATCAGTTGACAGTCGAGTCGTGTCGCTGTGCTGAGTGATCTCACACCCGGCTCACTGATGGTGGCTGTATTGGTGCTGCTGTACTGGTGCTGCTGGCTGCTTTGGGTGCAGCTTCGAACGATCGGACAACCACTGCTGGAAGGAAGAAGTAAAGAGGTACGTTTTCTTTTCGGCGCTAGTGCGCTAGTGCGCTAGATTTAGCGCGATGAATATAGATCCCTCGCCTCCCGTGCCGCCATCCCCGAACCCCCCTGACCCTGACCCTTCTGTTACCCCCTCCCCTGTTCACTCTCCAGTCCCCCCTCGCCCCAGGCTTTACCCGGACGGATCTCAACAGGGCAGCTATACTGTTTATTTTCGTCCAAAGGCAGGAGTGAATTTAAAGCGATTAAACATACTGCAGATTTCTAAAGACCTGACGAAGGGGTACAAGGCCGTGACCGAAATTTCCAAGGTCCGACCTAATGAGCTCCGTGTCGTGGTCAGTGATCTGGCACAGGCCAATGCTATCGCTTGCTCTGAGCTCTTTACACGCGAGTATCGCGTTTACATACCCGCACGAGACGTGGAGATCGACGGTGTCATAACCGATTCGAGTCTGTCCGTCGAGTGTATTTTGCAAAGTGCTAAAGGGTGCTTCAAGAATAGCACATGTTCCGATGTGAAGGTGCTCGACTGCAAGCAATTGCGGTCTGTATCTCTCGTCGGCGGCACAAAAGTGTACACTCCGTCAGACTCGTTTCGCGTTACGTTTGCCGGATCTGCACTCCCTAGCCACGTCTCGATCGACCGGGTTCGTCTGCCTGTGCGATTGTATGTACCCCTTGTTATGAACTGCACCAATTGCAAGCAGTTAGGCCACACAGCCGCCTACTGCTGCAATAAGGCACGATGTAGCAAGCGTGGGGAGACTCATGCGGAAGATTCTTGCAGTGTTAATGCTGAAAAGTGTATTCACTGTGGGGAAAACCAGCATGAGCTCTCCACATGCCCGGTGTACATGCAGCGCAGAGATAAAATCAAGCGGTCACTTAAGGAGCATTCAAAGCGTTCTTATGCTGAGATGCTGAAGAAGACCGTGACCACTTCTACCATAACATCGAACCCTTTCGATCTGTTGTCCTCTGATGAAACCGATTCTGACGATTCATCAGCGGGAACATCTTATGCCAATCCTGGGGAGTCTAGAAAGAGGAAAAATGTTTCTTCTCCTAAACTTCCCCGTAAAGGTACTAAGATTTCCCAAAGTGTAATGAAAAGTACGAACAAACCAAACAGTGCTGCGGAAAAACCGAAGCAAAATCCTCCTGGGCTTGCAAATTTAAAGTCCCAGAAGGAGTTCCCAGCACTGCCAGGAATATCTAAAACCCCAGTTGTTCCTTTTGCACATCCAGTTGATGAAACAAACTCTGGATTAGTGAAATTTTCTGACATTGTGGACAGGATTTTTGAAAATTTCAATGTACCCGATCCAATTAAAAATTTTCTTACAGCATTCCTCCCAACAGTTAGATCATTTTTGAAGCAGTTGACTGCCCAATGGCCCCTCCTTGCAGCGATTGTATCCTTCGATGCCTAATTCAACTGCGTATATGAAGGATTCTATCTCTGTCTTACAGTGGAATTGTAGAAGTATTTTACCAAAAATTGATTCGTTTAAAGTTTTGATAAATAAAAACAAATGCGATGCATTTTCCCTTTGTGAAACTTGGCTTACTTCAAATATTGATCTCAACTTCCATGATTTTAATATTATTCGCCTTGATCGAGACACCCCATATGGAGGAGTACTTTTAGGGATGAAAAAGTGCTATTCTTTCTATCGTATTAACCTCCCCTCGATTCCAGGCATCGAAGTTGTCGCATGTCAAATGACAATACAAGGTAAAGAGCTTTGTATTGCCTCAATATATATTCCTTCCCAGAGCACAGATTGGGCAACGGCTGCTCTTTGATTTAATAGAGCTTCTTCCCTCGCCACGTTTGATTTTGGGAGACTTCAACTCTCATGGTGTGGCTTTGGGTTCCCCTTACAATGATAACCGCTCCTCTTTAATCTATAACCTTTGCGATGACTTCGACATGACTATTTTAAACAATGGTGAAATGACACGTATCCCGAAACCTCCAGCGCGCCCAAGCGCTTTGAACCTATCCTTATGTTCGACGTCGCAACGGTTGGATTGCACATGGAAGGTAATCCTCGATCCTCACGGTAGCGACCATTTGCCTATTCTTATTTCAATTAAAAACGGGTCAACTCGCATGCGACCAATTGACATTCCGTATGACCTCTCACGGAATTTGGATTGGAAGTTATACGAGGAAATGATTTCAAAAGCGGTCGAGTCGATTCAACATCATCCTCCTTGAAGAATACAACCTTCTCGCGGGCTTGATTCTCGACGCCGCGTTGCAAACCCAAACGAAGAAATATCCCGGCGTAACGATCAAAGAACGGCTTCCCACTCCGTGGTGGGACCAAGAGTGCTCCGATGTCTACACGCAAAGATCCGACGCGTTTAAGGCCTACCAGAAGGGAGGTATACCTGGCGACTATTTACGGTATTCGGAGCTTAATAGCAAGCTTAAAAGTTTGGCTAAAGCAAAGAAACGCGGATATTGGCGTCGGTTCGTGAACGAGACGTCGAGGGAGACATCGATGAGCACTCTTTGGAACACAGCCCGAAGAATGCGGAATCGCGTAACGGTCAACGAAAGCTAGGAGTCTTCAAGTCGGTGGATATTTGATTTTGCCAGGAAAGTATGTCCGGACTCTGTTCCTGAGCAAAAATTTGTTCGCGATGCGTCTCCGGGCCACGACGCGATAGAATCACCTTTTACGATGGCAGAATTTTCAGTTGCCCTCCTGTCCTGTAACAATAACGCGCCTGGGTTAGATAGAATCAAATTCAACTTGTTGAAGAATCTACCCGGCAATGCCAAGAGGCGCTTGTTGAACTTGTTCAATAAGCTCCTGGAGCAAAACATTGTACCGCAGGATTGGAGGCAAGTGAAGGTGATCGCCATCCAAAAACCAGGGAAACCAGCTTCTGATCACAACTCTTATAGGCCGATTGCAATGCTATCCTGTATCCGGAAATTGATGGAAAAAATGATACTCCGTCGTTTAGACCATTGGGTCGAATCAAATGGCCTACTATCGAGTATCCGCCGTGCCAAAGGGATGAATGATTGTCTTGCGCTGCTTTCAACAGATATTCAGCTGGCGTATGCTCGCAAAGAACAAATGGCGTCTGCGTTCTTGGACATAAAGGGGGCTTTTGATTCCGTTTCTATTGACATTCTTTCGGGCAAACTTCACCGACAAGGATTTTCTCCAATTTTAAACAATTTTTTGCACAATTTGTTGTCCGAAAAGCACATGCATTTTACGCACGGCGATTTGGCAACTTTTCGCATTAGCTACATTGGTCTTCCCCAGGGCTCATGTTTAAGCCCCCTTCTTTACAACTTTTATGTAAATGACATCGACGAATGTCTGGCAAATTCATGCACGTTAAGACAACTTGCAGACGACAGTGTAATCTCTGTTACAGGAGCCAAAGCTGCCGATTTGCAAGGACCATTGCAAGATACCTTGGACAATTTGTCTGCTTGGGCTTTACAGCTAGGTATCGAATTCTCTCCGGAGAAGACTGAGATAGTAGTTTTTTCTAGGAAGCATGAACCTGCTCAGCTTCAAACACAATTAATGGGCAAAACGATTTCTCAGGTTTTGGTACACAAATATCTTGGTATCTGGTTCGACTCTAAAGGCACCTGGGGTTGTCACGTGAGGTATCTGATGAAAAAATGTCAACAAAGAGTGAATTTTCTTCGTACAATAACCGGACAATGGTGGGGAGCTCATCCAGGAGACCTTATAAGGCTTTACCAAACAACGATATTGTCTGTTATTGAATACGGGTGTTTCTGCTTCCGCTCCGCAGCAAACACACATCTGATCAAAATGGAGCGAATACAATATCGTTGTTTGCGTATCGCCTTAGGTTGCATGCAGTCGACCCATACGATGAGTTTGGAGGTCTTAGCTGGAGTACTACCATTGAAAAACCGCTTCTGGAGCCTGTCTTCTCGTATTCTTATCAAATGTGAGGTCTTGAACCGTCCCGTGATTGAAAATTTTGAAAGGTTAATCGAACTTAATTCTCAAACCCGTTTTATGACATTGTATTTCAATCACATGTCCCAAAATATTAACCCTTCTTCGAATATTCCAAATCGTGTCGACTTATCAAATACTTCTGATTATACTGTGTTCTTCGATACATCCATGATAGAAGAAACTCGTGGAATCCCGGATCATTTACGCGTGCAGCAGATCTCTAAAATTTTTTCCAATAAATATCGAAACATCAACTGCGACAATATGTACTACACTGACGGATCACTTCTTGATGGGTCCACTGGCTTCGGTATTTTCAATAACAATTTAACCGTCTCCCATAAGCTCGATAATCCTGCTTCTGTTTACGTCGCAGAATTAGCTGCAATTCAGTACACCCGAGGGATTATCGAAAAAATGCCCACGGACCATTATTTCATCTTTACGGACAGTCTCAGCTCCATTGAGGCTCTCCGATCGATGAAAGATGTTAAGCACTCTCCGTATTTCCTGGGGAAAATACGGGAACATCTGAGTGCTTTATCCGAAAAATCTACTCAGATTACCTTAGCGTGGGTCCCTTCTCACTGCTCGATACCGGGCAATGAGAAAGCGGACTCTTTGGCTAAGGTGGGCGCAACAAACGGTGATATTTATGAAAGACCAATTGCCTTTAATGAATTTTTCGCATTTGTACGTAAGAATACGATCATCAGTTGGCAAAATTCTTGGACCAAGGGGGAACTGGGAAGGTGGTTACATTCCATAATCCCCAAGGTATCGACGAACCCGTGGTTCAAGGGGTTGGATGTAGGTCGGGATTTCATTTGCGTGATGTCCCGGCTTATGTCCAATCACTATAGATTTGACGCGCATCTCCGTCGTGTTGGGCTCGAGGAAAGTGGTATCTGTGCCTGTGGTGAAGGTTATCACGACATAGAGCACGTTGTCTGGTTATGCCTTGTACACCGTGACGCCAGGTCTAAATTGATAGCTTCCCTGCAGGCCGAAGGTAGGCAGCCGGCTGTTCCTGTTCGTGATGTCTCAGCGAGCCGTGACCTATCCTACATGTCCCTTATATACGTTTTCCTGAAATCCATCCACGCCCCAGTTTAGTCCTATTCCTTTCCGCCTACATCCAACCAAACGACAAGAACACGTTAAGACCCCGGATCCGGAAATAGCAATCAGACCCGCACGATACTCTCAAGGCCCGAGGGAAACAACCCAATATGCCAGTCCGTAATATCTTGGCCCAGCAGCTGAACAAATTTAATATGCTGCTTACCTAGGGCGATGAAAACCATCAAACAGCAAACCTGTGCTTTTAATGCAAAATATTCTAGCTTTAAGTTAGATTTAGTTTCAGCTCGTAGTCGGCAGCGAGGATAAAAAATTTGCTTCTAGTTATTAAGATACTTTAGAAAGTAAGCTACTAAATATAATTGGCGCCGTTAAACGATGAATTGTATTTGTGCCGTGTCAAATAAACAATCAAATAAATATAGATGATCAAATAAATATAGATGAAGAAAAAAAAAACATAATACGCTGGCGATAAATCCGTTCCCTTTACGGCAGGAACGTGACTCAACTTCCGTTTTTTGGATAGCCGTGATAAAACGAAGGACATTCACCAGCACAAAAAGGGTTCACGCAACGGAATCGGTAGGGTAGTTTCCCGTAAAATGGTAATGATATTTTTTATGTCACGACCTCACGTGAAGTACCAGGTTAGGCAGTGTAAGTTACAACACCAATCTGCGTGACGCTACCCTAAATCATCGCGGCCCTGGCGGTGGTTCCCGATTGCAAGAATTCAATTAACAGAAATAGCTGTCAACGGTGCCGAGGCGTAGCGAAGAGGCGTAAAATTGGGATCCTGACTCGCTCTGATGATGACGATACCCGTTCGCTGTTGCCTGGCGAGCTGAAATCCGATTCCGGGTGCGATAAAGGTGTCGATTTGAGTTAATTGAAAAATCTAGATCATTGCAGGATGTAGCAACGTGGATGACATTCGTCTCGTTTTCGATTAACCCTGTAAGGCGGGCGTGTAGGCGCAGTTTTTCGCTTAATAAGAGAAGGAATGTATCGCTCAGACATCGAAACAATCGCGAGCCAACGCATTTCCTGTTGTCAGTTGCTAATGAAGTTGTTTATCAGCAATCAGGGGATGTAATTTTAAAATCTTCTATATGCCGCTGTAGATGAACTTTACTGAAGAACTTTACTGTTTATAACAAAATAACAAAAACCCCGATTACGAAATATTTACTTTATGCAACTTATCACAAGACACTATGTAAACCGAGGCTCACCTCAGCACACGGTAATGATACGGTGCACTTCGCGGTCGCACAGCAAAATGTTTCTTCAAGTACCAGCCATTAGCACAAATGACGGTGATTTGGCGCGAGCAAAACTACCGAGCGTCTCCTTCATTTACATGTTAATTAGCAGTTTGCAGCGAAACTGTGCTAACTGAGCCCTCTTGCTGCGAGCTAGAAAGGGTCGATTGTTTAGATAATTTTTCACGCACGATTAGCAGTGCAAACATTGCCAGTCGACCGAGGAGGCAGGAGTGCCAACACTGGGTGCGCCAGATTCCACAGTTGGTCTGCCCGGTGCCGGTGGCTGCTACTGCTGCCGTGTGTGTGTTACAATACTTATTAGCATCTATCATCAGCTGTTTGAAACTGTGCGGCCAATCTCTCTGCTGACAGTCAGCCGTGCCCCGGTTGGTTTCCAGTCAACCGTCTCAAGCTGTTTTAGCAGGCTGTTAGGTTGGGAAAGCAAAACAAACATTCGAACAGGGACGGTTAATCTAGCTAATTTAACGCGTTTATTTTAATGCATTTTTTGAAATACAAAGACGAATTTGGTTCACTCGAATAGGGCTGGAAATGTGGAGTATTAGGACATGCAAAATACTTGGCCATATGTAACTAACCATTTCTTCATATATCATCATCGTCATTGTAGATTTCAAGCATTATCCATATTTGAAACGTAAATGTGAATTGATATATTTGCTCCCCACTAACGCTTCTTTCCTGTTGAATTCTACAATACCTCGATGACTTAAAACTGGTCGCAGAAACATTTAGTTGAAACTACTTTACCGAATCATATTCGGTGATAATATCGGCAAAGAACGAGGCTCGGCACAGTAGAGCAGTGATCATAAAAAGTTAAAACATGCACACAAGCACGGATGATAGTGTACTTACTTTGCTTTACTTTCATGGCGACAGATCGTTGAGATCCTATGCCGAATCCAGAATACGTCTACACGAAACTTGTCTTGGGCTGCTACTCTCCAGTCCAGTACGTCGTTTTGGCAGTGTTAATAGTGAGTCCAATTCTCGCAGCCTCCTCAATTGCTCTACGGTTAACACCAATTATATCAATGTCGTCCGCGAAGCCCAGAAGCATGTGAGCCTTTATGATGATGGTGCCGCTCCTCTGCACACCTGCCCTTCGTATTGCAGCTTCTAACCCATTAAAATTCGCCCGCTGTTCTGACGCATGATGTGAAACCGTCGTTTTGTTGGAAAACCATATTCTAGCATTATTTGCCACAGCTCGTTGCGTTTCACTGTGTCGTACGCCGCCTTAAAGTCTATGAACAGATGATGCGTCTGCAAGTTGTGTTCTCGAAACTTGTCGAGGATCTTTCTCAAGGAAAACCGCATTGATATTCTCCTACAAAGGCTTCCTGCAACGGCCTCAGTCACTGGAACAGGATACGGGAGAGAAATTTCTTAGCGGAATTAAGGAGGTTAATGCCTTGATAATTACTACAGTCGAGCCTATGTCCCATCTTGTAGCTAGGGCATTTGAGTCCTTCCAACCAGTCCGTAGGTAGTTGTTCCTTAGACTAAACCCTAATAATAATGATCCGGTGAATTACACAGCCGCTCGCTCCCGACTTTGAAAAGTTCGGCCGGTAAACCGTCATTCCCAGCGGCTTTGTGGTTCTTTAGCTCTTTACAAGCATTCTTCACCTCGTCCAATGTTGGTGGGTCAACAGTTTGTCCGTCCTCGCCAATTTCTATCCTGTTCCCCTCGACGGCTCTCCTACCTTCTTTACCGTTCAACACCACTTCAAAATGGTGCTTCCAAGCACTGGGCACCCGCGATTAATTTGTATCCAAATTTCCCTCCCTGTCATTACACATAACAGGGACTGGCACCCAGTTCCTGATTCCGTTGATCGTTCTATAGAAGCTCCACGTGTCGTGCCTGGTGAAGCAATTCTTCGCCTCCGCAAGGACGCTATCGTAGTGCTCACGTTTCTTACGGCGGTGAAGCCTCTTTTCGGCTGCTCTCGCCTACCCGCATTTTTCCCGCATGTTTAGCTGATTCTTTAAAAATTCAGTAAACGTGAACTGTTTCAACTTAATGTCGAATTCGTTTTTACGGCAGGACTATCCCGTCCCGGACTACGCTTTGCAGCTGAAAAAAAAAAAACACTTTCCGAGCAGTTGCAATGGTGTGCGTAATACCAGAGGTAACTGTCACTTTTGTTTTGGTCATTATCGCCATTGTCTTTTATCGCATTTGTGCTACTGTACGAAAAATTTGCCAATTTACTGAAAAATGACAAAATAACAAAATAAAATAAATAAAATTCAACCTGATGTTTGACACACGGAGAACGATAATCAAAGCAAACCGATTTTGACACATTATTTTTCGATTTTGACACATACTCTGTTTCTTGCGCGGACTATCCGGGACAGAAAAAGGGTAGTCCGGGATAGTCCGGGAAATGTAAAATCACTGGAGGGTTGTGTGCAAAGCCACGACCGCAAGGTTAAAGTAGAATACTTTTACACAGCTCTACTTACGGCTGTAAATTAACCTACGGCCGGCGTATCGGTTCGCGCCGCTAATTGCGTTTAGCCTGGCAGAGGCCTAATGCGCACGGCCAACACAATAGAAAGGTGTTTTCACATTGAAAATTAGACACGGCTTTACTGGAGTAAGTGTTGGCAAATGCATCTACCGCTAATACCGCCGCTATCGTACGAAAAATGACGCGCGTCTAAGAACACTCGAACTGTTTCGCCGTGCCGCTTCCATTTACTTCCTTATTACATCGGCCTTAGGGAAGTACCGGCTGCACCTACCACTGAGGCTGTTACCATACTGCTACTGGTACCCAAAGCTATTAACTCTTAAAATAAGTGTTTTATTTGTCCTCAAAAGAACAATTGTTCAATTCCATATCGAATATGATGCAATCGCATCTCTGTAATAATTCCGACAGTAATATTCTTCTAAACAAAATGATCCTACTTTTCCATTAGAGGAAGTGCCGGCTGATGTACCGCAAAAATCTCGCCCGATCGCTCGCGTTGGCGTTCAGCCTGGCAGAGGCCTGAGACGTATTGACCAACCACAGGGCAAGTGATTAGTTTAATTTGAAGGCAGCCACAGGCGCGACCCGCTGCTATGGTCTGTTACTGCTGAGTGCCGATATCTGCTGTTACTGCTGTCAACGTTGTGGCAGTCCATCCAGTTCACCTTCCGACTAATGAATGTAGCTAGTTCACCCAGAAACACTCTTTTATAGTCGAAGGGTGCTACGCAGGGTTGATATTTGTTGACACTCTTGAGTGAAAGTGAAAAAAAGCATCCATAAACGTTATTTTTTTACAATCCTTTCAGAGTTCTCCCTTCCCGCTTTTTGCATGGAAGTGAACTGTCAAAACACCTCATTATATTTCATGCGATGGAAGCAAGACAACAAAAGCAGTTTATCAGTTAACGAAGATTGTCAAGGCATCGGTCAGTGTCAGTGAAAAAGTGTTTCGGTGAGGTTCATTTTGGTTGAGTGGACTGTTTGTTTTTTTTTCCGCTTTAAAGTGAAGATCATTTGGTTGGATTTATCGTCAAATTTTATTCCGTAACCGTGAACGATGCGCGCGATCTATTTCATCTGAGTATAACATCACGTTACTAGGACAAAAATCTAGTGTATCTGAAAGAGTGCTGCGATCATTGGAAGTGAAAATTGAAAATGAATGTCTGTAATTTTCGAAGAATTTTGCTGTGGAAAATGACTTTTATCAGCACTGGTGCTACGTTATAGGCCACGCCTTTCAGTTCAGGTTTACCGTTTCCTTATGTTCTTTAGACAAATTATTCCAAAATTCGCATTTGATTTTTGTATCCAGCGAGTAAACACCGATGGTGCTCTCACACACGCAACGTTTTTAACCCGTATCTTATTGCGGTTTGTAACATCAAGCGCTTTCGTTTGCTCGCTGTTGCGTGTTGCATCATGTTGCAACTTGGCAGCTGGGAGACGACGAAATTCTGTTTATGCTGATTGATTGAATTGACTTCCCATTAGCTCTGCATAGTCGAACTAACTGTCTTTGTGAATGCGGTCTAACGGGGCAGTTTGTTATTCAAAGTTGGTTATGCTGATCGCAGCCTTTGGGCTGCCCCTACAGTGGGGGGCTTACTAAATAAAGTAAAAGTAAAAATTAGACAACTACAACAGAATTTGATTGCATCCCGCACAGAATGTCTGCTTGTGTTGATGCCAGAAAATTATTAACCTTCAATTATTTGTTTATTTGCCTTCAACAAAGCATTTGGCGGTACAAAATCGGTTATTGATTACAACTTTTGAGCTGCCCTAACATTGGGGGAATTAAGATACACGGACAACATGCACTGTGGAAGCTATTTTACATTCAGTAAATTCGACGGGTGCGACAGATTTAAATTGCTAGGATGCAACACAGAATGCTTGCTTGCGTTGACAAAAATTACTAACTTTCAATGACTTGTTTATTTGCCTTGAAAAAGGCATTTTGGTGGCAATCTTCATGCTGCCCCAACACGGGGGGAATAATGGCTGTCTGGCGACACACGCTGAGAAAAACCGCGCTGCTCCTGAGACGTGGTGACCAACCACAGGGTTAGTGCTGCTGCTAAGGAAGGACGACTGCTGTTGTCGCTATCTAGAACTATTATGAGCGGCTCCGGCTGAAACAGGCTTTTATATAGGCCAAATAGCATGTTTTCAATTGCAAGGTATATGATCCTGTCGACCGTGCTTGGGAAGCAAGCATATAACGACCAATCAGAGGTCGAATTTTTCGTTTTGACAAGGCTTGACTATTTTCAATAGTACAATAGTGTGAATAATAAAATTACAATTATCTTATTTTGGGAAGAATCTTAGAAGATTTTCCAATCTATTGCTGCAAGAACGAAGGAAATCCATCGAATACCAACCGATTTATTAGCCTTTGAAATTGGACATATTTTTCACTTTTTTCGGTTTTAGATTTTCATTTCACATCCCTATGTAGCCGAACTTCCTGAGAGAAGTATTCTACTTCAAGAAAAAAAACAGTGATAGGACAAAGTGTAGTCCGCGGGGTAGCTACACCGCAAAAACGAAAACGACATAAGTGTAGGGGATACGGGTTACATAAAATAAATATTCAGATTAAAAAATAAATTTATGTTATTTCATACTACATTACAAGCATATTATATCCAGAATCCTGCGGTTATACTGTTATCATTATCTCAATGTTTGGAATACTGTGGGTAGACTGTATCTACCAAGTGCAGCTCTATCGACGAAGCTAAAAAAAGCTCGTGCTGATAAGGAGCAGCTGGAAGCAAATTTGGAAGACGGTGGCAGTGTTTTTTTCCGTGGCCATTCCACGCTTCGCGAGGATTTTAGCACCAGTCAAAACGAGTCGATATTATTGACCTCAATGTCATTCGCATCTATGAATATTCCTGAATGCAAACCCGACGATGGGGAGCAGGATATCGACAAGAATTCCTATGAGCAGTGGAAAAGACTCCTCGAGGCTTCAATGAACTTAGTCGGAGTAACAGAAGAATCCATGAAATTCAACGTCTTCAAGATTAAGGATGTTCGCAAACTATTGGAGATTTTTGAGGGTACCATTTCTTCGCCATCGATGCCAGGTGAAGCTCAGTCGCCGTACTCAAATGCTATTCGCCGTCTGGATGGATACTTCGGATCTCGTGATTACGTACTGCTACAACGCCAAAAGCTTCGATCGACCTTTCAAAAACCCGATGAAAGTGATATGTACTACGTGAAACATGTAATTGCGGTAGCCAAGCTGTGCGAATACGGTGAGGAACAATTATTGGAAAACGTTGCGGATGTTTTGCAACATCACGCTCTGAACATTCAGGTTCGCAAAGCAGGACGAAAAATCAGCCGTAAAGGCGGTTCGCTCGCCGATTTGATGATCAAAATTCGTGCTTGTGAGGCCGAACAACTAAACGAAGAGATTTTTGCCAAGAACCATCGCCAGGATAAGCAAGCTAGCATCGCCGCTGTAGGTCGCGCTCATCCGTTTCAAGGTAGAAGTTTACACGATCAGAGACCTAGATTAATTGGACCTCCAAGTCGAGTTACTACTAAACGCCGTGGGAATGATGTACGGAACAGCGGTAGCCGATGTTGGCGGTGCACCAGCTACAATCACACACACGACGACTGCCATGCTAAGCTCAAGATTTGTCGCAACTGTAAAGTGCAGGGTCATATCGAAAGGGCATGCACCCAGATGCCAGGACAGAGCTCACTTCCATTCAAACGTCGTGCTGATGAAAACGTTGCCCCCGAGCCGAAGCGGGTTGCTGTAGTATCAACGGAGGAGGAAGATGTAAAGGAAGCAGTAAGTGACCATGAATAAATTTGATCAGGTTTACTATATCTTCAATACTCACCAACACATATTTATCTTAATTTCATCAACTGTTTTCTGCTTTAGTTACATGAATATCTGAATTGAAATAAACTAATGAACTCTAACTAAATGTTCTAAAGCTTTATCTGCTTCTTTTTTTTGCCACAAAAAACGGTTAAATATTTCTCTGGAATCTTCGTGAAGCTTAAAGAAAATTACAACCTTCAGATATATTGTAGCAGCATCTATTTGCTTTTAGGCTATCGAGTCCGTTAATAAACTGGATGTTTTTGATGATAGCAACGGCATTATCGTAGGCTATATTGCGAAGGTTCCTGTTGTGTTTCTCATCGATTCTGGATCCGAGGTTAACACAGTCAACGAAGAAGTTTTCGGCAAATTGACGAGTTCCGAGAATTTCGAAAAATCGATTTTTAACATTTCGAATGGTACAGATAGACCTCTTAGAGCGTAAGCTTCTTCAAAGAATATTGAGGTGTGTGCTACGTTTGTTGCCGAGTTGCACATAACGGAAGATCGCCCGTGCTTCATGGAGAAGTTTTACGTGGTGCCAAATGCTAGAGCACTTCTAAGTAGAGGCACGGCTATCAGGTACAGTTTGTGAATCCCTTTTATGATATGATAATACTAATTTGGCTGTGATGCACTCGTATAGGTATAGCGTTCTGCAAATTGGTCTGAAAGTTCCTGTTGTTAAGGATTTTTCTGTTGAAATCGGAAAATTGATCCCCGGTGAAATATTTGTATTAACGCCGTCATCAGAGTTCCCGAAGTTTGCTGTGCCGCTTGTCATGCTTTCTTATGATCAGTCCAAACCTCCTTCAAGGATCATTTTCACTCACATTCCTCCAGCATTCAAACTTGAGACCGAGCGAAGATTGAACGACCTCATAACATCTGGCATAATAGAACAGGTTTCCGAGGAGATGGACAAGTCATTCTGCTCGTCGTTACTCGTTGTACCTAAGGGCAAGGCGGACATTCGGCTGGTAGTCGACCTCCGCGGGCCAAACAAATGTATAGTAAGAACACCGTTTAGAATGCCGACAATCGATGAGATTTTTGGAGATCTCAAAGGTGCGCAGTGGTTTTCAACGATCGATCTGTCTAGTGCTTTTTTTCACGTTGAAATCCATGAAAAATCGCGACATTTAACAAATTTCTTCGCTGGGGATACAATGTTTCGGTTCAAGCGTTTACCGTTCGGGCTGTGCAATGCTCCCGATATTTTCCAGGAGATTGTTCAAACTACCATCTTGTCCGGATGTAAAGGAGTCCGGAATTACCTAGACGATTTTTTGGTCTACGGTAAAACAAAAATGGAGCATGATGCAAATCTTAAATGCTTATTGGATCGGTTAGCGGAGCATAATGTAAGGATAAACAAAGAGAAATGTGTGTTTGGCCAACAGACCGTCAAGTTCCTGGGATACTCCATATCTCACGATGGTTTGCGGATGCAGGAAGATAAGATGAAAGCGGTGAGAGAGTTTCGACGTCCGCGGTCACAACTAGAGGTTAAGAGTTTTTTGGGTTTGGTGACCTTTTCTGAACGATTTATCCTTCATAGAGCTGAAAAAACGGTTATTCTACGAAATCTGGCCAAATCTGAAGTTTTTTATTGGCGAGACGAGGAGGAAAAAGAGTTTAAATTCCTACAAAATGACGCTCTTCAAACAATCAGCAAGCTTGGTTTCTTCAGTCATGAAGACGAAACGGAGTTATACGTCGATGCATCCCCCGTTGGCCTCGGAGCCGTCCTAGTTCAGTTTGATAGCTGTTCTGTCCCAAGAATCATATCGTGCGCATCAAAGGCGCTTTCCGAAACCGAGAAGAAATATCCTCAGACCCAAAAGGAGGCCTTAGCGATGGTCTGGGGTATCGAAAGATTTTCTCTTTATTTAACTGGAAAATCTTTTACTGTAAGGACGGACTCTGAGGCGAACGAGTTCATCTTTGGCGGTAGGTACAGGTGTGGAAAACGTGCCGTAACTCGTGCTGATACCTGGGCGCTAAGACTGCAGTCGTACGATTTTTCGGTAAAGCGTATACCAGGACATCTCAACATTGCAGACGTTCTATCGCGTTTGATAGCTGAAACACAAAAAGACGATCCTTTCGATGAGGAATTTGATAAACATGTTTTGTACGCCATCGACGGCGGGTTCATGGATATTTCATGGAAAGACATTCAGTTGGCGGCAGAAGTGGATACGGAACAACAGGAGATTAGATGTGCTATCAGTTCTATGTACTGGCCAGAAAACTTGCGGCGTTATGAAGCCCAAGCGAAATTCCTTCGTACCCTAGGGCCCATTATTTTTCAGCACGATAAGATCTTTCTTCCCAAAGAATTGCATCATCGAGCATTAGGTGCTGCCCATCAAGGTCACATAGGGTGCGGGGCAATGAAGAGGGTTATGCGCGAACATTTTTGGTGGTACGGTATGTCATCTGATGTTGAGAAGTTCGTGAAGAATTGTGAGACTTGTTTGGTGATTTCGAGAAAGGACCCGCCTATCCCACTGTCTAACCGAGAACTTCCAGATGGTCCTTGGCAGATCTTACAGGTCGACTTTTTATCTGTTCCTGGTTGCGGTTCGGGAGAGTTACTCGTTGCAGTGGACACCTATTCGAGATATCTTTTTGCAGTCGAGATAAAAACGATCGATGCGAGATGCACCAACGAGGCGTTGTGCAAAGTTTTCTGTACTTGGGGTCTGCCTCTGATTTTGCAGAGTGACAACGGTCCGCCTTTCCAAGGACAGGAATTTATCAACTATTGGCAGGATAAAGGGGTCAAGGTGAGGAAGTCCATTCCACTCCATCCACAATCGAACGGCGCCATCGAGCGCCAGAACCAAGGCATAATCAAAGCTCTCGCCGGTGCGAAGCAGGATAACAGAAATTGGAGGGTGGCTCTTGAAGATTACGTTCACTCTCATAATACGCTAAAGCCTCACTCAAGACTAGGAATCACTCCATTCGAGTTGATGATGGGTTGGAAATATAGGGGCACATTTCCGTGCCTCTGGGAGTCAAACGTCAGGTCACATGAAGTAGATAGAGACGAAGTGCGTGAAAAAGATTCACTAGCTAAGCTTATGAGCAAGAAGTACGCTGATCAGCATCGTGGGTCAAAGATGTCGGATATTGTCGTCGGAGACAGAGTTGTGGTTGCAGTGGCGAAACGGAACAAGATGGATCCTACATTCTCTAGGGAGAGATACACAGTACTCGTGAGAGAAGGGGCAAAAGTGATTATTATCAGTGATAGAGGAGTACAATACACGCGCAATATCCGGGACATAAAGTTGGCAGCAGATTCTGGTAACAATGAAAATGACCAGGATTCAGCTGAGCAACATGATGGAGTTGAAGATCAAGGACCACAACTCACTGATATTTCTGTTGATTTCCCTAATGACTCTAAAGTACAGAAAGAAGCTCGCGACAAAGTAAAGGAAGAAGATTTCAAACGAAAGTCAAAAAGAGTTTCACGAAAGCCAGATCGTTTTAAAGATATGTTCCTATATCGCGTTTATCAATGAAGAGTAGGAGAGAAAGAGGATGTAGGGGATACGGGTTACATAAACTAAATATTCAGATTAAAAAATAAATTTATGTTATTTCATACTACATTACAAGCATATTATATCCAGAATCCTGCGGTTATACTGTTATCATTATCTCAATGTTTGGAATACTGTGGGTAGACTGTATCTACCAAGTCTTCGGTTAACATTCACGCATACACTCTCATACCTAGAGATCGGCTGGAAGATTATTTCCTCAGCGATTCGTCGTTAGTTTACTGAGTGATTTACACAGTGAAAGACTGCGGAAAAATGAGCTCTTGTCGAGCTGGTACGTCTGGACACTACAATAAGCTTAACAAATGCCAAATGCTTAACGGTGTAATGCTTAGACGAATTCTTCCGTCACTCCTCCGTCTGTGATGCAACCAATGAAAAAGTTCATCTTCAGTAAGCGTTGTGTCCTGTCCTGGAATCGAGTAAAATTACAAAGCGATTTTCACTAAAATCTGCATATTTTCACGCTTCTGAATTAATACAAGGATATGAAAGTTAAATCAGTACCGGAAAAAATCACTAACATTTTAATATTCAAATTGGTAGAAAAAATCGACCCAAAAAATCTCGGGTTAATGTTTCACAAGAACAAGATTTTTGGGTTCAGATTAGATCGAAAAAAGAAATCGGATTCGGGTCGGGTATGGGTTTGAAAAATATCAAACCCGACCATCTATACCAAGAGAGTCGATTCTTCCGTTCTGTGTGCCCAGCAGCCAATAAAGTGAGCCGAACTTCATGTCTTCAAGATAAGAGAGGCGCCTAACTGAGCCAGAAAACTGTATTGCGAATGGTTGGTGCAGCCGTAATGGACGACGAGACGTACATTAAAGCGGACGCCGCTTGAATGTTGGTATTGTGCCATTACGTAAAACGCCAACGATGTTGTTTTTGTACCGAAGGACCCAAATTCGCCAAACTCCCCAGAACTCCAGAAGGTCAACAGGAAAGGTTTTCAACAATGACCATGATTTGAAGAGAAAGTGGATGGAAGCAGGGGAACTGTTCCATTATTCATCGCATTAAACCAATATTCACGAAGAATGCACGGATTAAACACCAAATTTTCATTAGTAATCATTGAACAAATAAACTAATCGTTCGTATTTTTCGTACAATCGTTCGTATTTTTCACAACGCTTCCATATCCATCTCATAACGTGAATCACTGTTCAATTATTCATCTCACGACGCTCCCATATTCATCACACTGTTAATCATGAATGAATCACATTATCATGAATGAACCAAGCCGCAGGCCGTCGTAGTAGGTTACCTAGATATCCGCTGTAGTTGTTTACGTCCAAAATTGGTAACCTAGGTAACCACTGCAGTGCTGTTGATTCTTGTCAATTATATTGGAATAATTTACCATTTTCAGTATGATTTTTTCGTATTAACAGAAACTGATTGGCAACTTTTGATTTTCTCCGAAGCAGTGAAAACAGATGAAAATACATACAGATGAAATCTAGGATTTGTAGAAATTCATCTCATATATTTCTGCTAATTCAAGCTTGTTTTTGGAAATTTGAGGTGAACATTTAAAAGATTAAAGTATTCTTAGTGTAGTGAGTGATTTTGTTTGGTGATTAAAATAAAAAGTGGTCCGCTAGTGATGAAAAAAGTTTTGGTTGGCTGCTGAACGAGTCCCGTTGTAGCCGTGTAGAGCAATGCGCGGACTTTATTTTCTAAGTAGGTGATTGAAATAAATGAGTTTTCGAGTGCAGATGCCTGATTATAATATCAAATTTAGTGCTTTTAAGTGAGTATTTGAGGATTCTATATTATGAAAAAACTAAAGTGAACTAAGAAGAATCCATTCCATGGATTAGCAGATTGGTTTAGTTAGAAAATATGCGTTTTTTTTCCTGTTTTCAACTGTGTTTTCATGTTGTATGAGATGAATATATGGGTTGAGATGAATAAAATGGAACAGTTCCCCTATATAAGAAAGACGGCACAAGTGTTGCACAGGATTTGATGGGTAGCGTTAAATCCACGGTGCGGACATTTTCCCGAGGAAAGTAGGTTTAATCAGCTTATTTTGTAACCCTCGGTTTAAATTTAATGTGTTGCCTGTAAGCAGCAAGCACGACATTCACCTCTGTAGGATGACTAGGTGATATCGCTGATCGCTTGTAAATGACAAATTTTTTCAGCAAGTAAAAAGCCATATCACTAGTAAACAGCATGACTTCTTTAAAAGTCGTTCAACGATCTCGAATCTTTTAGAATTTGTAACTTTTATTGTCAACGCAATGGATAATGGTAGGCACGTAGAAGCCCTTTACACTGACTTCAGTAAAGCATTTGACCGAATCGACATACCATTATTACTCTTTAAACTGCAAAAAATTGGATTGGCGCCTCAACTTCTGAATTGGCTTCAGTCATATCTAACAAATCGCAAACAAATAGTGCGCTTCCAAAACAAACTTTCAAAACCCATTTCAGTCACCTCTGGAGTTCCCCAGGGTTTGCATTTGGGTCCACTTCTTTTCATATTGTATGTAAATGTCATTTTCCTCATACTTAAATAAAATATTAATTTACGCAGACGAAATGAAACTCTTCATGGAAATCAGCAACTCTAGCGACGCAGAAGAATTCCACTACCACTTATTGTAACATCTCTAGGAAATCAAACTGTACAAGAATGCAAGATTGTAAGGGACTTAGGAGTAATCCTAGACATCAAGCTTACCTTTATAGAACACTATAACTCCATCATGAGTAAAGCAAATATTATGCTGGGCTTTATTAAGCGGTTCAGTCACAATTTTCAAGACCCGTACACAATCAGGTTTGAAGGGTGTTTGTTTGTTAACAGTGATGACGTAAACAATACTCGGTAGATTTTCCTAAGATTTTTTCACAAGTTTTCTTAGTTTTAGGCTAAAAATGCCTCTCTATGCCGTTAAACAATGCAGAATACCATTCAAGTGGCATTCGCTCGTTGACGGAGATCTTCATCATAACCCAAAAGCACGTCTTTATTATCTATTTTATCACAAGTATATATCTTGTTGTATCAACACCTCGACAATCGTTTATAAAAACGAGCATCTTACACACCTACAGAAATGACCTACAGAAAGCAAGGCCTTGGTGCTACATAGCTATTCGGAACTCGACCTTCTTTTTATTATACACAGACTTCGCAGCCAACAGTTTGATGCGGGGCTAGCGCTTCGATCCTACTGACACTAACATAACAGTCTCTCCTGAGCCGGGACTCAAACCTACGACGACTGGCTTGTTGGGCCAGCACCGTACCTCGAGGCCAACTGAAAGGCTATGAGTATAAAATGAGATCACTAGCATTAATTTGCCTTGGAGAATACTCATGACGTCAAGGCTCCACTCATACTTTAACGGCGGTGAGGTAATTTAAATTTATCACAATGAAAGCAAATAAAACTTATATAGTATCAGAAGATTTCTTTTGCTCCTAACGAAGAAAATGTAATTTTGACGTGTTCTTATTCTTCTCTTAAAATTATATTTTAAATCTGTTATTTTTTCATTGAATCGGAAAGCTTGTTAATAATAATTAATCTGGCAACAACAACGTTACAAAGCTGCAAAAGAATTCAACGAAAATGGCCGTCGTCACAAAAGGAAAAATAAGAAGTCAACTGTGGTATCTAGGGTAAATGATTGAGGAGATCTAGAGTGCTAAGGCCGCAAGCATGTCATTCTGGTGTTTGTGAAGACAGTACCAAATCGAGCAGATTTGTCCATGATCTTGAACTCAAGATGATGACGAACTTTTTCTTCTGTCCAAGCTTGTTATGTCTCTCAACGGGCTTCGTTATCATCGATATACTCTACTTTGACAGTATACATGTTAAAAAGTACAATGTTGCCGAAAATGTTTAGTAAACAATATTTTCCAGTTCTATAACTCAACATTAGTGAAACGTTTTCAATTTGTTGAATAACATAGTAGATTAATGCCACTAAAAAAAAACGATTTCAGTGCTCTTCACCTACAAAGTACTTTGGAGAAAAACACTTATATCTGATTTCAATTAAATATGTATTATTTTTAACATCATTTTTTAGACGACTTTTATTTTTAACGACTGTTTTTTTTTCGAATTTGCGCACCACGGTCAAAGATTTTCGACAGGCCTTCAAAAAGGCATTTAAAAACAATTGAAATTACTCACTATAAAATATGTAAATTTTAAAACAGAGCTTACTGCAGTGTTGTTACTGGGTGTCTTTCAAGCATATATCAAACGAAGGGAGCGTCTGGGTAGGACAGCTGAAATTTTGCACAAGGTGTTTTTTCGGGCAGATGAACATTTTGTATAGGGTTTCTCAAAACGACCATTTTGGTTGACACCCTAACCTCGGTGTACTTGTGAGTATTCGGTGTATTCTCACCAGGCTTCTTCCGTTCACTCGATTTTTGCCCAAATTTCCATTTCTACCTGCCAAACCCCTTGGAGAACTTGACTTTCTCTTACACAGAGTGAGTAATTATCCACATTTAGGCGAAGAGTATTTCAGTCGCAGAGTTCCTTTTCACTCTTTATCATCACGTGTTAGGGATAAACATTTATTTGCTCTCTCAGTTTAAGAGGGAGTAGTTTTCGTTAGCTTCTCCTTTACTAGAAGAGAAGTTGGCGAAATATCAAAACATTTAGGTTCACATTGAAGCCACATACTAACCGTTTTCGAATTTAATATTTTAGGAAGATTCACGACTCACCATGGGTGCGTATTCTGCAGAAAGTTCGATTTTACAGTCAGGTTTTTTACGCGGTTTTTTACGAGGTTTTTTTTACGCGGATTTTTGAATTAACGCGGTTTTTTTACGCGGATTTTTTAATTAACGCGGTTTTTTTTACGCGCATTTTTGAATTAATTTGGAATCAGAACGTTTAAGTGTTTATCTAGTAAAAGACTTAGTCCAAAAAATACACTCCGCCCACCGAAAGATCCGGAATAACCGTCAAAGAGGACAATTTTAAATACTGGTTCTAGAGCGTTTAGGGTTTTTTTTCTAAAGCCCTTCTTGCTGGACTACTTTACGCGGATTTTCAAAAAAACGTGTTTTTTTACGCGGATTTTTGAATTAACGCGGTTTTTTTCACGCGGATTTTTGAATTAGCGCGGTTTTTTACGCGGATTTTCGAATTAACGCGGTTTTTTTACGAGGTACGTATTTCCCGCGTAAAAAAAAAACCTGACTGTATACTGTTTTTGCCGCACCCCAGAGCGATGAGAATGGTAACGCAATGCTCAGTTGGTTGCCGAGCAATTTATTTCATTTTTCTTGCGTGCGCGGATGAGCAATTTACAAGAGTTTCACTGGATTTTTGCTCTGTCAAATTAGGAGCGTTTTTTTGTCAGAGAAACTATTATTCTGCGCTCTCTCTACAGCAGATGGTGTGATCAGTGCTTTGTAAAGGATCGCAAGTTGACTGTTAAAACACGAATGCGATCGCTTTCCGCAGTCAACTTGTCTGCTCGGCATAGTACAGCGATCGCCCGGAGAAAGAGCAATCAAAGTGGAATTGAACATTTTTTTAGTTCCTAGGTGGCGGTCATTCGCTATGGCAGCGCTCGTTTGTTTCGTTCAATCATTCATTATGTATACGCTCAAGGCACAAAGTGAATAGGGCAGTTGGTACCATTTCTACAGCTTCGCTGAGTTGCGGGCCAGCGAAGACGGCACCGAAGGCGGGAAGTTAAGAATGAAATAACTTGGTCGCTAGCGCGGCAATTAACACATGTGATTTGCTATTTCCTAATTGTGTGCTTTGCATCTGAGGTGGATGGCCTTTTGATTTTTTTTGTGACTCGACTGTGGTTGTAGCGTATCCTGCGCTGCGAAAGCGGCTCGCCCTACCGCAGTTTAATGTACAGGTATACGCGGCAATTAACACATGTGATTTGCTATTTCCTAATTGTGTGCTTTGCATCTGAGGTGGATGGCCTTTTGATTTTTTTTTTGTGACTCGACTGTGGTTGTAGCGTATCCTGCGCTGCGAAAGCGGCTCGCCCTACCGCAGTTTAATGTACAGGTATACTTAAGGCTGTACATTAACCCACGGTAGGGCGAACCGCCTACGCAGCGCAGGCCGCGCCAGTATGTTTTTAGCCTCACAGTCTTTCGTGAAGGTGTAAAAGAAATCATATTTTCTAATCAATATTTTGTACCGTAAAACGGGGTATCATTGATCAGCGGGGTAACATTGATCAGTTTTACTCTTCTCATGAATAGTTGAAATAAAACTGCCCCGTGATTACTTTTGCTAAATTTGAGTAAAGCATCTTAGTCTTGTGTCATTCGAGATCTGAACAATATTGAATTGTTTGAAATTTTTTATTGTTTTGAAATTTTAAAATCAATTTGATCATTGTATTTCTTACTCTCAGTAAGTGCCAAAAAAGCACGTTATACTAGTCGAATATTAAACATTTCGTATTCATTGACATGTTTTCCAAATCCGTTATCTAATTTTCTCAATCAACTAGAAAAAAATTTATGGAAATTTATTACATTTATAATTAATTAATTTATATATGTTGAGAAAGTTCAGTTTTATGCTCTAACCAGACATCATCCTGGTCTACGCCAGGATGTTGTCTTGGCTAGAGCATAGAACGTAAGAGGCTAGAGCTGACTTACAAAATACTTCTGGCACATTTCGCAACGTTTACGTTTTTCATCATCGAAAGGTGAAATTACATATGGCATAAAAATGACTCGCAGTAGGCCGCGGCTAGGTGCAAGGACAGAACTATCCTCCGTAATGAGAGCAGTCAAGGAGAACGTGATGTCAATCCGGAAAGCGTCTCTAAACATGTTATCAAAGCAATATCTAACATTTTAGTTCAAACAAGTTTCAAAACAATTCAAAATTGACACCGATCAAAAATACCCCAAATAAGGAAACAACGACGAAAAACAAATATTTTAATGGGGGCGGGGGCCTAGTGTGGTTGGTAACGTCTCCGTCAACCACGCTCGACGCCTGGGTTTTAATCCCACCGCCGACATAGGTGTCGATGGTTGTGAGGTTGCGTGATCCACTCACAACCAACCCAACTGGTCTAGATTCAATCCTAGCCGACACCGGGAGATTTTCTGAGGCGAAAAATCTCTGGGATCACGCCTTCCATCGCATGAGGAAGTAAAGCCGTTGGCGCCGGTCCGTTAATAAACGGGTCGTGAGTTAGGGTCCTGGGTGTGGAGTCGCCTCCCTGGGCGTCGGTGATTGGGCACAACAGTGGCGGAACTAGACCGACGGAAAATAAGCGAGAATAAAAAAAAATAAATATTTTAATGTTCAAGATTTTCGAAGGGCTTTAAAAACTAACTTCTCAAGTTCAAAGGATGCCAATACTGGTACTAAAAATATGAAAACTATAATTTCAGTTGTAAAATATATAAATACACAGGGGTCATTTTTTACGCGGTTGGTTGTACCGCGTTGAAAAAATCCGCGTATAAAAAACCGCGTAATTTTAAAAAATTGCTTAAAAAACTCCATTCAAGAATAAGATCCGATTAAAAATAATGGCACGTAAGTAAATCTAAACTTGAAAAATGATATAAAAATGGTAACGAAACACACAAAATAAGTTTTCAGTACTTCTAAAACGAAAATTCATTGAAGAACATGACAATAACTTTTTTATAATAATTTTGCTACATGTTTAGCTTAGTTTCTTAAACGGAAGTAAATCGCAACGACCCTGACTCGTATCGTTGTAAAATTATTAATGTATTTTTGTTTTTTCTTCCCGAATCAACGGGAATTGCCTATTTTTAGATAATTACAGCAAATATATTAAAAATATGCATTATTAAGATTAATAAAACAGAATATCTTATTGTCATGAACCATACGATTAATTTTTACTTTATTGGATTTACTTATACTGAACTTATTTCGCGTAAAAATAATCGTCACTGTGCTACAGCGATTTAGAACTTCTGAAGTGACCTAGTGTAGGTTGTAGGTCTTGTTGAGTATAACATTCGCTTATACTAGAAATTTTACAAACACCCTCAAAATCAGAAGTTAGGGTCAAAATGCGGATTTTTGGACCTCAGCGCATATAATATTTTTTAACTCAGTCATTTATCAACCGATTTTTTATGATTAAGCAGTTTTAGAAAGGGGATAAATAGAGCTTTCAAAATATATACAAGTTTTTACTAATATCAATAAAACATGTTGAGTTATTTGAGTTTAAATATAGGATTTTAGATTTTTTCACGCAGTTTTTCGACTTAATTTGAAATTTGCCATTTTTTTAAGAAACATACCACAAATATACCATAACTTTGAAAGTATATTCAATTCCGAATCAAATGAAAGTATTTTGGTGAAAATCGGTTGATATTTGGCTAAGTTATATATATATATATATTTTTTTAGAAAACCAGTATTTTTGGCTTCTATCGCACAATTATTTCACGAAGCAACAAATGATAAAAAAATGCAAGAACTTTTGATGTGACTTAGTGTGGGTTATATTAGATCAATGATCTAATTAATCAGCCAATATAGGCTTTTACTTAGTACATATAAGTCGGGTCTTCTTCAATCAGTTATTAAAAACTATCTTTAGATTTAATCTTCTTAATTGTCTCCGTACGTACTCGTTCACGGCTCAAATCAGAAAGCTCTTATATTCGGTCTTTTCATGCCATCATTTATCGAGAGAGAGAAGTCTCTCGCATCGATTGGTTTTAGTACAATTTGTTATTTTTACATGCTTAATTTAAATAACTAAACTATCAGTATATAACAGGTTATAGTTTAAGTCATGTGTTACTTGCGCGTTTACTTTAAGTTTAAAAAAAAAACCCAAAAATTATAAGTTATGGTCAAAACCCTGCTTTTTACCTTAGCTTACATTTTTATGTTTAATTCGGTTATTTTCCAACCAATTTTTTATATTTTGGTTGTTTTGGATAGGCGAAAAATAAAAACTTTGAAAAATATAAATATGTTTAAAGAGTTTACCTATATGTGATGAATAGTTTTAAAATAAATAAGATGATTCATAAATAATAAAATAAGATGATTTATATTTTTTTTTTCAAATTTTACCTATATGTGATAAATAGTATGTTACACTCAACAAGACCTATAACCTACACTAGGTCACTTCAGAAGTTCTTGCATGTTTTTTTCATTTGTAGCACAGTGTAATCCGCGTTATGTCAAAAATCCGCATTTAAATAATCCGCGTTATTGTAGAAATCGCGTATAAAAAAACCACATAAAAAAACCGCGTAAAAAAAGACCCCAGCGTACTTACGAAAAAGTGAAAAAACTGATCAATGTTACCCCGTTTTACGGTATATACCTACCAATTTGTGTTGTTGCGAGCACGAGTGGTTGATTTTTCTTTAAATGCTATTAATCAATTTACTTTGATTATTGAATTTCATAGAATCAACTGTACTAATGCAGTGCAGAGCATGCAACAAAACGAGTCGATTAAAAGAATTGGAATTTTGTATTAAAACGTAATTGAATTTGGATACGACGGCCATGTAGCATGTGCCACTTTCACTCTATGAAAAAACAACGGATACAAACGTTGCGAGCTGTTTATTTGAAATATATATATATATATATATATTTAAAACTTATTCCAACCACAAATCGTAATTTTGACAACAATGCGAATGTTAAGCATCATTTCGGAATTCTCTCGCTACGCCTCAAACGTAAGAATGCTTTAGACTGATTGACTGTTTTTTCGGTCGATCATGAACATAAACGAAAAACGGAATGGTAATGCAGACAGAACATTGTACGAAGTTTCTCGAACGGCCTTGAATACCGAGGCCGTGCTCTTTTTGCGGAAACAACGCACGCAGCCCGTTGCATATTCGTGAATGTTGAAGACTGATTGACTGTTTTTTCGGTCGATCATGAACGCAAACGAAAAGTGGTATGTGAATGCCGGCAGACGATTTTATGACGGACATGAAAGACAAAGCGGCGGTCCTTTTGCGGAAGCAAACGTTGCCCGCAGCTCGTTCCACATTCGCTCTGCTTTAAACCGTTCTTTGAAATTGAACATGCTGCAGATACAAGTTGAAAATGAGCGAAGGATCGCACAAAAAGGAAAGCATGTAACTGAACGAGAAAACGTTCAAGCGTCTTTTTAGAAAAGGATTTTTCAAAGCTCTGGGTGTGATGCACATTGAATGTAAGCTCGCAGTTGTTAACAGGGAAGAAAAATCTTAACAAGAAAACTTCTTAAGACGAAGATGGGCAAAACAAAGCCTGATTCTCACTTGAGTGATTCACCACTTTTGTTTCGCTCAGCTGTGGTGTAAATAGCAAGTGTATTATCTTTTTCTACGAGCAACAGAAACACTACAGAACAAAGCAGAAGAAAAAAGTGTGTTGCATTGAATTGCTACACGCAGCACTCATGCAGGACGAGAAGTGAGCGGTGAATATTCACTCTACTTCTTTCTCATAATGAGGAGAACAACAAGCCTGACCAACAGATTAAAATTACAAAACGACAAATTGTTCGCACACTCGAGAATGATTTTTCACATTGCAACTACAAAAAAATTTCTATTACTTTTATCTACTAGTAATGGGCCCTGAGAATTCGACCACCCTCTTTTAATTTCGACTACTTACCTGAAAAATCAACATGATTGAGAGATAAACCTAAACTGTTTCTCCCAAAGAACTTTCGGATAGTATTATTGCACCAGAAAAAAAACGAATAATTACTGCACATATTTCAATCTTAATAAGCGGTTTATTTGCAATTCTCTCCTTGTGCTCAGAACTGCGAGCTAAACGAAATAAATAGTTTCAATTATTGCTAACCCCCAAACAAGAGCGGTCTGTGAGTGGTTCTTAATGTGCTGGTTTATGGTTTATTCCAGTCTATATACACAATAATTTACAAATTTATTTATCTACTGTAACTGCTTCACTTCTTCTGCTTCTTCCTCTGACAGTTTTCGTATGACTAACTTCGAATTGAACGCTCAAGAAATAGGATATAGGATTCTGCTTAAAAACAATTCAGTTCGCTTGTATGAGTGTGTTCTGTACTGTGGTTATCGGAAGTTAGTCGACCCAAAATGAATCTAGGTCAGTTAGCAAACGAATATGATAAAACAACAGCGCTTAGTACTAGATCGCTACTGAATACTTTACACTTGTTTTCTATTGTGAGTGATTTAACAATATAGTATCACAGATTTTATATTACTTTTCTATTCCCAATTTCGAACAAATAATCCAGCTTCGATTGGTTTGTTGATGAAAAATAAAAAAACTTCAAGATGATTTGCTGGTCTGTTTGGATTGTTAAAAGTTCGCATAATTTTGCTGTTTTCAAGTATTAGTTCAAAAATGATTTAAGAAATTTTACTAGTAAACTATCGCTAAACGACGCCCGCTGCTGAACCGGTGCGGGATTCTGCGGCTGCGGCCGCCGCCGCTTGCATCTCCTGCAGTTCTTCCTCCTCCCGGGTCAGTGGCACCGTCGAATGATTGTACAAGCCCTGAGCCATCAGCTGCAGTGCCAAGGGATTCTTTTGGCCAGATGATTTTTTGATTTTCGCACGCTTGTTCTGGAACCAGATTTTGATCTGAGCCTCGTTGAGACCCAGTTCGGCACTGAGTGCCTGGCGGCGTCTTTCGGTTAGGTAGCGATTTTCGGCAAATTCATGCTGGAATGAGAAACACAAAACGAAATTAGAAATATTCAGAGACGATTCTGTCATCAGATCTAAAATTAACGGTCAAAAAACCGTGAAACTCACTTTTAGTCTCGCTAGCTGAGGTCCACTGAAGGCCGTCCGCGGTCGCTTATCGTCCGCTAGAGCTCCGGTTCCGCTGGTGCCACTGCTGGTTCCGCTGCTACCAGTCGACGCCTTCTCGCTGGGACTCTTCTTTGGTTTACGCGTTCGGGGACCTGGCGAGAGCAAATAGAGAAGCAGAAAGGAAAATCACCGTAAATTTACGTTCAATCGTCATATGCACCATGCTTCCGTAGCACGCATCATAACCATTCCTCTTTGCGGTACCACCAACGACCGGTCGTAATGAGAAGCTTTTAGGGTAATGAGAACTACCGGACCACCAACGACGCTAGCCGGTGCACAGTGTGGAGCTTGCCACTGCCACGTTTAAGGGGCGCGCAGGCATTTCTTCAACTTGGCGCCATTGAAGCGCCAACTAAATCACACTCAATTTAAAATTCAAACAGATCCCAAAAGAGAGAGAGAAAACGAAACTCCAAAGTACACATACTCTCGAGGGGAACGTCGATCAAAGTGCATCTACCCAGAATCGGTCCTTGAGGCGGGAATAGAATATGAGGGTACTTATCGTTTTGTTCAATTGTTGAAGATCATGTCTCAAATAGAGTCCAATTTGTTTCGCCTCCTCTATAACGTCTTATTTGCTTTAGCTCACACAACACAACACAACAACAATAACAGATTTCGAGCTCACGAATGAATGACTGTTACAGGAGAAACCCCGAATGCTGGAATGTTTCTTTACTTTTGCCTGTGTACGTTTCAACGCATGTTGATCGTTGCCTTGAAGCCTGTGGCACATTGTTGTTTGCTCCCATGTTTATTCGCCCGGAATTCTATTTGCCCAACAACCGCAAGCTCGATGCTTGGTCTTCTGACTTCCAATCAGGTGGGTTTAGCCTTTCAAAGGGATTTTGTTTGAGGCAATTGACTTGATGTAATACATGTTTGATATGCCAGTTATTGATTCAACGAGGATCTGGAAAATACACACTGAATGCGAATCGTACAATTGAAAGGGTTATTTTCTCTTTGCTTTTTACTGTTCACTCCTTACACCAGACTCTTTATTCCCGCCTTTTTACTCCTGACTCTTTACTTCTAACTGTTCACTCTGTATTCTTTACTTTTTTCTCCTGACTCTCCAGAGCCAATCTTACACTAAACCCACTGATCTCCACCAAACCCATTTAGAGTGTAGCCTCCACAAAACCCTTCAAGAGCAAATCACTCGAACATTGGAAACAATTCCGCTACATGTGTATGTTTCCTGCTAGAATAACATGTTCTGTTCGTTTCCATCCAACAATACAACACAGCGAAAAGCAAACAAACGCACGCAATAATGGCTCGGGCCTACACACGGCGGGTTGAGATCGCAACCCGTGATCTACTCCCTAGCTAGAGTGACCAGCAATTCGGGCTATCCGAAACCTACTACGATTCGGTGAGGCTTTATAGGTTATCAAACCTCCCGGCAACCCTGACGTCGATCTCATTCCGTCCGTCCGTCTACTTTAGATCACTTGAGCGTGGACAAAGGAGTAACAGAAGAGTTACAACAAAGAACAACAACAGCGCGCCCGGAGTGTGAATGAAGGGTACGAGATGGCACTTGAAATTTCCAATAGATCACCGCCTGCGAGCCCCCATGAAGAAGTGGAGAAAATGAAAAAAAGGAACAGTGGACGAGATGAATTAATTATGCACGATTATTATTTCCAGTTATGTTGCCCTGCTGCAGGGGAGATGAGGGCTTTTCATTTCGCTAGAATTCGACGGAAATCGTGCGTTCGTCAGCCGCGGGGATATGTGTAGCACACATGTTGTACTGACTTTGCATAAAATCAAATCAAAGAACACTTCTAATGATGTTTTTACGGGTGGTCTTCAGCGTTGGGTACAAAAATGTTAGAAGAGAATTTGTTTGAGATTGTTAGAAACAGTCACAGAACGATGATTGAAAAGTCTAAGCTTTTATTTCTCACATCTTGGTGGAATAAAGTGACTTAATGTACATATTATATAATTACCTGAAGACCTTAACTTATAATGAATTCTTAATCAGAACGAGGTTCGTCCTGGAGGTTAGCAGAAACTACGTAAAATTGCAGAAGATCTCGAAACAGATATCATACAGAAGGAGTGAATGCTTTTAAAATGACCTGAAAGGCTTACAAAAAAAATCCTCTGAGTTAGAAGAGCGATTGCACAGTTTCAACTAAGTCTAAGAATTTTCAAATCTACTTCGCAAGAGACATGGTGATTACTTTAGTAGAAATGTTGTTGAGACTCTATAAAATTTCCCATTTCTTCTGAAATGTTTGAAAAAAAAATATCGATCGAAACATTCATTATAAAGTTTTGTCGAAACGACCTCTTCATGAAATATGACCAGACCAGCCCAATATAGGGGAAAATCCATTCCTACCCACTTTCACACCGTGGTGTCCACCATGTCGAAGAAATCTTTTAACAGAAGCAATCTTATCTACAGGTCGTATTTCGAAATACGTATCTGCGGTCAAGTAAATTTTATATTTAGAATTTAATCACTATTTTCCATCCTTTTGATATGTGATATCATTCTAGTAATACGTTGAAAATAGTATTTTCAAAACTCATCTAGGAGTTTTCCAGACATTGAGGGAGTTTTTGACAGTGTTACATCCAATTCTATGCTTAAAACTCTGAAAAATCTTGAACTCATCATCAAAACGAGTCCATTTAAGAAAGGATGTCCCCGAACAGGTTGGTTTGGTTTGCTGTTATGAAAACTGAATAACTTAGAACTCTACCTGTGCCTTTTTTCATAGATATTTTTCGTGAAGCTTTGAACGCTTTGAGGCAGGTGTTCCCGATGTCTGAACAAGCTGAAATTTTGCATGGGGTCTTTTTTCGAGGAGACGAAACTTTTGAGCCCTACCGCTAAACGATATTCGAAGAACAATTTTTTTTCATACATCTCATTGGCACTCTAATACCCACATATCAGGAAGCGGCAGTCTCGTCCACTTGTCTCAAAGCTGCAGCCAATGACACAGCGGCAACTGCTGAATTATTCAAGTCAATTTTTCCGGCGAATCCCTGTGTAGCGGTGACGATGAACGACAGGGCACTTCGTACTTGACTTCCCCCACGAAAGAAGAGAGCTCCAAGGTAAAGTTCATTTCACACACCAAGTTTCCCAAGAAGGTATTACTGTGGCTGACATTCAGTGAGAAGGGGATATCAAAGGCGCTCTTCTTTTGCTCTGAACTGACCATGAACGGGGCATTTTTTAGTACGAAGTGCCTACCATGAGATTCGCTCTTTCATCAAAAAATACCATAAGGGCGAAAATGCGGTGTTCTGGCCCGATCTTGCGTCGGCCCACCACTCGAAGCGATCGTTGAAGAAAATGGTGCGGCTCCCATCGAGAGTTTTTTCGCAAACCAGGAACGTATGATCTACTCTAACATTTTTGTGGTGAAAACTGAGAAGGAAGTGATAAATAAAACGAAGAAAGAACTCAAAAACATGCCTCCACGAATGTTCCGGTTAACTGTCGGAAGGCCAATTGCAAGAACATTGATTTTTTTGCAAGTAATCTTATATAATTACATTCCATGGGTACTGTATCAAACTCAATTGACCCGTTGAGAGCAAAACTGGTACATGTGCCATTTTTACACTTCTTGGTTTTTTTGCATGAATTGATCCAAAACGCAATAACGTACTAGAATATCCAAGAACAACCGAGATCTGATAACCTAAACCAAAGTTATAGCCAAAACAATTTTTGGCAAATAACATAATCACCATTTCGTTGAGAGCAAAAGTGGTACATGTCCGTCCAGTCTGTGCATGATAGATGAATTGTAAGTCGTAGATCTTAGGATATAAAACAATCATGTCTCGCAAGCAACACATACAAATTTTACAATCAATTCCTGTACTCTCGTTACATTGAGCGAAATCAAAAAAGCTTACGTCGACATCCAAAAAAGTTCTGGTCTTTTGTTCGGTCTAAACGAAAGGAAAATGGATTACCAGCTTCCATGTTCCTCGGTGATTTGTCTGCTAGCACAGCTTATTCTAAATGCGAATTATTTGCTGAGCATTTTAAAGCCGCTTTTTCGTCTTCAGTTGCTACGCCAGATCAGATTGATGCTGCAATACGCGATACTACGCAGGAGAGTTTCGATTGTGGAGTTTTCCAAGTGACAGAAGCGCACGTTTTGAGGGCAATTCGAGAGCTAAAACATTCCACTTGTCCTGGGCCAGACGGGATCCCGCCATCATTGTTGAAAAACTGCTCTAACAACCTGGTGGCGCCTCTTGTAAAGATGTTTAATCTTTCTCTGCAGCAAGGATTGTTTCCTACTAGTTGGAAAAATTCATTGCTCACACCGATACACAAAAAAGGGGACAAGTGCAACATAGCTAATTACCGAGGAATTACATCATTATGTGCTTGTTCCAAAGTTTTCGAAATAGTCGTCAGATCAGTGCTGTTTTCATCGTGCAAAAACTATATTTCTAGTGACCAACATGGTTTTTATCCTAAGAGATCCGTCACAACTAATCTGTCGCAGTTCTCTTCGTTGTGTTCTCGCTCAATGGACGCGAGAATGCAAGTGGATGCTGTGTACACGGACTTCAAGGCTGCGTTCGATCGTGTTAATCATGACATCCTTCTACGAAAGCTGGATAAACTGGGGCTCTCCGCGATGCTCGTGAAATGGTTTCATTCGTACCTGACCGGCAGAGTTGTATGTGTCAGTCTTGGGTCGTCACATTCCGAGCCATTTACAACGTCTTCTGGAGTGCCGCAAGGGAGCAACCTGGGTCCACTTTTATTCTCACTGTTTATTAACGACGTTGCTACAATTTTACCGCGAGGTACACGACTCCTTTTCGCAGACGATGTAAAAATCTTTCGGATTATAGCCTGTCTCGAAGACTGTTTGGAACTACAAAAGTTGCTTGATGCCTTCAGTGATTGGAGCAACCGTAATCTTCTTACCCTGTGTGTAGAAAAATGTCATGTGATTACCTTCAGCAGAAAGCTTCAATCAATTAGCTTTCCATACAGCTTGTCTGGGCAAGCTCTTCAGCGGGTAAGCCAAGTTAAAGATCTTGGCGTAATTTTGGATAGTCAGCTTACATTCCGGGCACACTACGAAGATGTCATTTTAAGAGCCAACAAGCAACTAGGATTTATTTTCAGAATTGCCGAAGGATTCCGCGATCCAATGTGCATGAAAGCTTTGTACTGCGCCCTGGTAAGATCGATGCTCGAATCAGCGGTTGTCGCTTGGTGTCCGTTCAACAAGGTCTGGATTGATCGCATGGAAGCTGTTCAGAAAAAATTCGTGCGTATGGCACTAAGGCATCTTCCTTGGCATGACGCTACGAGGTTGCCCCCCCTATGAGCACCGCTGTATGTTATTGGGGATTGAGACGTTGGAGAGAAGAAGATCTAACGCACAAATTATCTTTGTTGCGAAGGTCCTGAATAATGAAATCGATTCACCCGCTATTCTCGCAGAATTGAATCTCTACGCTCCAGAAAGGAATCTGCGGAGACGTCAGCTTTTGAACTTGGAGGCAAGGTATAGTCGGTACGGCCAGCATGATGCAATTAGGTTTATGTCTACGAGGTTTAACGAGGTTGCAGAACTGTTCGACTTCAACGAACCCATCAACACTTTTTTACGTCGCCTGCGGATTCGCTAATTATTTATTGTTAATCGTCTCTAGTTGTTAATTTCATTCATTAAGACAAAAATTGTCAGATGGAATTTGTAAATATAACATAACATAACATAACAAGACATGAATGTTCTATGTCCTAAGATTAGCGAGCTATAATGCATCCTTCATGCTTAGACTGAACATGTACCACTTTTGCTCTCAACGTTTTCTGGTTGTCATTATTTTTCCCATAGAACAAAAGTGGTACATGGTTTTCCATTGAAGTTTGTGTATGTTTCTCAACCAGAACTCGTTATGCCCTCATGTACCGTCTTTTGAAACCTATCCAGCAATGATTTAGTGCAGTTAAGTTGGGAAAAATTGTTGAAAATAATTTACTATTTGAGTGTTTCCGTTTATCGCTTCTCCTGAAAAATTTACTCAATGGCACATGTACCACTTTTGCTCTCAACGGCTCAATTATCTGTTTCAGTTCTATTTATACCATTGGAAAAAAATCCATTTTTTTTTTCAATGCAAACGTTAGTGGCACGCTGTGGAAAATGTACATCTTTTCAATAGTAGATTAATGAAAAGTTGAGGTCTGAATAAAGTATTTTTGGTTTAGTTGGTAGTACTCAACAAATCGCTTGCTTGTTTCTATGCCTGGGAACACGTGAGTGCACAGTCGGACGTGCCATAAACCGTTTTGAAAGCATGCATTGTTTTTTAACTAAAAAGATCTTGAGCACTAATGTCCTAATCAATTTTTGGTGTAATAATTAGAATATCAGAAATTTTTAAAATATTGAATGAAGCGTAATAAATTTTCCAAAACGAAGGTAGCATTTTTTACGGTGAGTGACCATCCTTTTTTAATAAAATAGTAAAAACGATATTTGTCACCACAGTGCAATTCCACAAAAGAACCGGCAACCAGTTCAATCGACCATATTTGGTTTGGTTGAAACTCTGCGTAGAAGTTTCTATGGTCAAAGATGCCATTTTGTGCTATTGGTTTAATTTGTTGAAACACGACTCATTTTTGAGCAGCTATTGAAATGATTACACATATTTTTAATGCTAAGGAATCGTACACAAATTACGTGACGCTTGAAGGGGGGAGAGTGGTTGAGTTTGCGTTACTTATTGTTACATATGGGGGAGGGGGGATAGTTGAAACAGTTACGTAACTGTAATATTCATTCAAACCCAAAAATTTTTGGGGGTTCAGCGTTACGTAATGTTAGGGGTGGAGTCATATTGAACGTTACTTATCGTTACATAGGTTGGGGAGGGGGTCTGAAATCTGGATTTTTAGCGTTACGTAATTTGTGAGATGTCGGAAAAATACTGATAGACGATTTTTAAGAAAATAAACCAAGAAATCCAGTAAAAATATAACTTTTGACCAGAAGTGTTGCCAGATAAATAATTCTCGTATTTGAAAACTAAATTTACATTTTTCTGCAAATGCAGCTATTTTGGAAAATTGGAAAATTTCTCATAAGAAACAACTATCATCCCGAGGTAATATGAGCCGATCTCGAGATATTACATTTTGCCTAAAATAGTTGGAAATTTCGTAATTAATTCATTTTAAAATTTATAGACGTAAGACACCCGAAAAAGAGTGATAGTTCAATAAATAAACCAAGGATTCCAGAAGAAATATTGTCTTTGACCGGAAGTGTTGCCAGATAGAATATTTTTGTTTTTCAAAACTAAATTTGCATTTTTCGGCAAATGCAGCTAATTTTATTTTTAATTTGATGATTTCATTGTATTTATCGAAAAATGATACGTAAGAAACACTTATCACCCCGTGGTAATCTGAGCCAATCTCGATATATAACATTCTTTCGAAAAATTAATTACGAAATATTCTACTTATATCTCGAGATTGGCTCATATTACCTCGGAATGATAATTGTTTCTTATTTGAAATTTTCAAAGGAACATGAAATTATAAAATTTAAAGTAATAATGGCTGCATTTGCCGAAAAATGTAAATTTAGTATTCAGATACAAAAATAATTTATCTGGCAACACTTCCGGTCAAAAATTATATTTTTTCTGGATTCCTTGGTTTATTTTCTTCAAAAATCATCTATCAGTATTATTTGGACATCATACGTCTATGAATTGTAAGGAAAAGAAAAAAGAGATTTTGAACAAAAAATGCGTGACTTTGCAATAAACAGGGGGATACCACAGAGCGGGGGAATTCCAATCGACACCAAATTTGGAATTTTTCCAAAGTGACACTAGATGAATAATTCTCCGACGGAGCTTTCTTACGATGCCGGAACAAGAGCGTAATACGGCCTTCACGTCGACTTTTCGAAAGCATCTGTTGATTCTACCCAGTAGCGTAGCTAGGGGGGTGCAGTTGGTGCGGTCCGTACCAGGCCCACCACTTAAAGGGGCCCCAAAATCTCGCGAACACCGAACCGGTCAACTTGCCCAACTGAACTCAACCTCATGTATTTGTGCTCGCCACTCTGCCCTCGTGATCCACACGGACAGAGTAAACGTGATACCGATGTTCATTTTTAACATGATTTGTATTCGACTGACGCCGAAGTTCAATGTTTTCCGATCGCAGAACGGTTGTAGTAGGTTAGGGGCCGTTCCTAAACCACGTGGTCATAAAGAGGGGGACGGGGGGGTTTTTCAAAAAATCCACGAGAGACCACGCATGGGGGTGGGGGGGGGAGGTTAACGAAATGACCACGTGGTCTTTTTTTCCTGACTTATAATTTATTGTTGCCACCAAGTCAAGAATGAAGCTTTTGCATTTTAGAAATATCGAAAGTACTGAAAATTTAATAATAAAAATGTAAAAAATTTAAGAGAATTTATGGCACTTGACAAATGAAAAGACCACGTGGTTAAAGTTGCAAAGGGGGGTGGGGGTTGCCAGAAGACCACGAAAGACCACGGGGGGGGTACGGGGGGTATAAAAAGCGATTAAAATATGACCACGTGGTTTAGGAACGGCCCCTTACCTAGGTATCCGCTGTAGTTGTTTACGCGCAAATTGGTAGCCTAGGTATCCACTGCAGTGCTGTCGATTTATGTCAATTATGTCGGAATTCTTCAAACTTAAAGCTAGTTTTTGGAAATTTAAGGTGAACATTTTGAAAATTAATATATTCTTAGTGTAGTGAGTGATTTTGTTTAGTGATTAATACAAAATGTAGTCCGCAAATGACGAAAAAAACTTTGGTTGGCTGCTGAATGAATCCCGTTGTAGCCCTATACAGCAATGGGTAGATTTCGTTTTCTTGGTTAGATGAGAGCAGTTCTCGCTGAAACCGTCCCACTGGTGATATGAGGTCTTTCAAAAAGGATATTTTTATGTCTAAATGATTAAAAGCAGCGAAAAAATGAGAAAACCACTATGGTTAGTTCATATTGATGGACCCCTTGGGCACAAATCGGTTAAACGGTTTTTACAAAAATTGATTTTTGAGCAATTCTTGACCTTTTTATTGATATATTTCTCTCAAATTTGTCATTGAACCCCCTGCAACCAACACATCGTTTTCAAGAGGAATGATAGAGCTTTCATTTGATGTAGAAAAAAATTGGCCGCCATCTTGGATTTCATCTAAAAAACGTATTTTTGAGCCAGTTTGCAACCACCGATTTTGAATTTGAAATCACCATTGGGAAGCTGAGAGAAAATGCTTTAAGATACGTCCAAAACATTAGGTGAGCATTGAGTTTACATTGTCATTCTGGTCACTTTTCAAAATCGACCTTTAAACAGTACAACGCATGACTCGCGGCCAATATCAAATCATGCTAAGCCTGTGGTGTGTGTCTGTGTGTAGTGTATATTAGAGGCCATCCATGTTCCACGTGGACAGATTTTTAAGGATTTTGTTACCCCCCCCCCTCCCTTCGCCTCCCCCACAACTTCTCATATAAATTCTCAAAATTTTGTATGGACCGTGGACATCACACAGACCCCCCTCCCCAAAGTTGTCCACGTGGAATGTGGATAGCCCAATGTCTGTGTGACTTTGGGTCTGTTCACAAATTACGTAAAGCAAAAAAACGTATGTTTGATCCCTTTTCACTGCATTCACATAGTTTAGTTCTTCACTCCCTCGCTCCTCTTTGAGTGTAACGTAATTTGTGATTAAGCTTCTCTACGATTTTTTTGCTAGAACAAAGTTTGGTTCCCTGTACGGAGGACAGTTTTCGCGTGTTTAGTAATTAAACAAATTGATGTTAGATGTTGTTTTTGCTACTGTTAAATACTGTTGTTTTCATGCATTAAACTTTGATAGTAGTTTAACTTAGGTATGGTATACCAAGGTATAGTATGAATCAGGTATATCCCGAGTAATCTGAAGAATATTTGTGTATGCCAGCGTGAATAAAGTAAGAGTAGAATCATCACTTTTTTTATCCCTAGCAAATTCTTATCGACGAAAAGGGTACGTTTGCTACCTAACGAAATTCAGCCAATTGATTAAAGGCTATTCAAAAATTACGGTGCGTGGGTGCACTTACTACCTGTGAACTAGGAATACTAACTGTCCACATTATACGCACACCACAGGCTCAATATATTGCGTTGCTTTAATATTGGACGCGAGTCATGCGTTGAACTGTTTGAAGCTCTATTTTGAAAAGTGACCAGAATGACAAGATAAACTCAATGCTCACCTAATATTTTGAATGTGTCTTAAAGCATTTTTCCTCAGCTTTCCAATGGTGATGTCAAATTCAAAATCGGTGGTTGCAAACTTGCTCAAAAACACGTTTTTCTGATGAAATCCAAGATGGCAGCGAGATCCAAGATGGCGGCCAATTTATTTTTCTACTTCAAATGAAAGCTCTATCATTCCTCTTGAAAACGATGTGTTGGTTGCAGGGGGTTCAATGACAAATTTGAGAGAAATAAATCAATAAAAAGGTCAAGAATTGCTCAAAAATCAATTTTTGTAAAAACTGTTTAACCGTTTTGTGCCCAAGGGGTCCATCAATATGAACTAACCAAAGTGGTTTTCTCATTTTTTCGCTGCTTTTAATCATTTAGACATAAAAATATCCTTTTTGAAAGACCTCATATCACCAGTGGGACGGTTTCAGCAAGAATTGCTCATGATCGAAATAAATAAGTTTTTCAGTGTAGATGCCCGACTATAATAACAAATTCAGAGATTTTAGGTAAGTTTTTGAGGATTTTACTTCATGAGATATCTAAGTGAACTAATAAGAATCAATTCCATGGATTAGTTGATTGGTTTAGTTAGAAAATATGCGTTTTTTTCTTGTTTTCAATTGAGTTTTCGTTTTATAATTATGGGCTGAGATGAATAATGGAACAGTGCCCCTATCTGTGTTGCTGTGTTTTTAACAGAAAACAGAGCGAAGGAAATAATCCGCGTTCGCGCATGACTATATAATTTGTGATTTTGCCAATTAAGAAACACGATCTAAATTAACCTTATTTTAGATTTTGCGGAAAACGGAATAAATAAGTATAAAAAACTAAATTTTTTGTTTCTCTCAATTCCATTCATGAAAGAAAAAACTGCCCAGTCATTTTCATTGGGGGCCCACATTTTTATTACCGCACCAGGCCCACCAAACCATAGCTACGCCACTGATTCTACCGATCACCAAGGAACATAAAATCCCAAAGAAATCCTAGATTGGACGACACTGAGGTTGATTCGTTAAGTTGTGTATTTGGGGTACAAATAGAGTCGAGTGGTAGTTCAAAAAAGCTTGTAATGAGAGGATATTTCATCTGACCAAAACACATACTTTTCATCGATATGGTGTTTCGGAAGAAATGAAGTCATAAATTTGTTTAAACATTCGTTCTGGTATACATTTTGATAGATAGCCAAGGCTTGAACCATGATTTAGACAAAAAGGAAAAGTCCTTTTCTGTCCACAGCCGGTCTTTCACTACCTTCCTGGCGGATTATTATTGAAGTTTACAGGAAAGTATACACGCTTGCGGAATACATCATAAACAAAACAAAATATTATTAAATAACGTAAAGAGGAGAGAGAGAGAGCTTTCATATACATGCTCGCATTTGTCTCTGAGCGTGTTCTTTGTGGAGTACGTGACCCCCAAAAAAATCCAAATTTTTAGTTTTCACCTGTTAAAGTATGTTAAGGTCTGCATTACTCCTACATAAAATACGCAAAAGTCGCTTTCTTACACGAATTTACGCAAATTTTTAAGTTCACACTATTTTGATGCACATTGGTGGAATTCAACTTAACGCGAATTGTCTTGAATAATTTCTTTTATCAAATCAATTGATTGTCGGGTGAATTTTTAAAATCAAGTATACACCTTTTACCTGCCTCAATAAGGTTTTATTCCTCATTCTCGATCCGCAGTTTGATTCAATTATGCTCTTTGATCTTCTTTGAAGATATTTAGCAGACATCACTGAAAACTAAAGTTTTTTACAAGGTTTTCGGTGCGATTTTTTGGTTTCATCAAAATTCTATCTTATCAAAATGTTCCTAATATTGCTTTTCTGTAAATTTCTCTTTAAGTTTTGTCTCAGATGGCAAGGGATTGAGAATATACTGCAATTGATCAATATGAAGTAGTAAGCTAGGTTCAGACATGCATTGTATAATTGTATATAAGTAATACACTAAAACCGTTTTGAATGGATTTTTTACGTACCAAGTAACCCCACAGCGTGAAAAACGATATTAGTGTCTTATGGTTCAACAAAATGTGCTAAAGATGTTTTTTTTCTGTATTTCTTTTTTTTTTCAAAATAAAGCCTTTACACAATGAGAAAAATAAGCATTTATGTAGATTTGAAAAGCGATCTAAAGTTCCTTTCATAGGGAAAAAGTCATTCGTAATCGAATAACTGTTTAAAACATTTGCTTCTGCTTGATTGAACTTCTCACTTTTGTTTATTTTCCAGTTTTAGCACCTTTTGGCCCAGTGCTAACCCAGTGCATGAAAGGATCGCAGCTTTCCGGCTTTCAAGGTGGGTGGTCCGAAACTTTTTCCCCACAGATTCCGCTACTTATTATAATTGTCGGTTCGGCTGTTGCCGCCGCGTCCCAACTGGGCGTGCGGTTTCGCACATGTTCTGATTCAGGCCCCCGTCCGTCTCCCGGTAGTGCCAGAAGCCGTTTTGCCTTCGCACGGTTTCCAATGATTTATCTCCTTGTTCATAATCTGAACTTCTGGAAGCGAGCAGCTTGGCAGTTTGCGTGCGACGACCCACGATGGCGAATCCGACCCGAGCGGGGTCCGGCCGTTTACGTTGGTTTACCAACGGAAGAAGGATGTTGGGAGGGGGAGTAATGCGAGAAATTTAGATAAAAATATACACTTCAAGACCAGACTTGCCGGCTGCCTGCCAGTCGGCAGCAGATGTGATTCCTTTGTCCACCCACCGCATCTTGGCGATCAGCAACGTAAATACGGCGCGAAGCGAATGGAGGCATAGCTTTTAATTGAACTCAAAATAATAACCATCGTTTATTAAATCAAAACAACAATTAATTGGTCCGGGCTGACCGAGTTCGGAATGCTAATTGGACAGATAGCTGTGTGCAGTTCCTCCGCTCCCCACCTCGGGCTCGGGTTTTCGGAATGGAGTCGTAGCTTGCTTGAGATATTTCACCGGAGACCTGCGGAAGGACCACCCACGTTGCGATCGGGAAATGTGGCTTCCAACTCGGCCGACACTTGGCGCTCGTCAGCTTTTTGTCCATGAATGAGCAATTTATGTGGCCGTAGACGAAGACACAACACAGATGTGTGAGATTTTTTTTTGCCTGTCATTTTTGCTCGCAATGTGTCATTGTCAGGGGAAGCTAAAAGTGGGCCAGTGGGATCAGTGGGAGGAAGAGGAATTGTTTTTTTTTTTTTAAATTTTGGCAATGATAAAGGTGACAGGTTGGCTGGTCAGAGAGAGTTTGTTATATTTCTTTAATTTTCGGAATCGAAAGCCAAGAAAAACAATTTTTTTGAATCAGACTGAAATTGTCTTGCAATAAAACTCGGAAATATCTAAAATTGAGTCTGAAACCACTTTTTGGAAGACTCAAAGACAGATCTAACTTAAAACTTAAATAACTCCGAGTAGATTATTAGAAGGACAAATGCGTAGAAGAGTTTTTTCATATAATATGACCCTTTATCACAGCCCCTGAAATATTCACAACAAGGAACCTAACGCTTTTTATTTGCAAACCATTTCTGTTGAACAATTTGCAGAAAAAAATATGAAAACAATTTCTATTGAATCACAAACAATGTACTTTACCTTACCTAGCAGGCTAGAGCCGGGGTGGCTCGTGCTGTATCAAGCTGTTAACTTTGATCAGATGTGCAATGGGGATCTCTCCTAGCAGCGCGTGCAGCTCATGGTTCATGCGTCTACGCCATTCTCCGTCTACAGTCTGTACTCCACCGTAGATGGTTCGCAGCACCTTCCGTTCGAAAACTCCAAGGGCGTTGAGGTCCTCTGAGAGCAGTGTTGTCGTCTCTTGCCCATAAAGGGCTACCGGTCTGACTAGTGTTTTGTACAGTTTCAACTTTGTACTGCGGCGCACTCGATTGGATCTCATTGTCTTACGAAGTGCAAAGTAGGCACGATTTCCCGCTTGAATGCGTCTCCGGATCTCCCTGCTGGTGTTGTTGTCAGCGGTCAGCGATCCTAAGTACACGAACTCGTCTACCACCTCAAGCTCATCGCCGTCTACGGTGATCCGGGGTGGGAGGCTGACATTGTTCTCCTTGGAGCCTCTTCCCTTCATATACTTAGTTTTCGACTCATTGATCAGCAGTCCAATGCGCTTAGCTTCCGCTTTCAGTCTGGTGTAGGTTTCCTCCACCGTCGCAAAGTTTCGTGCTATTATGTCGAAGTCATCAGCGAAGCCGTTAAGCTGAACCCGTTTCGTAAAAATCGTACCACTCGTGTCGATGCCCGCTCTTCGTATAACACCTTCGAGGGCGATGTTAAAAAGCAAACAAGAGAGTCCATCACCTTGTCTCAATCCTCGGCATGACTCGAAGGGACTCGAGAGCATCCCCGAGACACGCACGTAACACATCACACGGTTCATGGTAGCCTTGATCAGCCACGTCAGTTTATCCGGGAAGATATCCTCGTTCTCGTGCATGATCTGCCATAGCTGTTCTCGACCAACTGTATCATAGGCTGCCTTGAAGTCGATAAAAATGTGATGCGTGGACACGTTGTACTCACGACATTTTTGCAAAATCTGTCGGATTGAAAAAATTTGGTCCGTGGTTGCGCGGGCTCCCATGAAACCCGCCTGGTACTGCCCCACGAACCTCCTTGTTAAAGGTGGGAGAGTATTTTATATGCAGCGTTGACAAGCGTAATGCCACGATAATTGCAGCACTCCAGCTTGTCGCTCTTCTTATAGATGGGGCAGACGACTCCCTCCATCCACTCTTCCGGCAGTTTTTCCTCTTCCCAGATCTTGGAAATGACCCAGTGTAGTGCTCTAGCAAGCGTTTCTTTACCATGTTTGTAGAGCTCGCCCGGCAGGCCGTCTTTGCCGGTGGCTTTGTTGTTCTTCAGCCTCCCAATCTCCCGCTGAATTTCGTGGAGATCGGGGGCTAATACCCGGTCATCTACTGCTGGCACTCCCGGGTCCGTTCCAGTTCCGCTTCCGTTTGTTGCATCGCCATTCAGATGTTCGTCGAAGTGCTGCTTCCACCTGTCGACCACCTCGCTGTCGTTCGTGATGAGGTTACCTTCCATATCCTTGCAAAAGTCGGCTCGCGGCACATAGCCTTTACGGGATTGGTTAACCTTTTCGTAGAACTTTCGCGTCTCATTAGCAGTGAACAGCTCTTCTAGCTCTTCATGGTCACGATCCTCTTGCTGGCGCTTTTTACGTCTCAGGATCGTGGTCATATCGTTCCTTGCCCGTCTGTATTTGACCAGGTTCACTCTCGTCCTTACCCTCAGGTAATTTACCCGGTTTTTCTCTGACACCGCTGCCTGGCATTCCCCATCATACCACTCGTTTCTGCCACTCGGCGCCTCTGTTCCTAGTGTCGTTGTCGCGGATTCCCTAATGGCCGTGCGGATCATGGTCCAGCCATCCTCGAGAGAAGCTGCGCCGAGCTCCTCTGCCGCGGGTAGTGCCGCTTCAAGCTGTTGTGCGTAGACTTTGGCAGCTTGCGGATCCCGTAGCTGCTTGATGTTGAGCCGCGGGGATCGGCTCTGTTGTGACGGGTAGACAGTCGACAATTTTGAGCGCATACAAACCGCCACCAAGTAGTGGTCCGAGTCAATGTCCGCACCTCGGTAGGTGCGTATGTTGGTGATGTCCGAGAAAAATCGTCCTTCGATTAGCACATGGTCAATTTGGTTCGTTGTTTGTTGGTCAGGTGATTTACAAGTGGCTTTGTGGATGTCCTTGCGGGGGAAAAATGTACTTCGGTCTACCATTCCTCGGGAAGCTGCAAAGTTGACACATCTTTGGCCGTTGTTGTTCGTTTCGGTGTGCAGACTTTCGTGTCCGATCACCGGTTTATACAAGTCTTCCCTTCCGATTTGAGCGTTCATATCCCCGATGACGATCTTGATGTCCCGCTGCGAGCAGCCGTCGTAGACGTCCTCCAGCTGCGCGTAGAAGGCTTCCTTTTCGCCATCGGGTCTTCCTTCATGCGGGCAGTGCACATTGATGATGGAGTAATTGTAGAACCGGCCTTTAATTCTCAATACACACATCTTGTCGCTGATCGCCTGCCACTTGATCACACGACTTTGCATCTTGCCCAACACAATAAAGCCGGTACCCCGCTCATTTCTTGTGCCGCCGCTCTGGTAGTACTGGGCCCTGCGGCCACACATCCTTCGTACAGTTTCTCCTTTCCGACAAAGCTCCTGCAGCGCTACGATGCCGAAGTGACGGGGTTCCAACTGATCCAGTAGGATCCTGTCGCCACCCGGGATGTTCAGCGATCTACAGTTCCATGTTCCGAGTTTCCAATCAGTGTCCTTTTTTCGTCGCCTAGGTCGTTGCCGATTGATCCGGTTCTTCTTCTTCTTGATTATTCTTCTTGATTATTCCTAGTAAAGTGTTTTTGCCATGCTACCTTACTAGGGTGGCGATGGCTAGTCTCGCGACGGGGTTGCCGTCTTAGATTTAGCTGGCGAGACACCGCGATTCATGATTCAGCCGTCCGCTCCGGGTCAGACGCTGTTGTACGCCGCCCCTAACATGGGGGAACAGCCGCGTACGTTCCCCCTTCCCAGTCAGCATACGACCAAAGTTTCCACCGGGGGTTGGTTACCCGATCTCCGCTAAGGTTACTCGTATTCCGGTCGGCACCACGTGGAGGTTGGGATAGGAGTTGCTGGACAGAGGTGAGTGACCACAATAGGGTCTCAGGTGACACGTGTCCAACCATTTACCAACACAAACAATGTACCTATCGAAAAAAGTAATCACCTGAACTGACAGCTAAGCGTAGATATCGTCTCACATCTCTTTACTTGCTTCAAGAGATGGTAGCGCGTAGTCACCATAACCTTGTTCCCAATATTTCAGCTCTGTTGAAAAATCAATTCCGACTTCGGGAATAATGAAAATAAAAATATATCACATTCATAATTAAATTACTGTTTTGTCAAACAAATTTGGTAAGATATCCCAGATCTGCTTTTTTTGGCCAAAACATGCCCGTTAATCATCCGACCGACATCGCCAGCACGACTTCTCATTACCATACGACTGAAAGGTAATTTTCGTTCGCCATCCTCGCTCGGACCCCGGAATTCGTCAACACGTTCGCTAATTACGGGTATATGTATATTCTAAATCATCCTAACGATTCGAATAATGCCACCCATCAGTCCTACCGGGCGGGACGCGGTGGCACTCGAGGAGCAGCTTCTTCGCCACGTCCGAAGTGATCATCACCATCGCCGCTGTTGACGTCGCCGTTTCGTCTGAATGGGCACGCAATGACACTTTAAATTGTGAGATTCCATCGCCGCCGTGGTTCTCTGACGCCTGCCAGCTAAGCGAGAGTGGTACGTATTTTGATTTTAATTAACATTTTAAATAATTGTTAATTGAGCGTAACAATTATGGAAGTGTCGCCGGGTTTGTTCGTGTGTGGCGCGGTCAGCTCAGCTCTAACCATGTCTTTCGGTAAGGATGCAACGAACGAAGCATATACAAGAAGGGGGGGGTGACTTCGACACGGATCTACCGTATTCGGACCGACAGGACGTTGCCTGCCGTGGCGAAAAACAGTACCAACCGTGAATGCGCTGTGAATAATTTGAAATTAAGAGCACCGGCGAAAACGGATTAATTAAGCACGCTGCTGCTGCTGCTGAGGCAGTGTATTCCGGATTCAGCGAAGACATCCAGAAGGATTGAGACATGTTTGGAATAGTGCGTACTTGTGTTCTTCTCCCGGCGGACCGTGCAAGCGGCGGTAATGATGCGAATTTTCCATGCGCAGAGAGCGCAGTTTTCCCTCGTGCGGGTGGCTTCGCGCTTGTCACCGAGCCACGGGAAAAAGCGTGGTAATTGTTGATTTTTCTCCGTACGCGGTGTGTGGTCCTGTCCTAGGGCGCGCAAGAGCACGCCACACGGTTTGACATGGTGAAAATTAATTGAAAAAGGAAACCGTAATTATTGAAGTTGACGTTTTGGTTTTCCGAGAGAAAGTGGAACACGGGAGGTCATTCGCGCCGTCTGGAGCACCGCAATTGACTGTGAAACGGGACCGGGTCTTATGGTGCTTGCCGAAAAGGGCAAATCTCAATAACAGCGTAACAGCAAATAAATGAAGTCATTCTTCTTACAATCGACTACACTCGCGTCTCATTCTCAGTAGCAACGCAGATCGAAACTGTTTGAGAATTTTTTTAATTAAAAGTTCAAACAATTAATTGGATGATGGAAAACTCATCTCATGGTGACGGGGCGCTTTTACTTTTCGCGGCACATATTCGATTACACGTATGTCTCAATTTAAAACTATCTCTGCATACATTTTTTGTGATTGTTGGGAAAGTGACTGTAAATTGAGATTACAAATAAAACTTTTTAACAGAAATAAACCCGCTCCAATCCGAAACCTATTGCGTTAGATGACAGAACGATACACCCACTGCTGTGTGGATTAATGTGCTATTGGCTCGATTGTGTAGCCATCTTTGCTCCATAGCTGGCCGCCTAGGACAATAATAATTTCCGCCCCATGACGGCCCACCAGCGTAGTCAAATTCGATACTTCCTGCAAACGCGATGAAATGCTAAACAAAATGTGATTAGCAAAGGCACTGCAAAGCCGAACCGTTGATTAATGTTAACGATTTGTATAACAACTGTGTTTAACATGGCGAGTGTCGCAAAACGTTACAATCAATCGGCCAGGCAAGCGAGCAAAACAATCGTTCCACCGCAATCGAATCTTGATGCAGGCAAAAATGAATAAATATTGTAGAGCCTAAACACTGCAACACATCACGATTTTAGCGACAAAATGCGTAGGTTTCAACGTACCGGAGCTGCATTCGGTTAGCCCCCAGAGTGGTGAGAATGAGCTGCGAGGCTGAATAATGAACACGGGATTTCTGCAATAGTCAGATAAAATCTTGTCTCTCGTGTTTTCGATTTGCCCCGGCGTTGTGTTCCATTTTCCATAAGCCAAAGCTATACGAACAAGCATCGGATCGATGTTGGCCCGAGATAAACCAGTTGGCATGGCGTAATTGGGCAAGAAGCCTACGACTGATTAATGGCGAAGGCATTTCTCACTTTAGGCAAATTAAGAAATAAATTTCTCATTTTAGTGCCCATTAAGCATGCGATAATTGTCGAAATTCTTCCCCAAAAGTGTAAAGTCTTCAACCGGAGACTAACTCCTACGGAAGAGTCAAACCGATGTATTAAATTTCTTCCACTTCCCATTTGTGGCTTTTCAATGGAAAAGGAAGCAGACGCCCATCGTGCTCAAGAGCAATTAAAGAAAACCCCAAAACATTCTCATTTCAAGTCGCTCGAACTGTTTCGAAATCTTGCTTGCTTCTCGTACGAATTCGTTAGTCTGCTCCGTAAGTCGTCTGCTAGTCTAGGGGCTAATTTTGAATTCGCAAGTTATTTGGAGTGAACCTCCAACCTCCACTTCGGGGATAGGATGCTGAGTTGAAATTAGGCAAAATGACTCTTTAAATTTTCGGCAACCCATCGTCGACCCGTCGAGCGTCGGGGGAAAATTGTTTCGTCACCATCGGCTTCGACTTCTGCTGAAGGTAGGGAGAAGAAAGGGGGTTATTTAGGCATTCAAGTCTCATTTTAATTTTCTACTTTGTAGAAAAAACGGTCCGTTTCTTCGATCCGGACTTTCGATTCCAGCTGGGGTCGATGAGGTGAACGTTTTCGCTACGATGGGTGAGTCTGTGTCTGCATAACGTTGGCTCGAGCGAAGTGAGAGATAGTTATTTGAAATTTCGCGTCAATTATTTTTCGTAGCTGACTAATGGATGTTATCTACCGATCATCTGTTTCGGTGACGCAACGTAAATCTGATATTATTGTAAGCACTTTTAGATGTGAAAGGTTAGGTTTATTTTCATTTTTGTATTACAATTTTATATAATATTAAATATTAAACAAAAAGCAGATCATTATTTTTGACGAAAATTAGTCAAGACATTTAGGAAAAATATCAAATTTAGGCAGCAGTATTGTAAATATAAATTACATTTTTCGAAAAATGAGTGTATTTTGATTTCAAACAAAATAATTTCATCGTTATTTTTCACATATCGTTCATTTGACACGGCAAATAATTTCATCGTGTTTCTGAAAAAATTTTACCGACGATCGAATCGTAACAAACGTAGTTGATAAGCTTAAACAGCGATTCATTCTTGTTCTAGAGTTCAATCGTACTAGTTTTATTTCAAAATACCACATTTTTGGTGACGAAGATAAACCAAGGTAGGAAAATGAATTATGTAATGCCTCCGGAATTCAACATAGGAGATACCTGACCACTCTATGAAAAACGCCTGGAGAGATTTTTCGTGGCATAAGAAATCAATGAAGAGGGCGACAAACGAAGTGCAGTTTTTCTGTTGAAATTTGTGTTACCCGAAGCTTCCAGAAGGCAAAAAAATCACAAGAAGGTTGTATGCAAAGCCACGACCGCAAGGTTGAAGTAGAATACTTTTACAAGAAAGATAACCTGGCTGCTTGCGTGTCAGTCATTTTTTCTGGTAAATAAACGTTGACCGTTAATTGGCAGTATTGTAATTTCTTTTTGTCTGATATTTTGAATGAAGTTCATTGGATATTTTTAAATTTTGTGCAAATGAGAAGTTGAAGTGCTGCCGAATTGTAATATGCACATTTTATACGACATCATTAAACGGGAACGGAACAAAGGCTACGGTTATGCAGAACGCGAATGCATCTCTGTAATATTACCGACAATAATATTCTTCTGAACAAACTGATACAACTTTCCCATTAGGCCTCTGCCATAATAGATGCGAAAAGTGACGCGAACCGATTCGCTCAGCTGTAGGTTAATGTACAGCCATCAGTAAAGCTGTACATCAACCTACGGCCGAGCGAATCGGTTCGCGCCGCTTTTCGCGTCTACTATGGCAGAGGCCTTCGAGATAGTTGCTGGATGATGTATTCACTTCATGCAAGCCTGCTGCTGATGCTTCCCGCTACCACACTGAAACAGCATTTTAGTGAAGGGAGTGTCGTTGCATCAGCTGGCCCTGCTACTATCGATGCTAATATACCCGCTGCAACAGCTACGCTATGCATAGCCATGCTACAGTTGTGGCCGCTATACGCTGGCCCAACTGCTGAGCAACTGCAACGCTATCCGTAGCCATGCCCCAGTTGTGGCCGCCATTGATATCCGCTGTACCTGCATCTGCTGGCCCTGCTGCTATCGATGGTGAGATCCGCTGAAACTGCTACGCTTATCCACAGCCATGCCACAGTTGTGGCCGCTATCCGCTATCTAAGGGAGGACTGCTGTCGTCGCTGTTCAGAACTACTATGAGCGGCTTCGACTAAAACAGGCTCTTATATAGGGATGAAAATAGGAATGAATTATTTTACGTACGTGATGGAATGATATAACTTGAAAAATATGTGTGACTTCATTCTGGTTCAGAGCGATCATTTGATAAGCTCCACCTCTTTTTTCAGTTTCTAAAGTTTTTCCTTAGTTTCGTAGCACGGATGCACAAAAATGATTTCTTGTCGAACCGGACCGATAGCACTCTCATTGAAGAAACAAAATAACATGTTTTGTGTCGTGTTGCGTAGCTTCGTTGAAGAAAATGTTCCCGTCCCCGTGTCGCATGTAGGCAGATTATTGCGTTTAGTAGACAGTAGATAGTGTATCCAGCGAATAAACACCGATGGTGCTCTCACACACGCAACGGTTTTAACCCGTATCTTATTGCGGTTTGTAACATCAAGCGATTTCGTTTGCTCGCTGTTGCGTGTTGCATCATGTTGCAACTTGGCAGCTAGGAGACGACGAAATTCTGTTTACGCTGATTGATTGAATCGACTTCATATTAGCTCTGCATAGTCGAACTAACTGCTTTTGTGAATGCGTTCAAACAGGGCAGTTTATTATTCAATGTCGGTTATGCTGATCGCAGCCTTTGGGCTGCCCCTACAGTGGGGGGTTTACTAAATAAAGTGAAAATTAGACAACTACAACAGAATTTGATTGCATCCCGCACAGAATGTCTGCTTGTGTTGATGCCAGAAAATTATTAACCTTCAATTATTTTTTTATTTGCCTTGAAAAAAGCATGTTGCGGTTCAAAATCGGTTGCTAATTACAACCTTTGAGCTGCCCTAACATAGGGGGAACTAAGATACACGGACAACATGCACTGTGGAAGCTATTTCACATTCAGTAAATTAGACGGGTGCGACAGATTTAAATTGCTAGGATGCAACACAGAATGCTTGCTTGCGTTGACAAAAATTATCAACTTTCAATGACTTGTTTGTTTGCCTTGAAAAAGGCATTTTGATTTCCAAAATTGGATTTCCTGATGGCAATCTTCATGCTGCCCCCACACGGGGGGAATAATGGCTGTCTGGCGACACACGCTGAGAAAAACCGCGCTGCTCCTGAGACGTGGTGACCAACCACAGGGCTAGTGCTGCTGTTAAGGAAGGATGACTGCTGTTGTCGCTGTCTAGAACTATTATGAGCGGCTCCGGATTTTTTGGATTCAATATTCTTTATTTTTCTTACGGTATTTTCATTATACATTTGTTTTTTGAACATTGTGAGAGATTCAATTTTATCAACTTTTCAACTCTGATGTTTTTAATGTACTATAAGTGTTACTACTTTTTCCTTTTCTACGTACATGATTTACATTTTAATGCTCGGCATTAGAGTTTTAATTATTAAATAAATATACCTAGCTACTTATAAATAAAGCTCACGAATGAGCACCGCACTAGAGTTAAGTGCATTGTTTTTAGTGTTTTCAGCGTGTGCAGAGATTATGTTTTCGGTCATATCGATACCAGCTATTTGATGCACTTCTGATGTTCGGGTTCCGAAGGGCACGTTCAAGATCATTTTCAGGAACTTGTTCTGGATCCGTTGAATCTTTTGCAGGTGGGTCCTCGCGCAGGTTCTCCAGATCGACGAGGCGTATA